>NC_034419.1:12659704-13013692 GCF_002078875.1 Numida meleagris | reverse complement strand
TGGCTATAAACAAGCAATGCAAGCTTGCTTGCTCTTCGAAAGGCAGCAGCTGTGTTGTTCCAAAAATCCCTCCTGAATGTAAACATATTAGCACTGTATAAACAGCTTGACTTAATAAGAAATGCAATACAATATTCCTGCTTTGTCTTTGGGATCACAGTGTTGATGGTGGCAATAATTCAGAGGTGAATTATGGTATCTGCAGAAAAGAAAGAAACAGAAAACTCTCCAGCTATAGCTCTGAATTAATTTCTTCCTCTTAGCTGAAACTGAGAAATGGCTATAATTTAGTTCTCATTTAAAAGTTGCTGTTGGCTAAACTCTAAAATCTTAATTGCTTCTTAATATTCTCTGCTTATTTTTCCTTTTGAAATCATAGTCTATAGCAATGTAGTATTTAGATTAAAAACCAAAATGGAAAACAAACAGGGGAAGGTCACCAGTCGCTCCTAAAAATCCTGTTTTTTTCTAAAGTGACAGAATGCAATGTGCATCCTAGTATTTTAGTTGATTTCTTAACCCTATTCACACTTTTACACCTCTGAGAGAAAGAAAGTGCCACTGACCCTGGGTTTCCCTTACAGTGTCAATGTTCAGGACTTGTTCAATTTGCAAGAAGAATACAGAGAAAGCTTCAAGCCATAGTATGGCTCATCATGCTGTAGGAACTTGCCTTGCTGCAAAAAAACTGAAGTCACACTCAATCCCTAAATAGTTTGGAGGTCACTACCAACACACTCTGTGATTCTCAAAGTTCATAGAAAAGGCTTTGAGAATAACAGTGGCAAAGAATGCAGAACATGCAAGTCAAATTTTAAACCGACCTTGAAGAACTGCAGAATGATCTCACAGTACTGAGTCTGGATATAAAATCGCAGATGCAAAACAAATGCCCAGAAATGCAAAAATCACGTGCTCAGTAAACTGCAGCTTTTAATGCACACACTTGAATGGGCTCTACATGAGCTAGTAGTGCTCCAAAGAAAGATCCTAATATCAGAGTGAATACTTCTCCAAAAACTCAGTGGCTGCCCAAACAGAACCCAATTTCTGGAACCAGTGTGAAAGGAATGAAAGCAGAAACAGAAATACCATTGTGTCCCTGTAGAAGCGAATGGTGAGTGTTGAGTAATAAAGGATGTGGCCTTCTCACATCTATCTGCTATGCCTCAATATTGAAAGAAATCAGTTTCAGGTTTTAGAACGGTGAGCAGCAGCTCCCTTCATTGTGCCTAGGGCAGCTTAAGGACCAGCCAGGTCAGATTCTCCTTATGAAGAATCGAAGACGCATGGAAACAAAGTGTTCAACTACAGCCCCCATGCCCGGGAAGCCAAACTCCTTATCAGCCCCCGTGCACTCCATGGCTCCCGGTCATCCCATGATGATGCTCTCTTCATTGTTCTGGGATAAAAGACATGGCAATTTTTGCAGTTTCATTATGCTGACCTAGTTTATTTTCGGCTCTTCCAACTTAAGATCACAGAGACCTCTTTGCACAGCAGTGCCTTTAAAAGTACCGAATGTAAGAAACTTCAGTGGAAAGGTAATTCAGAACTGCTGCTTGCCTGTAAGTTCCCATCCCTTTTCATTACTGAGATGGCTATCATGCTAAAAAGAAGGAACTGACCCTTTCTCATAAAAATCAATCATATTCTTTCACCATTTGTCCAGGATCCACATGGAAAAGGAACTGAGAACAGCAAATTACCTCTGCAAATAAGGGAGTCTCATTTCTGAATAAGGGAGTCTTATTCAGAAATGGGACAAATCATTCCCAAATACATAAAATTACAAGAAGCCTCTAATGAGCACAGCATGGAAGTTCCACAGATATAGGGAAAGCTTCATCAAACAGTGACTGATTCCTACCATTCTCCTTTTCACATAAAGTGAACGGAAAACGAAGCTTCTTTGCAATATATCATCACAAAACTTACTTTAGTTCTGTATCACAGAATGAATTACAAAGGAGCAGAACAGAGAGAAACATTTTGCCAAACCTTCATAAGCAAGCCATTAATTCCTTATTTTGGTCCCTGGATAACAGGGCACCAATGCAATGTGAAGAAGCAGAAGGCTTTGCTCTGCTTCATTGTTCTACTTATGTCACCTCTGTTCTCCAGTCTTCTAATCCCACAAATACCATTTGTTTTACCCTTATAATGTATTGCCAAAGGGTAACCACATCTCTTCTGCATTTTCTAGTTCTCTGTGTTGTATTTTGTAATGTTTTTTCTCACAAAAGAACAAAGAATTGCTGTGCAAGGAAAGACCCCTTGGTCCAGCATGCCTGTCCCCTTGAGGGTTATTCTTTCATAACAAGTGTTTCTCTGCATATAGCATCTTTCCCCTCAGTAGCATGCTTCCCTTCCTGAAAAATCTGTCTCAAACTCGTTTTCATGCCATTTGCTTTGATGCTGTTATTTAGCAAATTATTCCATATGTTGCCTATTAAATTTTAAGCTAAGTATTTCGTCCCAAAAATCCAGATCATTGTTCCTTTCAAACTTGTACATGAGACTCTGAGGTGTTTGAGGTTCTCTTTTTCCGTTACTTTAAAGCACTCCCAGAGATAAGCATTTTATTTTTCCTCAAGAATGGTAATCACACTGAAAAGGGCACACAAAATGTTGTGTTACCACTTCAATGACATGGTCTGCACAGCGTGAAATGTTACCGTGGACAATCTGTGTTCCAGTTGCTTGCTTATTTATCCTAAAACACGCGTTCACGTCTCTTATATGTGTTCCATACTTGTTTAAAAAATCCTTAGAACTATGAAGCTCGAAACACATTATTTTGAACTGAGAACATGTGCCCTCAAGTTTGTTCATTGTTCCTCAATTCGTTCCTTCGTATTTGTCAAAAAACTTTTGACATAGCTTCCACGTCTGTTTAAATTTTTAATCCCTACATTTTTCTGAACACTAGTTATACACAAAAAATTGATCCACTGTTGTCAAGGGTTTTAATGTATTATACGCTCATACTTTTACCAAAGCTATCGATGAATGTTAACTACTCATGCAAATTATGCAGAACAGATAAAAACCAACTGCTGTCTGTACGCAAAGTAGCAAATATTACAGGAAAAGTAATTTGGTTACAGTTAAGGCCTTTGTTCATGCACCTCCCTTGATTTATCTGCTTGTTTGTTATTACTAAGCAAATAAGAATGTTATGAGGTAGATGGTTAGGAATTTGAAAGATAAAAAGCATTTAACTTTAATTAATGTATCATCATTTTAGACTTGAATAATATTATGATCTATTATAAAAAAACAGTATTTACCAAAAATTAGTCTCATCACTAAGCCAGTACTTTCAAACCTTAATATTCTCTCAGGGACAGCACTGTTACTCTTTAAGTGGATTAAATTCTAATTTTGCAATTATTTACCTCCATCCATTAGTGAAATTGCAGGAAATGTAAATATTTTTCCAACAATGAGAGGTACCAACATTCTTCCTGATAATTGTTGTTAGCATTTTATCTCCAAATTCTTCCTTCCTAGCAAAGCATTTTGTATCGATGCAAGATAAGCCAGTCCCGCACTACAGTGCTTCAGCATATGCCATATACTTCGAGGGCTTGGCTGGTATGAATGTGACCAAGTTTACTTTTTCGAATGAAAGAAAAATGAGAGAGATTTTGGAAAAGAGGTATACTGAAGAACAGGACACTAAATTGGCATCTTTGTAGCCTTTCCAATTTCGGCAATTTTATTCACTGTTTTATTGCAATCATGTCAATTACTAGCAAATGTAAAGAGAAATGATTTTCACAAGAGTATTGTCATCTACGCATTAATATATTTTAGAATGTTCCCAGCCTCAACAAATCGGCCAATTAATTGTCAGCAAAATGGGAGTATTGGAAAACTGATTGGTATTTTTTGATTGATTCTGCAAATAAAATGATCAATGGGCTGCTATTTCCCACTAAAGCTACTTTTCTGTGTCTCGGCTAAACAGATTTTGAAATAATTCCAAAATGCCTTTTCTGAGGCTAATCCCTGGTTAAATTTCACTACAAGACAAATGAGGTGTCATCAAGTTTTGGTTCTGACATAAGAATGCACTCTAGCTTTTATTTTCTTCTAAGTCAACTGAAGTCAGATTTGTAGATGGCAAACCCAGCCTTTACCACCGAGCCCAAGTGGTGTAAAGGATGATATCTCTTCTTAAGAGGAAATCTTTACTTTCAGGATCTTGCAGGCTGTACTTCTGAACACTTCACCAATGCTACATGTAGAACTTGTTCTTAAGAGTATTGTTATGTAACATGAAACAACTTGATCCCCCTTTCATAGAAATACAAAGGAAGAAAACAAGCGCTTTAAGATTACAAAGTCAGTGGCAAAGCCACATGTAGAACTAAGTCTCACTGGACTTTTCTCCCACAGCCATCTTTCCTGAAGGCTAAGACTAAGGCTAACTGTGAAAACATTTGCTGGCATTACAGCCGGATCTAGCATTCAACTACTAATCTAATTTCACGACACAAAAAAATAATGTCTGAGACTGCTGAATAGTTATTGTAATATGTTCTAGCAGCCGGAGAGATAACTAATGCATCTACCACCATACCATCCAACAAAATAAAAAACACAGGACCACATCAAAAAACAGCATTCCAAATGTGATTTAAATCATGATCAGCTTCTGCATATAAAGGAAACATGCTCACCTCCAGTAGACAAGCACAGCAATGAGAAGAATGAGGCACACAAAGGTCAGTGCTGAGACCACAATAAGCGGGATGATCCATTCCATTTTACCAGGAGAAGGTCTCGTGGCCATGCTGGAACTGTTCTTGTCAGCTGCATATTAAGAACATAATAAAAACAATCACTAAGTGTAAAGAGAACTACAGTGTGGAAAAACATGTAAAGAAAACAAATAGATTCTCCATTTTACACAATATGAGCAAACATTCAGAGCAAAGATCTTCTAATTGCAGGGTGGGACTCCATTTGTCTTTAATTTGAAACTTAAGAGCACAAAAGTATGGTGTTTATTGCCACATATGGCTTGGATTTTAGTGCTGCCTGTAATTACAGTCGCATACACAATTTTAGGACTCTATCATGCAAGCACCTATTATCAGACGTGAAGGATCCCACTGAGTTATTCCACCACAGCAGCGAAGTAAATATTTTGCTCCGTCATCAGTGTTTGCAGGTAAATGCGTCCTGTTTCTCAACACTACAGGGCAGCTCTCTTTGCCAAGTTCAGCATACTTTCCTTCAGAAGTAAATTTCTTGGTAACTATCTTAAAATAAAAAATCCTCAACATGTTGGGTGTCATGTCACATCATTTGCTGAATTGTCACAATCTGGTGAGTTACTGCATACGAATGCACTTTTTAGCATATGGATTGTCAAGATGGATGGATGAATGAATGGATAGTATGTGTTGTAACTGACAGAAGAAATCATTATGCTACAGCTTTAGAACAAAATTAAAGTTGGTCAATACTCTGAGATCTGGTCGAGTAACTCTGTTTCACTTTTTTCATAACTAACACCATGCTAGAATTACTGCAAGTACTGGAGATAATAAGGGTAGACTCTGTCTAATACTGTCTAATACATCTACGCTGTATGACAAAAAAAATGTCTAATTTGTGCAAATTCAAATAGACTTGATGGAAAATTTCTTTTCAATATAGTTTCCAGGTAATCTTGTACAGAATTGGACTCAAAGATCCCTGTGTGAGTCCCGTCCACCTTGGGGTAGTCTATGATTCTAACATCACGGTAGTCAGAATGAGATTATAAACAAAAGTACAGAAGTGGATTCTGTATTTCATTCATGTTTCTTAAAAAACAGGCAGTAGCTTATCAATACCCGTCAACAGGATATAATGGGAAACAATTAGTGTAAACAGCTTCTGATTTGAATGAGAATTGAAATGTACATACTTGACTTCTACTTATCAGCCCATGTGAGTCTTTCCTTACCAACGTGCTTCCTTGCCCTCTTTCACTATTGTATTATTATATCTTCTGAAACTGCTGCAAATCCGACCAGAAGAACATAATTGCCTTTGCACCATGGGCAGGCAAAACATAGATAATTGGAAGTCACCAGATGTCACATAATATGAAGTCATACTCTATTTTAATAGTATTTAGATTATACTCCTCCATAGGCAGGAGTAAGATTCAACTAACATGGAAGTAAAGGTTAATTGTAAATGCTTTTTGCCTGACTGCTGAAAACAGAGTAAGGCTGCAGGCTGCTGCAAGCCCAGCAAGAAATCTTTCTCATTTTAAGAAACAGGCTGATGGAGGTAATGCCCTTTAGCAAGCAGCCTAAATGAAGTGCTAATCAGAGGGATGTTTGAGGGAAGTGAACGTGCACCGAGTGTAGAAATTATCAAAAGAGAGATGAGTAGCCAGTTGTCTCCAAATTCAGTAAGAAAAGATATTGAGGTTACCAACAGAGCCACTTTGCAGAATAGGCACACACTGTTGTACTTAGAGCACGTGGTGAGCTTTAGTCTTCACAGCATACTAATAATATACAACATACCATTTTTAAGACAGGTCTTTGATTTCCTTGACCAGCAAAGAGCAAGAAAAAGAACAACCCCAAAATTAGAGTGAAGGCTTACTCTCTGTATTTGCAAAACTTGCAAAAATCATAAGCCCTGAGGCATCATTTTTTATCAGTGCATTTCAAATCATCTAATAGCTTGAAAAAATTTAGTCTATGAGGTAAGTGTTACTAATCAGAATGGCAAAAAGGACAAAGTAAAAGCACGCACTGAAATAGAGCTCAGCAAGGAGCCAAATGGTCCCACCACCTTATATCTATTAGGATATTACTTCATTTCCCTCCAAGGACAATATTCTATTCAGTTTCACCTCCACATATTTCAACATAAAAACGTATGTTTTTGTTTGCATGGGAGGAAAATTAAATTCCATTGTAAGCACTGTATGGGCAGGAGTCCCAATGCACACTAACAAATTCTGCCATGCTCATGATGCTCCTCTGACTCAGTCTGCTGTGGAGAACACACTTATCTGACCCTGCCAACTCCATCTTCCGCAGATGTGAGGATCAGAAAGTGCTCAGTGTGCTGAGTGCCAGAATTGCAAATGCCATTCCTGCATGCTGACGGCTGGCCCCAGCTTCCAGTTGGGAATGCCTAGGCAGTGATGTGCCGCAGAAAAACATAAACCATTCCCGTGCCCGCTTTGAAGAGAAAGTCTTAAGTGTTTTCCACTGCTTAAGTAAAGCATTGAGAGAGGTTAAATAAACCAATGCAGTAAAGCTGCTCCAGAATGAGAGCTGGGGCTAGAAGTACAGTAATAGAGCTGGAGTGCTGGTGGGTGTCTCATTTACGCAAAAAAGCCTAAAAAAAAAAAGGCAGCACACAGAGTAACGTGGAAAAAAAGTTGAAGAAAATACACATACAAAAAGACAGATCTGGGCCTTTATATTTTCCTGTGCATCTCATACCAAAACATCATACAACTAAAAATACTTAGTATTTAACTCTTTCTTTTCCAAAGCAAGAATGTTGAGACATGATCGCACCAACAGCATATACTTGCAAGGAAAAAAAAAAAGGCTTAAAAATGGACCATGAAACACAATACTTCCTAAGAAATGTAAACAGTTTCCAGTGGCATATGCCTTCGTTGAATTAATTCAGTTTGCCTTTTACTGGCTTGGAATACATCCCGGTAGGATGGAATAAAAATTATTACAGTGTATTTGTTTCAGGAGGTCCCATATGACACAAGCCTCGGCACTGCTAAATCAACTTCTACGTCTGCAAAAATCCATAACTTGTGCTTTCCTGTGAACCACCCATTCAGCAGTGCCATCCGGGTCCTGCAATGGACGAGGCCATGGAATGGACAGTATTAGAGTAGTGGGCAACGAAACTCTTGCACAAAGGTCAAGACATTCTACAGTCTGTGAAATGTACTGTTTTTCTGTGTATTCCTAGCAGTTGGTTAGTGAGAATAGGAAAGTATTTATCCCTTAAGTTGCAGTGCTTGCTATAGTAAGCAACTGTCGCAATATAAAAGGTTTTTACCTTTTTATTTTGAAACTTCCCATTATCATTCCTTGACGTTGCACAAACCACCAGTACAAAGTTCTGTTTGTTGTACCATTACAGATCCCGATAACTACGACAACACACATTCTACATGCCCAAAGAAAACCCCCATTGCAGAGCTGTCTCAGATCATCTAGTCACCTAAAAGAAAGTCACCTTCCAGTAAACAAAATTACTGACTTATATAAAGCTATTAGTGATTCAAATATGAAAATGCAAAAACGTATGTCAAAAGATTACTTCCATACAAGCTTGTATTATTGCACAGCTATTTTCTTCCTATTTATTTCAAGGCATCTCTGCAGTATTCATACTTACTGGTAGAACACAACAAGGTATGGCTTTTCACTGTTTTGTAAACAGATGCCAATCATGTTTAACCCTGATGCTGGATAACTGAGATTCATACTGCTAGCATACACAAATTGTTCTCAGTAATCCAATTCTTTTATATGCAAGCCACTTTATTGCTTGCTCATATAAACTGCCATGCAAAATGGCTCATGTGCCACAGGAAAATACGGTTTAATAATCCTTGCCATGTATGGAGAAAAAAAGAATTACACAGATGTTTAATTATCTTAATGAGGTTACCCCCAAAAGGCTTTTGTAACCTCAGGCCTGGCAAAGACTGCTCTATAAACTAAAATTCACTCTGCTAAAACTATATGCCTGGCCTCAAATTTAATCTGCACATCATGCTCTCTCTACATGGCCCTCTCAGGGGAGGAACTCAACATAAGTGGGTGGGTGCTGATGGATGGGAGGACCCAGGTGAAGTTTCCATCAGGAGCCAAACCCCAACCTCTGTTCTTAGTCCCAGTTCATGACTCAGGTTAAAAGCCCCAACCAGACATGTGTTGCCTTGCTCACAACATCCCTTTCTTCATCTCCGATCAAAAACAAAGGATCTGCTCACCTTTTTGGCACAACAAACCATAATTCTGTTGGGTTGTATCTGCTCTAGCCTGATTAAACCAAATCATCCTACTTTTTCTTTTTTTTTTTCTTTTTTTTTTTTTTTTACTTTTTCTCTCTCTTAGTTTTTTGGTAGAGCATCATTCTAATTGCTGCTTTTCTAATTTTCAGGTTTCAGAGTCACAGACAATGCTGAGCAGCTGTGTGTGTAACAGTTGCAGATCAAAGGTACAATTAGCCTAATGTGGGCAACAAAACAGAGAAAGGGATGATCAGGAAAATGAAAGGGGAGAATGCAAGCAAGTGCTCAGTGACAGAAGAAAATCATTAGTGTTGGCCAATACCACCAGACAAGAAGAGGCCAATGCCGTTTGGAAAATAATGACATGGCCTCAGGAGAGGTGTGTGTATGTGTGTGTGAAATAAGCACTAAAAGAAAATGAGCCTTGCTGTACTAATTGGCCTCACACTTTCCCGGTAATTTCTCATGTGTTCCCTGATCCCTTCTAATCATCCACACTCATGAGTACTTCCCCATTCAGTTATCTCCTCACAACTGCTAATTTGTTGCTATAGAATTAATTTTACAAGTGTACATTGTTATGAAACAATTTTTTGCTCTTTAAAATGATTAAACTTTCCACTCACAAAGACATTCTGTAAACTCTGACAGCTTTCTTAAAAGTGTTTTCCTGAAGAAAAAAATGTATCCAAAAAAGTTTCTGCTCTCTTACGCAGACACAACTGGTGAAATATTTGGGTAAATTCTGGTCAAGTAGGCCTCAGCTCTCCACAGTCACAGCCTGGGGACAAGATGCAAAGAAGAGAGCCTTGCCTGGGAAGCTGAAAATCATAGAATCGTTTGAGTTGGAAGTGACTGTTAAAGGCCATCTAGTCCAACTTCCCTGCAATGAACAGGGACATAAAATATGGTACAGCTCCTTCCCCTCACGCCAGGTACATCACCAGAGGTTTAACTAAGATTTAATTAAGGTCAGCTGGGGTAAAACAGATGACTCTTTCACTTATCTTTTTCCCCAGCTAATATATGCTGGTTATTTCAGACTTTATTTCCTACACACAGAAGCCAGATCTGTAATATACAGTGATCTTCAGAAGTTATCCTTCCTCCATATAACCATGGAAAAACCTAATTTGCAGAGTCTGTTCATGACCAATCTTTGCATGCAGTCTTCAGATAGGGTCACTTCAAGCCTCCAAGCCTGCAAGTAAGCAGAGCTCTTAAAAGAGCCTGTCTGGTAGGAGGCAAAGCTGTATTGAACTACTTTCAGTGATAGTTCTCTGCATGCTAAAAAGAGACAGAAATCACTACAGACTAAGGTGATATAACCAGCAAGTACATTTTAGCTATATCAATGATATTTCTCTCTTCATTGATTTTTACCCTCTTCATGGAATAAAACCCTATCTAATAAGAATCATTTTGTCATGATCTAAGCAGTAAGGCAAGATACTCAACCTTCTTTCAATTTGTAGGCTGAGAATAAGCCACAAGGCCTTCTGCCAGCACTTATACATGGGTGTCGTATTTGGGCCATCTAAGAATCTGGTGCATGGGAAACCACAAAGCAGAAGGCAAGAAGAACTGAAGACAGCTATTCCAGAGGCAGGTTTACCGATGCGGATCAAACTGATGGGTAACAATGCTGAATGCTTACTCACAGCACTGCAAAGAACATCCCTCCCTCTTGCTAAAATGGTGTTTAGGGCAAGCAGCATGCAGAAAGCTGCCTGGCAGGCATCTCGCACCATATTCAGTGGGAGTAATGGACTTTGAAGATTTTCAGGTGAGGAGTTAAGAAAAACAGCAGCATATTTATTAAAAATAAAATAAAAAAATCAGCAAAACTTGATGTAGGTTTCTTGGTTTCCTCATTAATTTGTTCTCTTACAGAACAGTTATGATTCACAGCATTACAGTCAGGTCAGCATTTCTGTAACAAATGTTATTAAAGATAGGATTCAGCTTTGTTTTTTAAATTGGTTCTGAGCTATAACTGAGTGCACAACGCCTGCATTTTTGTGCTTCTAAACGTAGGGAAAAATAAATATTTAAGGCTTTTTCACAGTATTCTAACTCTAGAGCTGCTTCGATGGAAAACCAAATTACAAAACAGTCTATAGATTAGCAAAATAAACAATAACAATCAAATAACAAACAATAAAAAACATGCAATACCTTATAAATGCTGTAATACACATAATCACTCAGACAAACTTGTTGTCTTATCCAAATCCCAGACCATACTCTGCAAACAAATCTGTATGAATGCAATCCATTTGCTCCTTGCAGTGAAAAGATCTGTTTTTCTCACCAACGCCTTGAGATCCCCAAGAAGGAATATGTCTATACCCAATGGACCTTCTATACAGTGAGCTGGGAGCACCAGGGGACTCCTGTTTGTACAAGAAGCTCCTGAACATACAGGACTTGGTGTACTGATAGATCCAAAAAGATCGTATTTGCTGTGCACATTATGTGAAGTAGGTACATAAATCCAGAGTGGATGTATACAGGAGTACTGTAAGTCTTATCAGGTCAAATATAGCAAATCCATGAGCTCTGGCTGAGATCTTTTCATACATAAAAGATGGCAGCCCTAGTGCAGAAGGTGCCTTGTCTTGCAAAATCAGAGCATGTAGGTTTTCAGGTGAGAAATAAACCACCAGTGATCCCATATTTGAGAGAATATCTCAAAGCCCAATCAGGGAGAATCCCACAGATAAACAAAATTAGCTTACAGCGTACAACGAAAGCCTCCCATGAAACACCAGCTTGGCACAGCAACCACTCTTACAAATTAATTTCACAGCTATAGTTCACTACATTTCCCCTTTTTAAAAAACAAAACAAAACAGAACTCTTAATGTAGCCTTTTTCCAAAACACTTTTTCCAAATTTTCTCTACTAAGAGGAAACACAAGTAGCATGAATCTGTTTTAAGAAAATACAAATATCATCCTTCTCCATATCCTCCTCCTAGGAACAATTTGTTGGTTGGGTCCTGTGGTGACCTGCCTTCTGGGGAAGTTAGGCACCAAAAAATGTTGTACCTATTGGAAATCAGTAAGGATCGTGGTTTGTGTAATTTCCCAACAACCTTACACTTGTAAAAACAGTTTCCCCAGAGGTCACTCACCTGGGTTAATGGTGATGAATTTGTTATCTGAGGGGTATTCCTCTGGAAACCGGTCGTCCTTTGGGAGAGGTTTTCTTGTTGTCTCTGGTCTTCTTGGGATCTTCCCCAGGTAAAGTTCCTTGGTG
The DNA here is from genome assembly GCF_002078875.1 of Numida meleagris. NCBI lineage: Eukaryota > Metazoa > Chordata > Aves > Galliformes > Numididae > Numida > Numida meleagris. The sequence goes on along the minus strand of NC_034419.1, from coordinate 13,001,400 downwards.
AACGTTGGCGGCACTTGGGTGGAAGGGAGAGGCTGGGGCTGAGTGTCCGCTTCAGTAAAACTCTCTTCCTCAGGATGTCCAGCCTTGGGAGCAACGTTTTGGTTCGGCTCTTCACCCGATATGGTTTTATTTCTTTCCTCCTCAGCAGTCCAGTTGGGTGAAGCCGTGGCCACGCTGGGCTCTGTGCTATTGCGTGCTTCCGCGGCCGCTGTTGCCCTGCTTTTCTCCTTCTTCTCAGCCTCCTTTTCATCTTCTTCCTCATGCTCTCTCTCTCCATCCTCACTTTCGCTCTTTTCATCCTTCTCTCCCTCCTCAGCTCCCTCGCTGTCCTTTGTCAGCGCCGAGTCCCGCTCTGGCCCTGGGGAGGCAGCAGCGGGCTCGGTGGTGGCTACCACAGGCCGCCCGGCCTGCTTACTGGGGGCGGCTGCTGTAGGGAGCCGGGTGGGCCACACGCTGCTAGGGAAGGAGGAGATGCCGCTGCCGCTGAAGCCCAGCCCCGCCAGCAAGGTGCTGGTTACCACTGAGGCCACGGTGGCCTGGCTGCCGCTGGAGGAAGGCCCCATCCCTGTGGCCATGGACACAAAGGAGAAGGGGAGCCCCGAGGAGGTCCAAGTGGAGGAGCCGGAACTGATGGGAGCCATGTCAGCTGAGGAGGCAGGAGAGGCCGTGGGCTTGAGGAGATCACCAGCAGCACAGGGGAAGAAAACAGAGCAGAGAGCATCAACAGGGGCCCCAACACGCTATTTGTGGTCATTTTTCTTTTGTTTTTCTCTCCTTTTCTATACAAATGCCATTCTGCTATTCTCTTGAGAAACCGAAACCACCCAGATGCAAGGCTGAACAAGGAACAGCACAAGCAACAGAGCCACACATGATGATGAGAGGAAACCTGTGTTTGCCATTTCTGAACAATCGTTATCATGAAAAACCTCCTTATTCTTTATTTTATGGTGGGACATTCTCCACCCACGTCACCAGTGACTTGTGAGTAGTGTTTCCTCTCAGGGGTAAGAGAAGATTTAATGAAGCTTAATGAGTTTAGCTTCATTACTCACAGTGCTTTAATCCTCAGAGTACAGAAGCTTAAAAATACAGTGTTACATAAGGGCTGTCCTGAAATAACAGCTGTGTTGCAAGTGTGTGCATCCATGGCTGGTAGGTTTGCTCTGATGGAAACTCTGGCTCTTCCACATGCAGTGTGAGGGCCTCGAATGGTACTGTTTTTATTTCCTAAATTACCCATGAGCATTATTCTGCTAAGGACTGGTGCTGCAGCAAACAGTGAGATACTGCTCTCTTTAAAAAGGAGATGCAGCAATTCCTGCTGGGCACCTGTGAAGGACTTGGAGGGCATCAGGGTCTTTTTGGCAAGTCATCTCTACCACTACCAGCTGACTGAAACACCCACACGTGGACTTGGTTTTCTCCATCCATGGGATTCTGCCTGCCCTTACAAGTTCCAGCAACTGCCAGGTAGCCTGGAGAGCTGAGAGGAAGCAGAGAATGAACCATGAACTTAGACATCTCTGCAGACTGCCACTGTTACCCTCATAAAGTCAACTTGGTGCAATATGCGCTCACACATGGATCTCTCTGCACACATAGGTATGTTCCATGGAAATGAAATGGAGAACCTCGGTATGTATGTAAAGAGCAAGATAAGTAATCCACCTCTCTAAATTTTATGCAAAAAAAGACAGTGAGGCCAAGTGAGTTGTCTAAGGACAAGAAGTAATTATGTACAAGAGCTGAGATCAACACTGTCCGCACCACCTCACCATGTTCCCTTTCTGACTTATTAAAATCTGCTTCTTGTTACTAGATTCATCAGCAAGGAGAGCTTTAGGTGGAAAGGTGCCCACTATACAAGGACAAAGAGGGGTTAAATACCTCCTACTGAACCTTAAACAAGACCGTAAGATGCCTATGTATTTCTGGAACTGAAATCTGTAACTTAACAGTATTTCTGCATCTCTGCAATTCCCATTTTCAATCAGGCCATACAGTTGAAATGCTGCAGCAAAACAAGAAGGGCGCTCTCATGTTATTTTTGACCAGCTGCAATCATAGAGAACATGAGATTTCAAAAGAAAACCTGTGCTTTAAAGATTTCAAGCCAAAACTTTAAATAAGCATCTAAACTTTTGGGTACTTATCAGTGTGAATCCCTAAGGCACTGTGAGATTTGCTCATTGCTGGCATGTACAGTCTCAAAACTGGACTGGGTATTATAATTTGACAGCAGATTTTATATATCTAGAACACCTCTATACATCATTAAACAAACATTAATCATTCAAATTCAAGCTTTGTATGTCTTACTTGCTTACTAGGGAGTGTATCAGACTGGAACAGAATAAAACCAGAAGCAGTGTACTTATCACAAATTCAATAGAATGAGTTCAGTCCATAAACTTGACTGAACAGTTTGGTGTACTGAATACCAAGAACTTTCAGTTATTTATAGTTTAGAGCTAAGATGCTATGCATGAAGCCTGATGCTTGTTGCATGTATTTTTGGCTTTGCCATTAATAAGAACAGTTAAATTTGCTTCCAGTCATTACGATCACATATCCCCTCTAAATGCATTTAAAACATATCCTGGAAGATTTTTTTCTAACTCATGACTCTCCAGTGATTAAAGCCTCTCAGAATGTGTAGTGAAAAAGCCCGAATCCCTTCAACATTCCAGGTGGGTTCTGAGACCTTTTGCGGCAGGTTTGAGCAACCACCTCCGCAGGACAGCATGGGCTGCAGCACATTCACAACACCGTGCTGCCACCTGGTGGGAACGCTGCCCCGACTTCCCAGCGCCCATCAGCTCGCTGCAGAGATTGATGACCCCAACTTACCACTCCTGTTTTCACAATTCTGGTCCCCTCGAAAATTCGAGTAGTGTTAGCTGAGAAACAAAGAACAAGAGCATTTCAGCGGCCTGGGAAGGGAGTCAGGAACTGACAGCCATATCACTATACAATTCTTGCTAAAGAGTTGCTGAATTGCTACTATTATGCCTGTCAACCGGCAAAGGAAATTGAGGCCTATGGATGAATTGGTAACCAAGGGCTTGGCAGGAAAAAGTCAGAGAAGACCTGTTGCATGCAACAAAGTCCAAAATATATATGCTTTCTCAGTTAAGGCAATTTTGGTATTATTCACCTAACTTCAGACTTGTGACTAAAGAGAGATGTGTTATTCTTTAACCACTCAGGCCTGGCCTTTTTTCTGCCTTTGTGATAATATTAGCCTTATTTATTGCTATTTACTGAAAGTACAACTATAATCACATTCTGAATAATGTTTTGAAAGCTCAAGTTGACACTTGCACACAGCTGAAGATTTGAAATAAAATTTCTTTTAGGGGAGACTTGGAAGGAAACATAACATCTGCTCTCACTGTAGACGTGTGTATCACTTCCACTGCTTTGATCTAGAGTTCCCAGAGTATCTGGCAAAACCGCCAATAACTATTTACTCCTTTAACTGTAATTGAATAGGTATCATGGTCAAATCTCAAAGCATCTTTCAATTCTACCATCTGCCTAAAAAGGCCATAATCAGTAACACACAAGTTTCTGACTTCTGCCTGGCACTTTAGCAAACTCCATAACACTATGCTGAGATAAGATGCTAAGAAATTGTGAGATTTTGACTGGACAGGACATTCCTTCTCTGATCGCTGCTCTCTGTGCAATGCTGCCAACAACACAGCACATGCTGAAGACACTGGGACAGAACTAAGCTGTGTCCATGCTGTGTGCATGGTAAAACATCTCTACATGCAGTTCTCAACATGAGACTGATCTTTTCCCTTTACATAAAGCGGACAGCAATCATCCACACATTCTGATATAGTTGTGCCCCAGTGCATAAGAGTGTCCAATGGATTTGTTTTAGAAAACTAACACCAGGAAAAGTTTTGCATTAGGCAAGCCCCCATCACTGGAAATAAGACTCTGATGGTCACTCGCCACAGTATGAAATGAGCATTATCTGCATGCATTCAAACATCATCTGAAATCATTCCACACCATATAGCACTCTGCAAAGAAAATGTTAAACACACAAAGAGTCACTTAATGTAAGAATATGTATGTATGTTTGTTTTTTTACCTTGAAAGAGCATAGTCTGGCTAAAGTCACTACGCATTTCATTTCGGCAAACTGCTTGAACTCTGAACAGATAAAGGATGTCAGGTGAGACATGGCTAATGATGGCCTTCTGTTTAAAAAAAATAGATATTATTCAGTTTTTTACCCCCACAGTACTGTCCACGATCAGTTTGAAATATATAAAGCATTGTGCTAACATTGTCTTACATGGCACAAACGTCCTCACTGATATCTGAATGGAAATTTTTACTGGTTCACCAGGAAAGGGCATGGCCATGGCCAAAGGATTTCCCTGGGATACAAATGATTCACTCAGACTTCGCTGACTCTGTCCTGTTTCTCAAGGAAGAGAAACAGGTGAACGTGGCCCTTGACAGCCTTCCTCTCCGAGGGTCTCTGATCTCAGAAACAACACTCCAAATTATTTGATCTTAAAGGAATTCAAATGAGATTTCTGTTGGCGGAGATGCAAGTTCCAAACCTGTTTTAAGCCCAGAAAAGGACTGTGTTCAAACTGACTATTTTGCAACCAACAGGTTATGGCAACTTGATGCTGGTGGCCCGTGACGACTCAGCACACGGGGGGCTGGGATGTTGCTATACACTCTTACACTAAAGATGCTGCCTTGCTGCCTTCCAGCTACTTCTCTGTGTTGCCTTAAACTGCAATCACATCAGTTCACGTTTTCAAGCAGAAAGCACCAGTGGCTGTGGAGGTCACTTGAAATACCAGTGAGCTCTTTAGCAAAACACTGTCTAGCTCTGTTTCAAGATCGGACAGCCCAGCTGTCTCTGCCGGAGCACTAAAGGCAAATTGCACTTTCCTCTGAAAAAGAGTTTCTTTCTTCTCTTGCCCCTAAAATAGACTAAGCTGTCGTTGCTTTCTTAACCTCCAAGCTCTGCTGCTCAGCACAGGGTCTCACAGCAATTTATTTCCAAGCTATCACTCCATCACATCCCCTGCACTTTTAATTATTTCTTTTACATCAAACAGGATGCCGTCTCTGTGCCCACCTCATTTTTGCTGATTAAGGCTCTCCTCCCTATACCTGATTAAAATGAAATCTCCCTTAAGAGTGAGAAGTTATGACAAGAGAGAGGTTACAATACATCATAACCTTGGGTGCCTTTCAATACATTCCTGTCTGGTTTTGTGAGGCACATCATTCCCTAATGTGACCCAGATAACAATGTCTAGTGGGGAAATTGAAAATATAAATGGAAAATGAAGTAAAAGAATCTTCATCTAAGGGAATAAGAGAAGTATTATTGTATAACTGATTGAATGGGCCCAGAGGACTGTGTATTTGAAAAAAAAAATACGATAACAGTCATTAGGAATAACACTCTGTGCTCCTGCATTTTTCATGTGCATATACAATTACTGATTTCATTATTCTAGAGGCTTTCTTTGATTAACAATAAACGGAGGCCTTTCAAACCTGAATATGTCACTTTGATTTTATATGCAGAGAATGTTAAAGACCGGTACAATACTTGCTTCCACTTAGACAAGAATGACAAGCAGATCAAATCCTAAATGGAGGAGATAGATCAGTGTTTGCATCTGTGCTGGAGCTGTCTTGCTCTTCCCACTTTTTCTCTTCCAGCAGGAGTGAGGCAGTGCATGTACACAGCCACTCGGCAATAATCCTCCAGCCCTGACTACTGCTGGCAGCGCTTACTGATCAGAAACCGATCCAAAGACTGCAAAGGGCTATGCACAGCGAAGAGCCTGAGCCCAGCAGCAGATCTGGGGGGATCGGGGATTTTAATGTGAAAAGCTGTGAGCTGAACAGAAGCTAAAAGGTACTCAGAGTCTAACTACGTCCTGAGCCAGCTGCTTCTCAGCAACAGCACATGAAAATGTGTCTGCAGATTTAGTCCTTTATGCACTCACATAAACTATAAATTCAGACTCCAGTGTTTTGGGTAAGTTTGTTAGGTAATGTTCAACTAATGCCTAATAATCTAATAGCAATATACTGCAAGTCAAACGCTAGCCTGTCTGTAATGTAACAACTGCTTTCCTTCTCTGCTTCCTTCTGCTGAGAAAACAATGTAAGGATAGCTTGATACATGTGTCTGGGGCTGATGCTATGGTTTTACCAGGTCCTTGTCACTGTCCTTGGTGAACGTCTTCTCCTTTTCGTCTTCATTTTTAGTCCAACTGTAGGAGATCATATAGTTCATGATTGGAGGATGGTAGATGGTTTCTGGTTGGTTCCAGGTTACAAGCAACGCTGTCCTGTTCACAGGCTGCACTTTCATGTTGACCGGGGGAGTGCTGCAAGCTGAAAAAGGAAGAAAAAAATATGAAGCTCTTGTAAATAACTGAGAGAAAACAAACAGGGAGAAATGTGCCTCACTCTAAGACCCAAGTTTTTTCTTTAATGCCCTTGCCTGCAGTAATAGCTTACACTGCAATCCACTGAGACCAATGGGATTTAATACCACCTGCAGCTGCTTTCTGCTCCCTGGAGTAAAGGGAGAGAATCCATTCTCTGCAAGCAGGCTGCTCAGTGCTTTGCCTTAATTTTAGTCCTGGCATTTGCACGTACATTTTAACCTGATCACTAAAAACTTTTGTATTTTCACATTCACAAGTTCCCTTACAGCTGAGCCCCACCTTTCCTGGCCCCCAGTTTCCTGCCATATGAAGGGAGGAAAAAACCTAGTGTGCTCTGCAGGTTCTGGCAGTAGTTGTAACCTCTAAAAATGTGACATTGTTGTGTCAGTAATCATTCTCCTCTTAACCCAGTACATCTTTTGTACATGAGAATTTACTTTTTGCTCTTTTTTCCTACATATTTTCCTTCGTAGTCTCTAAACTGTCCATCATTAAAATATCACCAGCACAGGAAAGAGCAGTGCCCGATGGCCCTCAGCCATCTCCTTCTCCTAACAGGCAGGGGAACCCTCCAGCCAGCCTCCAAAAGCTGTGGCTTCCTCACCATACCCAGAGGGCAGAGGCACAAGTCACTTCTGGCCCCAGCTGCAGTTGGTGGGGTGGTCAGCACAGAACAGCTCAACTAGACAGGAAACTACAGCTTCTGCTCACTGCACATGGCCAAACCCAGACCTCTCCAGGGAAGAGCACACCTTGGCACAGAACCAGCACATACACTTTACGGGGCAGTGGGACGCAGAGCACAGCCCACTCGCAGCTGCTGCAGAACATATCTTTCAAGCAATTTAAATATGAAGGTCAAGGTACTAATGAAAAACACTAGATGGCACTCATATGCTACCTATAAAGTCTATCATTTGCTTTCCAACTACAGAGTTTAGATTTTTTATTTAAAAATGTTCTTTTAGAAGCTTTAAAAAACCGTGTTGAAAACACACAATTCAGGACAGATTCTCACATTCACTTTCCAAATATAAACTCTGAACCAAGAAAAATAATTTGAAGTGATATCCAAATACATGTGCCGTGGCAAAGGAGATGGCAACTTTTGGCAGGGAAAGTCAAAGTGTCACCAGCCCATCACACTGACACTTTTTCAGTTATTTTTCCCAATACGACTTTTCCATTTAAAGCCAGCCCATTCAGCTTGTATGCATGCTGCAGGTAGGTGGCTGGGTATATATTAGGACATTATTTCACTTCTATAGAGTCTTGGTTGTACTATAAAGTCTGTTTCTAGGCCTGGAGTTCCAGGTTGGTCCTATAGCTCTGCTGTTGCGTTGCTGAAATAAGTTACAGTTCCTTCAATAAAAAAGATAGAATGCTGTAAACAACAATATTACCAATACAACAGAAAAACACGCAGGAGCTTCATTCTGCTGGCAATGCAGCTGGGTGCTGAAGGGCACCCACGGTGTGGAGGGGGCCTGGACCTGGCTCTGAGGGCACAGCTGAGAGCAGTCACCATTGCTGGGATTTACAGGGCTCCGTGGTCCATGGTCTGCCTCTCCATGCTCACCTCCTTCTGCTAAGTTTGTCAGATCAATTCTCCCTTCCATCACTGTTTACTGATAATGGCACCAATAAATCATAACTGCCCCCTCTGAAGCCCTTTGTCATCACAGAATTACTCCTCAAAACGCCATGCCAGCCTCCATCGCTCCTCCTAATCAAATCTGATTGGAGATGGTACCCAGGGTGAAGGACTACCCAGATCTAAAAGCACTATCTAGTCCTTGTTCTCCATGAGGATATGCAGAGATTTATACAGTTAGAGTGATCATGCATCCAATTGTTTTAGAAATAACTCAACCACGTAAACTTCCTGAGAGATGGACAGATTACCATAATTGCAATGCCCCTCTCAACCATCCCGAGCCAGAGCTTTTTTGGACAATGACCCTAAGCTACCCAAGGGAGAGGGGACTCTCACGTCTTCTCTTCCACACCACTCTTTGCAGCCAGCATCCACACAACTCCGAACAGCTCATTACAATCAGAGGAGAGAAGCAGGTACGTCCCAAGGGTAAATGGAGACACACAGGCTCAGCGTTAAGACATCCTCTGCGACTCTGCATCGTGATCCGAGGATATGGGCACTTTAAGCAGCTCAGTGAGTGCAAGACTTCACTGAGACATGTGCTGACATGTTTTCACCAGGGCCACTGCATGACTGGGGCAAGCAGCCTTCACAGCCAGCCAAAAGGAGATTGAATTTACTCTGCTGCTATTTCACAGTAAATAATGTTACAAACTTTTTATGACATAGTATGACTTGGTTTCAATTCCTCCAAGGCACTTAGAAGAACCTGATGTAATTAAGTAATAACCAACATTTTCTGTTCGCTCACTTTCTTTCTTTTTTTTTTACAGCTTATGAATGGGCAAAAAAAAGAATCCTTTTAATAAAATGAAACATATGGTTTTATTAATTTAACCAAACCTGCTCAGGACACAATGGAATAAAAAAAACATTTGATCCAATAATTCAATTTGATGATTTAATTAAAGAGATGTATAATAACGTAGCAAATGTCTGAAAAGCAAGAAAAAATGTAATGATTTCAACATTTACAAAACAACCGGCATTTTCCACAGATGTAATTTTCCTTTCAATATTCTGTGTGCCTTGGATTTTCAGTAGAAGATTAAAAAAATTGCAGCTCTTCACTTCCTTTTCTTTTTTTTTTTTTTTTTAACACTAAAGCGCTTCTACTGATTCTACAAAATGTGTGCCTGAAGGACAAACAGAAGCAGAAAGAGGTTGGGGCAGGGAGGCAGATGCCTGAGTGTTCCTTTGGATCGAATCAGAATACACCGAAGAGAAACGCAAGTGGGTTGGTGTGCTGGTCAGTGTTTTATTTCAACCAAGCAACATAAGAAAAGAATCCAATGAACTCTCACAAAGTGCTTCAGAAAAAATAAAAAAACAAAGCCCGAGAGCCAACAACACTGCACACTGAAATGGCAGATTTCAGCTATTTTTAGATAAAGTACCAATGTTCTATGTTAAATACGAATCCTATGGGGTAATAAAAATATTGAGGGAGATTTCAGGACGTCTTTCTGTGGTATAACGGTGAGGCACTGGCACAGGCTGCTCAGGAGGTGGTGGAGTCACCATCCCTGGAGGTGTTCAAGAGCTGTGGAGATGTGGCACTGAGGGACGTGGTTGGTGGGCATGGTGGAGGTGGGCTGATGGTTGGACTGGATGATCTTAGTGGTCTTTTCCAACCTTAATGATTCTATGAACACAGAGGAGAAATACTTGAACTAGCTCTGTGTAGGTCTAGGTGATACAAAAGCCATGATGGAGGGCTAGCAGACTGCCTGTGCCAGGTACTTCTGGAGGCAGAACGGCCTCTCTGGGGCCACAGGAACAGGTCTGGGAGGCCCAGCAGGATGGGACATTTGCTGTACCAGGGGCACATCACGCAGCAATGCCCTCAGTGCAGAACGTCCTGGACCTCTTCAAACAAAACCCAAAAGCTCACTCAAGCTTAGAGAAAACCTGTTTGCTACTTGCAGACAAATACAGCATGCTAATACAGTCCTAAGCACTGGCCAGGCCAGCCATACAGCACGGAATTGTTTTCTTCATGTTAAAAACATTCCAATGGGCTGGAACAAACAAAATTAATTTAACAACTCCACATTCATCTCTTCTATAATTTGATTTGTGTGTTGTATTTGGCTACGTAACCTCCACGAGGCTTTCCTAACTGGAGCCTGATAAAGCTTAATCCAAAAGCTCCTGGCAGCTCCATTTCACAGAGCTGAAAGACAAAAAGGGGGCTTATCATTTTGCAAAAAATAACCGCCAATATTTGGATACACCCATGACTGCAGAAAGGGCACGTCAGAGAGATTACGACAGCTTTCCTTTTTTGTTTGTCTGTTTTCAAAAGCAGCCTACATTTCTCTTAAGCAGCCAAGCTTCCTGGGTTTCATTACGCTTTTTGCATACGCTGCCTGTGGTTATAAGAACTACTTAGGGGAAGTATGAGAGAGCACAGGAGCTATATATGGGGTTATTTCTCATACATCTTCTCCCTGTAACACAGGTATCTCACATGATGAATCCAGTGGTACCGAGCTCAGAGGGATTTATAAAATCCTCTAAAAATATTCTAAGTTAGCTTTTCTGTGCATAAAAATGTCACCACTTTAAATGCAGTTATTTCTAGCTGTGCTATGTCCTCTTTTGGAAAATCCCACTCTCTCCCTCCTGCTACATGTCTCAGCAATACAAACCTGCCGTTCCTCTTCCTTGGTATCACGGGATATGCATTGAGTGATGGAACTCTGACATTTTTCTGCACAGAAAAGCAATGTCCCAGTGAAGTCCTGAATCCCTCGTCGTGAGATGGGCAGGGACCTTCTGAAGCAATTCATACACAGAGGGAGGAAACATCTGCATATGGCGATGTGCCCACAGCATGCTACTGCCTGAGGACTGCTCAGAGGCAGCTAAAAGACAGCGACAAGGGTCTTGTGTTACTTAGGTCTGCAGCTGCTGGCTGGAAGGCGAGAAGGGCTTCACTTCTCATTTTTCTCACCTGTTTCAGATGTGTACAGGACTGGTGGCATGAAACTGTGTTCTTCATTTGCAAAGGAGGAGCAAAGCAGATGTTCCTCACTTGCAAAGCAGATGGGGCATTTTTCCCCACAAGGTCAAAAGAGGAGTAACTGAGGGGTCAATAGGAGGTTGCATGCTTTTCTTCCTCATAGGGCAAACAAGTGGGCAGCCAAGCTCCTGAGGCAGAGAGGGTGCTTATTTCCCCTCAGCCTCAGTACTGGCAAGAAGCTGGAAGAGCTTCTTCAGGTCTGCAGGACAGATGGAGCCCTTGCTGCCACTGCTGTAGTGATGCCCGACTCAGCCATGAGTTTCCCAGCTGATGTCAGAGGAGCCTGCAAACAGCGTCATCGATGCCTGCACTATTGGCAGAATACTGAGCTGAGCTTGGCAGCATGCAGAAACCTGACTGCAGACAAGACAAAAGCAATGCCACTGCCAGCAAAGGGAAGAAAAATACCTTCAACATTATGTATACACACACGTATATTCCTTCTCATTATCAGGTCCTCAAAACTTTAAATAAATTCACACTTGCTTTAATGCCATGCCAACATAATCATGGTACCACTGGTGATACAGTGCCAGCTCCAGCTGCCTTGTGTTGGTGCTACTCGATGGAAATGCCTGAGAAGGGAATCTGACCCATGACAAACAACAGCATTCTTTTGGCTGTCTGATTTAATCTCGGAGTTCAGCAAAGGCTGTGCTCCCAGAGGATAACAAATCGACTGCGAGGATCATATGCAGAGACAACACATGCTCTAATACATAGAAAAGTGCTATGAGGCATACTTACAACATTTTTGCCCTACTCCTTTTACTAAATGTGTGCAATTCTTTTCTTTGCTTTAGCGTATGCTGTTAACTTCCTGCAGTACTTATAAATGACATTATTAATATATAAGGATAATTGCCTTAAAGAGAAGCACGCATTTTTCCTTTACCTTTGCCTGCACTTTGCCAGCAGGCATTTGCAGGCTCTGGAGCGTGCTGTACACGCAAATATTTGTGTTGATCTACTTCAATCCACAGGCAGAATGTAGCTAGGAGACAGACTATTTATCTTCCCTGCTCTTACCTTTCACTACGCTTCAAACAAGGCTGTTTCTTAAGGTGTAAGGGACACTGACAGATCCTGCACTTGTTTTTTGAGCCTCATGAAGTAACTTCCTGAGCTAAACTCCACGTGGGGCTTTGCTAGCCCAGCGGCACTGGGCAGGCTGGCTTTGCCCCTCTTCTACCTGCCCATTTCCTGAGCTGAATGTATAACCAGCATTTAGAGCACATTTGATTCATTCCTGTACGGCTCTTTCTAGCATTTGAGTTTCCATGGCATCACAGCAACAGATCCTATTTGTCTGAAAGGCATGGATTACGTGTTTTACTAGGTTGTGTTTGAGCCCAAATATTTCATATAGTTCACAAACATTGTTCTATAGCTGTGGCCTGAAACTTTGAATCCTCAGCAGGCGCAGAGCAGCCTTGCTCCATCAGATGCCATGCTGGGCTAAGCTGACGTCTGCTGGGGATCTGCTCTGCAAGCTCTGTGTTTCTATTACATACACGTATGCGCACACAGAGGGTGCCCTGTGTTTAAAACGTACATCTACATCCTTATTTAGACAATGTGTCTGACGTAACACATGGAACCACGCTCAGTGGCAGGTGCTGAATCCATGTGGGGAGCAAGAGGGACTGCCTGCTGGAAGGATGTGTATCTGCTGTGCCAGCCAAAGTGCCCTTTCCAACGTCCTGGCGAGGGCTGCTTGGAGAAGGAGGCATAGGAGGAATGAGCCAATGGGGCCAGGAGAGCATCCCAGTACCTGCCTCAGGGGTGCCCAAAATCAGTGTGGGAAAGTGGCTTCCTTTTTGTAGCTTTTGCAGGCTTATCCAATAGGAAAGACGTCTGCAGGCACAGTACAGTCCAATGTACAGTCAAGGCTGAAATTCAAATCAGTCCTTCTGTGGGCCAAACAGCTGGACCAGTGGGTAGGCAGTGCAGAAATGAATTCCCCACAGGTTTAAGTGGAACAAATCATCCAGTTCCCTTACAAGCGCTTGGCTCTACTAGCTACAGTAGCAGCTATGAATCCAAACCATGTTTCCTTTCACTCTGTATTCCTCCTGCACTTTTGGTCATGCTTTCATACCATATAAACAAGAGCAAGCAGTTACTTACTGCTTATTAATAAAGCTGCTGGCATGCTGTCTACTACATTCAGGTACAGACACATGCAGTGCTCACATGGCAACCTCACAAAGGTTACACGGAGTGAAAGCAGAAGCCTATAGAACAGTCACTACAAAGGTAAACATGAAGTCAAGTGTATGCACCACATCTTTTTGCACCTGACTTCCTTTCAAAATGGGCCATTTTTCCTCCTGCAATGCTTTGTCTTCTACCTGAATAGTACGAGACTCTTAGGGATACAGCAGCCTGTCCTCTCCCACTTCTGCACTGTGCACTCCAAGACAGCGTACATGAGGATCAAGCATTGCAGATCAAGACATGGATGAGAAAAGCAAATCTGAGGTGGAACAAATGAGACATGCAGAAGAAGCAGACTGATTTGTGCCTAAAGAGACTACAGCGGGTACCCAAGGTGCATGTCAAGAGACTATCATAGCAGGAAGGGAGTACATTTGCTCATAGCACTGAGGTGCAGTGGCAGCTGGGCAAGTCTACAGTCCAGAAAGATGCAGGGCAAGCAATTAGCAGTGTGGTGTTACCACCCTCAAGTGCAACCTTTTGCACCCAGTCAGCCTGCTGCGCCAGCTGAAATCCTAATAATGATACATAGATTCATCTGCACCAGTACACAGCAGTAGGGCGCTGACCTGATTAAAGTACACGGTTCATGAAAGAGGAATGGAACGGGAAAGGGCAATCTTCATAACAATATGAAATCAAAAAGTAGGAAAAATCCAGTGATCCAAGGAAAGGAGGAAGGAGTTGTTTATCTGTGAGGGAATCAACCTGTAAGACCAACTCTTCCAAAGTGCAATAATAATCAAGTGGTAAACATATCACAAATTAACTAAAAAGGTTCTTGCTCATTTGAATTTTCCCTAAGATATTTAAAGAAAATAAATAGTTTCATTTTGCTTTAGCAATTCCAAGTTAAGAAGTCAATAATGTGTGTGATTTATAATTTACATTTACAATGTTGTTGTTTCGGAGAGGAGATTACAGTTATGCTATACAATATTCTGTGGCCATTTAGGTTTGAATAAAATATATACATTCTGTAGGAGTAGAACTTGTCTGCTAATACCCTTTCTGGCCTCCCAGAGAGAACCTGAGGGCATGAAGAGACCATGAAGTTGTTTTGAGGAAGTTCTCATAAAACATGAGCATTTAGAAAGCAAAAACAAATTACTCGGAGTAATAACGAAGGCTCTAAATGAGGCAAATAACTCGTTCTCATTGAGAAATACTGCCATCAGAGCTCTAAACTATCTATCTCAGAACGACGATGTCACTGCACTGCGCTTAATCCCCAGCAGAACTTAAGACTTTAGATAATGCTGCAGAGGAGATGCACTCTAACTAGCAATAGAACAAGAAGTAATGAACTTAAGTTCATTAAGCATGAGAGGAGGTTCAAGTTGGTTATTAGTTTCTCCTCCAAAAGAGTGGTGAGGCACTGGCACAGGCTGCCCACGGAGGTGTTGGAGTGACTATCCCCGGAGGCGTTCAGGAACCGTGTAAATGTGGCACTGAGGCATGTGGTCAGTGGGCATGGTGGGGGTGGTTTGATGGTTGGACTTGGTTATCTTAGAGGTCTTTTTCAGCCCAAATGGTCCTATGATTCTGTGATGCACTCCAACACAATGATGCCATGCCAAAAACACAATACCTTTGTAGGAAGCCTTGGTTGCCTTTCCAGTGTCAGAAGCCGTGAAGCAGTGAAGAAGAACTGAACTGTTTTGCTCAAGCAGTGCTGTATCTTTGACTGCAGGTCGATAGTGGGAGCCATGCCTCCAGCGCAAAGCATGGGGGAGGGAAAATCCAAGTACCTTCTGGGTGGTTTTAGTGGCATTAGGTTACAATGATTTCCAAATGGTATCACTGCAGCTTACAAAGAGCACTAAGGAAAACGATCACCTGCACACTCCTAGAGAAATGTCCCAGCTGTCAGAGTTCCAAGCGAAGTTTTACTAGAGTGAACTTATGACTGCTTATTATTTAACTTAGGCTAGGATCATAATTAAAGATGGTACTCTAAGGCGAATTCCCACTGATGGGAAACAGCATCATTTGAGACTCCAGCAAAGAGTAATCAGACACCTTTGGGGAAGTAATCAGGCATCTGTGAAAGAAAACTCTGATGTCAAGAGCCCCTCACATGGGATGCTTGTTTAAGTGTTGGGAGGCTTGCAGTACGTTTAATGAGACAGAAAGGTTAAAGGTTTTTTTCTTCCAGAGTTAAAAAACATAAAGAGAAGAACTAACATTTGATGGTCCTAATTAGTAGCAAAATAAAATGGGCAAATATTGTTTCACATGAGGTACATCCTGAAACAAGGAAATGAAACACCTTTTCCTCCTGAGCTTCCATACCTCCATCTAGCTGAAGTAGGTAAAGTTTTGTAAAAATCTCTCTCCTTCATGGGACAACATAAGAAAGTACCAAAGAATATGCAGAATCAGGTCCTTGAACAGGATAGACTTCTAAGTAAGAACTCTGTCCAGTGAAAGAGATGTATACCATGAAACTGCTAAATAATTAGCGATAACTGGTTGAAAGCTGCCTATGAAAAGCCATGAATACAATTCATGAAGGATGCAATTCTGAGCCACGGAGGATAGGACTGATAACAAAGGAGAAAATTTTAACAGAGATAGCTATTTGCAAAAAATCAAGCACTACCACTGGCTGTTATTCACAGTATCTGGTGAATATTTTACAAATACACCCATGGTTTAATATATCTGTACAGAGAACCTCAACATTTGCAAAACTTTATATTAAATGGTAGTGCAACGCTGATGAGTCCTCTGGTATGATGGTTTATTATCTATCCACCAGCTGTTATTATTATATAGCTGTTCTGTGTATATCCTGAATGGTGTATTTCAGAAATATTATATTTAAAGGCAGTCTGTATGGTTTCTTAAAACAGCTCTAGGGTCAACTTCAGAATTAAGTTCAGTTCACGGGCTCTGATTTAGCAGAGATCTTATGTGTAGGCTTTTAGCTCAGGCATACGAGCAGTTCTCAAGAGAACTGCTTTAAATTGGCTTCTGCGAACAGGAGGAAGGAATGAGATAACAGAACCAAAGGAAACTCTTCTTACTAAAAACTAACACAAAAGAAAAACAGGAGTTTCCACTCTCAACTGAAAAATTAATCCTCTACACTATTTCAAGTTAACTACAATATTTTCGCCATCTTATATTCCAGTTGTTGTAAACACTGCCATCTCCCTTTAAAGCCTCTTTAAAATTAAAAAATGAGAGGAAAAGGAGAGTAACTCCAAAAGAAAAGATGCAGCATTCACATTTAGCTAACTAACTGAACCCAAATTCACCGGAGCCTGTTCTGTGACCTGAGATGGCTTTGATAGCTAGGAGAAAAGACATTCCTATTTGCTGCCAAAGAGTTCAGGATCCCACGTTTATCAATGGACAACTGCAGAGCCTCACTGCTTTGCGCTGATCTGAAGCTTGCTAATTACCGGGGAATTCTGAAAATTATTCTGAACATTATGCAAATTGTTCTGGGCACATTTTCCTCCAAACTAAGAAAGCCTTACGTAACAAATGCTACACTGTTTTCTAGATTAGCAATACTGCCCATAGACTTAATAGTGTGTGACAGAAGAAACAAACTGCAAAAATTCACACCGACAAACAAATCCAAACTTCCCCTCCAGAGCTGAAGACCATCACAAACCATACCACCTTGCAGTAAGTAAAAGACACATTTTCATGACCTTGCCTTCCTCTACAACATACAAATTTAAGCCCAGGAAGAGTATGCAGGAGGTAACATGTGACAGCCACTGGTCACATTGCTTAATGCAGTGTGGAAGGCATTGAGATGCAACCGTGAGGTGTGTGGAAGACTCTGCATAAAATAAATTTGTTATGCTATCCCCATGCTCTTATATTTGTATGCTAGACTGTCTGCCTAAGCAGCACTCTGTATTCAGCTTCTCGGCACTTTTGCATGAATGACATTGTATAAAGAGGTACTGTATTTACTAGCTGAATAAACAATAGGTTTTGCTTTCACTCAAGTATTATGACTTCAACTCATTTTATTTATATGTCAGTAGTTCAGAATGTGCAGCGGTCCAGGCACATCATCACTGTTCACCTTTGTCAAAGAAGGGGCCAGGAACATCCACGTTGTTGTATCTCCAGAACAGCTATAACTCATCCCTGTAACCTTTGGAGGATACGCAACAATTCATTTTGTGTTAGTAACACTGCAGCTATCTATTTATTTTTAAATTCATGAAAAAAACGCACCTATTTCCAGTGTCCCCTGGTGTGCACACAGCCCAAAAAGTGACAAGTTGACAAAGCCAGTACAAAAAGACTGGCTGCCCAGCCATTTGCTTCCTATAGCAAAAGCTCGAGGGAAGAAGAAATCACTGACTTTAGCATCATCCCTGCCATTAGATGGCACACTGAATGCTGTCAGATCACAGGAAGGGGGATATGTAACTCCCTACCTGAGAGTCTCTAAGAAGCATGCTGTAAGCTCAAGTTCCCAGGGAGGCATGAGTACAGAGATTACAGGACCTGGAAATGCTGGGAGAGGACCCACGGAGCATTTTCTCAGGAAACCAGTCCCCAGGTATGTAAGATGTCAAGCATCCAGGTACTATACTATCCAGGCACGGACCAATGTTTAAGCAGCTCCTTTGATCCAGTGAGCTGGCTCGCATCATGTTAACGAAGCCATGTGTACTTGGCCGAATCCGAGTTGTATGAGTCCATTAGGAGCAAAGTCAGTGAGAATCTTTCCAGTTAACTTCAAGTGCCCCTTCAAAATCAATCCTTCCAAGTTCAAGGTGACCCCATTAACTACAGATCTTAGTGTTCATAATGCCCATAATTGTGGGTTTCAGTTATTTACCATGTGGGGTAAAAAGCATCTAAAACATTTTTATAATCATAAAACCTTCTAGTGAGGAAAGGAATATTCAGGCATATGGCCAAAATAGTAAAACCTTGAATATTATACCATGCGTACCAGCGGTACCTTCGCTGCACTCAAAATAATAACTAGGTAGTTTTGTCACTTTTAACATAACGTAACCTATTAACTTTCATCACTGTTCTGGGTAAGTAATATGTACACAGGATATAACCGAAGAAATAAATATTGACACATGTTGCTGTTAAAACACTGATTGAAAACTGCAGACCAGAGCATCAGAGCGTAGCTGGGTCTCTTCAATTCCAAGATCTCTTTCTCACTTCTGATGTAAATTCTCCATCCCAAGGCTGCCTTTAATGTAAATGAGGTTTGTGTACGTGTATATTATATATATAAAAATAAGCACGCTCACAGAATAATGAGCCCTGAGAAATACACTCTTTCAGCACTCTCGTGGGAAGGTGAGGCTGCTGAACACAGCTGTTTTCATGATTCACATCTGAAAACTACGCTCTATGGGCCTGGCCAGGTGAAAATGCCAGGTACGCAAGGGCAGCTTGTAAATCTGCTTAGCTATTTCCTTCTGGCAAACTGCCCCCTGTCCTTTAACTTTACCCAGGACTGCTTAAGCACCGTGCACTTCTCGAGGCTGAAGACTGGGAACTACATGTCATTTCTCCTTCCTATAAATAACAGCAGTCAATAAAATAAAGGCAAATAAAGGCAGTAAATGATATTTATTTCTAGGCTTATTTTATCCCACACACATTTCTCTGAGAATTTTTGATGTGTTCCTCTAGCCAGGGCTGTCTGTGCCAATGCAACAACTGCAGCCTTCCTCCTGCCCCCTCCAGCCAGCTCATTATCCAGTGTCTGACAGAAGCACCAGCTGCTCTACAAAAAGGCACATGAAACACTTCAGCAAGACGTTATGAAATCACCTGTCTATAAGGAAGAGTTTTTTTTTTTTTTTTCCCCTAGTCACCATTACCAAAAGGTTGATATAAACTTTTGATTAAAAGCTCGGTGTTCCTTCAGAACTCTTTTTTTCTTGTAAAAAATGAAAAACATAACCACATCTGGATACTCTGTTTTCCTCTTGAACACACAATGAGTCAGTGCAAATGGGGCTAAACTTTTACCTGTGACCCTTTTCCTTAGCATTTCCTGTTGTCAGGTGTCTCTAAGGCCCTACAGCCAGTTGGCAGAACAGAGACACCAGCTGTTGCATATTTGGGGCTTTATCTACATGGTACCTCGTGACAATGAGGTTCACAGGTAACTGCGGGCATGCATAGGATTAGTTCATTTGTTGACATATACCAGCAAAGAATACCTGCAAACACTGCATTATTTCTTTGGCAGCTCACATCTGTCCTCAACACAATTTAATAACAAAGTAGAAAAAAAAAAAGTCTCATTAGTCGAGTGCAAAATTTACAAGCATAATCTACCTTTGGAAGCTTCTGTGCCCAGTGGATTTTCCAAGATGTCTGTCATATCTTGGCTCCACGCATCCTTCACGGCGGACTTAGACACCTTCCTGTTGTTCAGGCTTTGCTGTGGTCGGAAGTTGTTCCTCAGGTACTCCACGGACTTGACATGGTCTTGTTGCTCGGTGGTGAATATGGAATAGAAGGCTTCCAGCTGACCATCATGGCAAGGAGAGAAAGGACGTTAATTAGAAAACAATGTGGTGAAATCTGGATGGCTGATAAGAAAGTAAAATGGCAGGAAGTGTTGATGCCAAGACTGATAAACTCTGTGGGAAGTCAGGCTGCCCACTGAAATCACTGCCAACCCCTTATCTCAGCACAGGGCTTATCCTGCCCAGCAGAGGAGAAGACCTTTGAGCAACTCATGGTTGTCTGTCATGGGCAAGGAAACATTTTCCCTTAGGCCTGTTGTCTGGAAGGACTGTGTGTGTGACAGCCCTGCCAAGCCCTTCTCACTGCTGGCATTGCTTTGTTTTGCAGTATCATGCCAAAAACGTTTCCACCTCAAGACCTCTTTCCAGGAGTGGGTGATGTTACCTCATCCCTTATGGGATGGACACCCAGACCCCGAGCGGACTGACCCACGAGCAGAACAACCTCAAGACTCACAGCTTCGAGCACTCTGACCTCCCTACCAGCCACTGCTCCACCTGATATCTGCTATGGAGTGAGAAATTATAACGTAACACAAAATGGGCACAGTTAGCATATATTCCTCTGGGAGTAAGTTTTCTCAGCTGTATTCAGATTTGAGCTATTTTTAATAAAATGTATTAACCTGTAAGAAAGAAATGTAATTGGGAAACTTTTCTGTTACTTTGGATCTCAGCATTTCTTAGAACAAAATTTCTAGCAAAGTAAGATGAAAATATTTTCAGCTAATGTTGTTCTCACAGCTATCAAGGTCAGGATAGCATTTACTAATAGCTTGTTATCATTCAGGTCAAGAACTAGAATTAGTTATGTCGCTGCTGGAAAGGCTGAGCAAGACAGAGCAGAGAAAGATTCACTGCTGATATTGTTTACATCAACATCAATTCCATATATTGATAGTATAAATTTGGAGAGTACAGAATCTGGCCCAAGACTTTAAAAAAGTCTTGGATTACACTCATGGTTTAATGACAGGTCACTGTGAACACAACATCCTTCTCATTAAGTGCTTCTGTTCTAAAAGTATGGAATAGAGTCTAAGAGACTTGAAACTTCTAAGTGGGAAAAATTATCATTGTAGCCTCAGCTGACAGTGCTGACAAAAACAATCACAGGACGGTGTAACAGAACAGCTAAGGATACTCCACTGAATCGAGAGGTGCTCACTGTCAATATTTAATTTCCCTTCAAACCAGTAAACAGAAACTCCTTTCTGCCACTGCTGTCCAGCTTGCCAGTTCTGCTGGGCTGGATGATCCTTGTTACTGGGCTGAAATCTGTATAACTTCTCCAACACCCACCGGCAAGTAGAGTCAATTTTAACACTTTTCATTTCAAAAGTCAGTCTCCCTGGAGTGAGGATGCATGCTAGGCTGGCTAATGGAGAAATATACAGGAATGTTATCACTGTGAGCACAGCACGGACAGCAGGAGGGAGAAAAGATGGACCTCAGAGCGCAGATCCTGAGTTGGCAGCTCTGCACCAACGCGCAATATAAGGGAAACGAGCCTCACAATGGGCAGTCACTGCCAAGATAACAGCACATCCTTGTACATCGTCAGCAGCAGCTTCCCCCTGATGACAACTGCTCTTACTGTACAAGCAGGGAGCCCAATGCACACGGAGAGTGAGCGACCAGCAGGGAGGTGACCGCTAGTGGCCAGCTCCCATATCAGGCAGGGGACCCGGGTACTGCATCAAGCCTCCAGTGCATGCACCGATGGTGGGATTTGGATTGTTCTTCTGCATCTGAGATGAATGTCATATTCCCAAGCTCTCTGCTGTAATTTTCTCTCTGATTCTTAAGAGAAAGGTGTCAAAAAAATCTTGAAAACTCTGCTAATTATTAGTATAAAGTACTCAGAAGCATTGACAGATGGGTTAAAAAACAGGTAAAACGACTATTATCTCATACTTTTGTCTTAAGTAAGAAACCAGATGATCTTGCTAAGCCCTGTGCTCCTCTATGACCTTCCAAGGAGACACTGACTGTAACTCCTTAAATATTTACTTGTTTTCCACTCCATGCTGGAGAACCAGTTCTGAAGAAGGTAACTAACAGGTCTTTAAGTTACTCTGTAAAAGCTCATAAACTGGATAGCAACTGCTCCTTGTGAAGTCAAGGCTCTAGGCTTACGCTTCCATGACATTAATTGAATTTTTAAACTTTCAATGAGAACTTTTAAAATATTTTCTTCTGCCATGCTACCTTGGGGAGGTATAATTGCATTTTAACAACTGCCAGTTCAAATATGATTTTTAACCTTCCCCTTTTTATGTGTTGAAGTATATATAAGTCATTTCAACTTCATTTTTACTATAAAAATATTATCTACCGCAAATGAGAAATTAATTGATCTATAGCTGCCAGGGAAAAAAAAGAGAAGATCTACAGTCAAGGAGCTACACTCGTGCTCTTCAAGGAGTACAAGAGCTCCTGTTCAGAAGAAGAAATCAAAAGCTGTTATAAGAGTGTTGTAGATACAGAGAAACCTGATCTAAAATTTCAAGTCATGTAATTACAAACCATAACAGCCTGATGTGCACAGTGTTCTAAGGGCTGGACATAAAAATGGTAATTAAAAATACTAAAACTGTTATAAGCACAATGAGATACTCTGAGGTATGCATTATGAGAGATAATGCCGTGCTTTGGGTCACTGAATGCACTTAGCTTTACAATGCATCTGCAGGGTGACACGGCTTGTCCTGTTTTGTTGTTTAATTAACAGGAGAGACGATGATGATGGAGCACCGAGAATAAAATAGAGAAGCCTCTACAAATGGACCACTTCAGAACTGTCCTTTTTACAGCAAGGTATTTTGCACAAAAGCAAGGATTTAATTGGAACAGCAGCAAAGCTTAAACAATATCACTTTCCTCCTCCGGGATTACAGACTGTTTCATGGGGTTTGTGATAAAGAAGGTTAAACTGTGGCAATGGATTATACCGCACTGTTTCTGTTAGAGGAACAAATAATAATCACAGCAATGGCAGGGTGGCAGGCTCTTAAAATACACCCATCCCCAGAGCTGCCAAAGGGGAGAATACTATTATTTATTCCACATGTGTTGTAGTATCAATGAAAGCCTGTCTCCACGCAGAACACCCAGCCCTCCAACCACACACACATGTATAAAGCAGCACAACGCCAAATTTTAAAGGCTTGACTTGGCGCAGTTATTACAGTACAGCATAGGAAAGAAACTATGCCAGGATAAAGTACCTTTATACCACTGTAGTGCTTGCCAGCATTTAGCAGTTTATTTGCGTTTGTTAAAACA
This sequence comes from Numida meleagris, assembly GCF_002078875.1. Taxonomy (NCBI): domain Eukaryota; kingdom Metazoa; phylum Chordata; class Aves; order Galliformes; family Numididae; genus Numida; species Numida meleagris. Next base: position 12,978,243 of record NC_034419.1, on the reverse strand, counting down.
CAAAAGAAGAAAAAAGTGCATGACCCACCTGACTTGTACACAGGCGTGTACACAGGGTATAAAACTGAGTGCAGGTCAGGCCTCGCAGCCACCCAATAATAAACAGTGAAGTTACTGATGCAGTGAAAAGCTACAAGGGATTGCAAGTATCCTGCAGGCAAGGACAGAATTCAAAATGATCCTGACAATCAGAGAAACAGCCTGAAAAAGACAAAGGCTCTGATTCAACCGGGCCCACGTGCAGAAAGTCCCACGCTTCGGCCAGAATCGCTGCCCACACGACCACACGGTGTGCACTCAGCGGCACTGCTAGAGAGAGCTCTGGAGATGGCACCCAGCAAAAGGGTTCCTGCTGGCCACCAACAATGTCACGCTGTTGTGAAAAAGGCAAAGTAACGCCAGCACAGGCGGCTCAACACATGAATCTGCATGTCTCATGGTAGCTAGCTGAAACACTGAGACCTGCTTTGAACATGGCACTTTAAAAAAGAGTGAAAGGGTCCACAGGAGAAGCAACAGATCCAGGAAACTGAAGACAAGCCAGGAGCAGGGGAACAGCAACCTCCTTCCACCCTTTCAAAATCTGTGAGACCCAACATCTGAACCACTCACTTAGGTTTTACAGAATTAGTGTATTGAAAAGCTTTGTTTTCAGTGGCTCAAGCTAGATGAATGAAAGACTAACCTCAGCAGGATGGCTTTCTAAGGACAGCAATCTTAAAACGTCGAAAATACCCTGGTAAACATTTGACTTTATTTATCCATTACTTTACTGGGAGCACTCTTCTCCAGACAAATCCCAGACATGGGGTCTATCTGCATTAAAAGCTGCTATGTGCTAATTTGGAAGATTTGTGTACCACCTCTCTGAGTACATAACGGCAGCTCTACTGTGTTGCAAAAACAGTTAAGCATGGAGAATTAATGGAAACATGTCTTTTCTAATGTAATTAGTTCAAATTACTAAATCTGAGCAGAACTGAAATCACTCGCTTTACTTTGAAAAGAAAGTTTCAATTAAAAAGAATAAAATGGAACACCACGTAAATATTTACACTATAGCTTAATTTAATCTTAACAAAAACAAGACCAAATAAATCACCGAAAGGAAACTAGGTTTCATGTTAAACTGTCTTCGTAAGACTGATGGCTCTTGTTCAGAAACAATATTACTGAAAAAAAAAATAATTCACCAACACTTCCCGTTCTGTCAACAGAAATTTTTTTGTTCACAACACGAAAACATGGGGGTTTGAAAACGCCACGTTAAAGAGGGTAAATCAAGAACCTGCTTTTAGCAGGGGGCTGGACTCAGTGATCGTCAGAGGTCCCTTCCAGCCCCTATGATTCTAAGGGATCTCACCGATGAATTACACATACCTGATGGTAGGAAATGGGAACAGGCTTCCGGAAAACGATCCACTCCACGATCTCGCTGCATGGAGGAGTCGTCAGGGAGCCTGTGTAGCGGTAATAACTCCCCAGCGACGTCGGCAGCAGGTCCCTCAGCACAAAGGGATCCAGGAAGGTCTCCTTCTCTGTGGGGGAGTTTGACAAGCAAAATTACACTTTTTTTTTTTTTCCTTCTTTTTAACGTGTCTTTAAAACAGACTTCACATTGATAGGCAGCCTAGCAAAGTGTAAGGGCAACAATGTTTTTAATCGTATATATGTAATGAAAGATAGAAACACCCTATCAGGAGCACTCCATAAGAGTTGAAGTGTTGATTATTAAAAGAGCAGCCAGCACACTAGTCGATCCTCTACGCTCCTCTTCAGAACGTATGCAGGTGTGAAAAGCCCTTGCTATCTCCATGCTTTATGCGAGCATTGAAATAACACCGCATTCAGTGGTTTCAGCACTCAGTGAACTGCTCTTCAGCTTGATGGCAGTGAAGGTTTGCCAAAGCTCTAATGGGACAAAGCTGGGTCCCAGCGGTCCTGCTCCCTGCAGTCAAGACTGGATGCAGTCAGCACAGCACCGTAAGAACATGTCAGAGGTAGAAATGCTCTCCCCCCTAACCCAAGAAACTCCTTTTTGGGGTCCAGCAAGCTGAGGGATGAGCTTCTTCCAGTGATGGTAGCAAGCTGGTGGTACTTAACAATGTGAAGATAAATAAATAAACGAAAGGAGGGAACAGCTGCAGGCAAGACGATTTCCTTGCCATCCCTGCACATTTATCCTCCACACTTTATGTTGACTCACTCCCTCTCAATCTGTGCAAAGGTGTTCACTGCCTCAGGGCATACCAACACGTGAGGCTCTCCCATACATCTCTATTCCTCACTTTCTGTATTCTTAGTGCCTCAAACATAAGCCTGCATTCAGGCAGCAGCAACTTTCCACCTCATCGGACATGCTGGGCAGCTGACCCGCTCTAGTGCCTGATTTAGTGGGTGGCAACCCTGTCCATGGCAGCAAGGTTGGAACTGGATGATCTTGGAGGTCCCTTCCAAGCCAAGCCATTCTATGATTCTATGATCTTCTGTCCTCCTTCACATTATCAACAGGTTTGCAAAGTTCCAAAATATGAGTAACTCTACAAAAGTCAAAATACACCACTTTGTAACAGAATACTGCAATATCTTCAGTAACCATCTCTTTCCTTCTAATCCAAGCAGATGTCAACAACTTCTGCACCCACAAAAAGGAAGAAAGCAAAGAATAAAACATCTTCTCTTCACAGCATACCTTCAGAAAAAAAGTGCGTTCAGGTAATAAATAGTAAAATACACATGATTGGCCAAAGTTCAAAGAGAACTAATCAAGAAATCATCATCACAGCAAAAGGTCGCATTTAATTTGATTTCCAATTAAAAACTCATTGGTTTATTTTTATACAGGAAAAAAATGGTTTGAAAAACTGCAAACTCAAGTCAGAGGATTTGATTTCAAACTTCAGCACAGACGCAGCTTCACAGCAAAATGAGGTGTTTTGTATTTAAGAAGCTCTCTCTATGGAAGCTGAGCACAGAGTGGGTGCTATGAATCTGAAAGTATTTGGACATGCAAGCGTCCTTCTTGTGCTAACAGCCAGTGACTATAAGTGAAATAGATGGGAGAGGTACAGACACATTTTAAAAGAGCTTTCCCCTTGCATCCTTGTTTAGCGGAAAATTTATGAAATAACACTTCAGTTCTAATTAACAATTCAGCCATTTTTAACTTGCAAAACCTTTTATTTAGAATGATGGAAATACTTGAGATGCTGGACAAACGTTCTCTGAAAAACCGAGAATACGGAGTATCCCTTTATCAAGGGGTGACGGGAGAACGAGGCTCATTTTACACTTTCAAGGATTTTTGTGCCATATGCTGACAATATTATATTTTAATAATTAATTGTTCATCAAAGGAAAAGATGAAGAACAGGGATGCTAAATTCAAAGTTATTCAAATTGCAAAAATGAATAATGCATGACTTTTATATTAAATACACACTGTATTAAGTAGTCTACATTTCATCCAACTCTGTCTTTCATTTTTAAACATTTTGAACTACAATATGAATAATCAACCAAGGGAAGCTTATTTAGACAGAGAAATACCTTATTTGAATGCAAACTGGATGTATCCGACTATGATTAAATTTTAGTTATCAATTAGGTAGATTTTTTTTCCTAAGCATTTGGAAACTCGTAGTCAGCTATGAGAGAATATTTCTTGAGGAAAAAGTAGCTTTGCTAAAGCACAGTTTTAAGTAGGACAGGGTGTACTCTAATTTTTCATGGCTACAAGCAACGCTGCAGGTTTTTGTTAATGAATTCCAAAGATTAAAATAAAAAACACCTATAATTGGATTAAAAAGACTTTTAAAAAAGATGATAATCAATTGATTATGGTTTAATAACCCAGGACTTTTGAAAACAGACCGTTAATTTCTATCTCCTCCACCTAGATGCAGGGTGCAGCTTTAGAAAAGGGAGTCACAAACATCTTCATGTCAAGCTTACAGAAAAAATGATTCAGAAATTCAAGACTCTTTCTCCCATACAATATGAAAACAGAAATGCCATGAAGTTACACTCCTGAGAGCCTGAGAGGGTTTTGAAATGGGACTTGCAAATCAAGTCACTTCACATTCCAGCCTTAAATCGCCTATGATTGTTGGTAAATCTGTAAAAAGAATAATCTGCAAGCCAGGCAAAAGCATTCGCTGAACATGGTAGAAGTGTGTTATTCACGCATACATACATATATGTATGTGTATACATACAGCACTCTTACTAAACAGTAAAGAACAAAGTTGGAAGAAATATCCATTTCCATCACTGCCTTACACCAGCAGCTCCTATTTCCTTTTCCCTGCTAGGACAGGCAGGGGTTTTGCCCAGACAGCTGGGAACAGACCGGGCAGGGTGAGGAGTTTACAGGGGGAAGAAGCCAGACAAGGCTGGGAACCACACAACCTCCTATGTGAGGAGAATTAAAAAAAAAAAACAAAAACAATCCAGCACTTGTTGACAGGTACAAAGAAAAGAACTGGCAGACAAAAGCAATAAAACACATCAGTGATAACATCTGTGTTCGCCTGCAAATAACCTGTGAACAGCGCAATGAATCCTGCAAAACCCACTTGTGAGCCAAGGCAGAGCCCCACACCTGCGTGGTCTCTGCTGCTCCCTGTCCTGCTGCATCAGCCCAGAGTGCAGAAGAAGAAACGAGCAGGAAATCACAGCCACAGGGTTTGACCCTGACCACAGAGCTTCAAACTGCAGAGCATCCCTGAGAGCAGCAGTAACAGTGCTGCTGTGGCCACCAGCACGTGGGGCAATGTGGAAAGGAGCAACACCAGGAACACCACGGAGCTGCCCCTCTGATCCGTACAGCCAATTTAATCGGCAGTTAACAACCAGCGAGTCGACACTGGCAGCAACAAGGCTTGTAAAGAAGTGCTCACTCTAATACTTCCCAAGGAAAAATCAGCCAAGTGCCACATAGGCATTGCTGACAATTAAGACAATGTGATGTTTAAACTACTGAGTGTTCCACAGCATAAAGGGACAATATGGTGCTTTAACTCTTACATTCACAAAATGCAATTAACAGTCAGCTTGTAACATATTTGATCTTCTGATACAACGTTCCCGTCCACCTTTTGGTCTTTCTCCCTTAAAATCAATGCATATTCTGGTTCCACATTTGTCTGCAAACCAACAGGAAGACTGACATCTGAGTTTTTATTTTACGCTAATACAGTAGGAAACATATATTTATGTGACACATGCAAACTCTCTTCAGCCAATTTAACTGTGGAAACGGAACACAAAAATACAGGACGAAACGACCCAAGATAATATCTGGATGGCCACTTACATGTTCCAACAACATCAGGTGTAGTCTTTCAACACTATTTTTATTTACTAGACAAGAAATACTCTTTATTTTGTTCAATTCATCAGCAGCAGCCAGTAGTGCTCAGTATACTCTTTGGGCTGGTAAATCTCCCCACTCTTTTGCATGGGACCAAGGGCCATTTTTTGTACAGCCAACCCAAAGCCACAGCAACAGCAGGCATGCTTTAAGGAGCTGACCTATTTACACTCCAGATTTATTAAAGCATCACCGCATGTGAACAAATACTGAGCTGTGCACAACAGTTTTCACAGCAGAGAAAAAATCAGATCTTGAAACCAATACTGGTGGTAGATACCCACCAGCTACTGAAGTTTTCAGAAGCTGATGCCAACAAATACAACACTGCAAGAGCTATCAGTTGAATGTTTTGACTTCAAGGACTGACTTGCTAAAAATAAATTTTCTGAAATGCTGGAAGAAGATAGCCCTGAATTTTAACTGAATCACTGTGAAATAAGAGGGTTCTTGAGATATTCAGGTAAACAGCATCACAACTATCTGTGATCAAACCTCCTTTCAAATCTAACAGGAACTTGGATTGGAGATCAGAAGAAAATAGCTATATGCCAAGTCCATTTATATCTCATGGAATGCTTTGGACTTTCATCGTGCTTTCCTGTAAGAAAACAGGAACTTGGCTGCATTGAAAACAATATCTTAAAATGAGCTTATTTCCAAAATTAATGTATGTGCAGTGCCTGATAGGTGGAAACGTTACCCAGCTACACTTTGAATAACTGAAATCTGCAATACCAATATGAAGAGCTTTGAAAGTCTCCCAAATTTGTTAAACAGTGTTACTGCCAATTTCATTTTCACAATGAGCCAAGTCATTCTAAAGCTTCTGCATTCAAACATTTAAAAAACAAACACACAAAAATAATCCAAAGGACACCATGCCACACACCCACTGAGCCAGAACTTCCAAGATAAAGCAGGCTGCACAATAGAGACAGGGACCAGACTCGCTGTGGTGATGTTCAAGATAAGATTACAAACATTATACATTACTTTAACTGAAAAGATCTTCAAATGAGTACTTGCTGTGTAAATTCAGCATGAAGAGCCGTTTCTGACAGTCCCCTGTACTCAGTGTAATTCTTGTTGCTTATTGTGTAACTATTACTCTCATTTCTATTTTTTTTAAAGGCTAGAGCATCTGCTGAACAATGCAAAGAAGCATAAGGACACATAAAGCAAAGCATTGCTGGGAGGAAGGGGATGAGATAATAACACACTCCTTACTCAGAGAGCTGCAGTCTCATTTAACCTGAGACAAGTGGGCTGGTACAAAGAATGAGAGGAAAGAAACAAAGGCAAGTCTCCTACGGAAAAAAAGAAACCAACCTGAACATTTCCATGCCAGGTGTCAGAGGGCCTTAACTTTTCTCCTTCCTTCTCTTATAACATAGTTACAAGTGGAAACTGTTCAAGAGGAAAGGTTTAGCTGGGGAGGAGGTATCTTAAGTCTTCAAGGAAATAAAAAAAAAATCAAAACCTTTAATGCTTACATATTACTAATGCAGGTCTTTGGCATAGCAGCTTGTTGCCACTCTGGACTGGGGTGAGACTTCTCCAGGTTTCACAAAATCCAACCCAAGGCAGAGTTACCTGAGGAGTCAGGGCTACAATACACACGGAGACTAAAAAAATGCAGAATGGGCACCAGAGACTGGAGGAATAACAGAAACTGAGATGAGAAATTTGGAGAGGAAGGGGATCTCCAAGCAAGCTGAGTCCTGGCACTGGCAGGGTGAAGTGAGGCTGGAGCAGCCAGAGTGTGTGCTGTACACGTCTGCCCCAGTGGAGCCAGAGCAACACTGCATGTTCTCTGGCTTCAGCAACGCTCTTTCCTCAGCAAATATCCCCTAAACCCACCAGCAAAGCATGCAACTCCTCCCCCCTGCAGGTGCTTTGTTCCCATTCATCACCAACCCACATTCAGCCACATCTTAACTTCAGAGTTCTTATTGCTACGATCTTTTTTTCATTAGCTTGACTTAGTTTTGCTGTGCAATGTATTAGTTATATGTCAGCTTGCTGGTCTGTGCTCAGCCATGACCAGTGCTGCTTTCCATAGAGCAGACAGGTGAAGGACCAGAGATTTCTAACACTTCCATCATTTATTCCTCTAAATCATACAGACCCCTGCCACTATGCGCAGAGCTGCCCTACATAAAGGTGTGAACTTATCACCCCTGCTCTCATCTTCATTTCCCACTTCCCTCCTTCTCACCTCTGCTCCACAGTAACTGTGTCCTGGCCTCTTTCACATGGCTACTCTGACTGAGAACACAAGAACAGATCAGAAAACAAAAGAATACATCCAGATCCTCCCCAAGGAAAAGAAAAAAAACGCTCCTCCACATTTCCTTCTCACATCGCGCTGCTCTTCCTTTGATGCTCTTCGTTGTTCCAAATTAGGATTCTGCTTTCTTCCAAGTTTTACTTTAAAAGCCAAGGTCCCACAGCAGCAGATCTTGCCCTCACCCCTCTTCCCTGCCTTTTTTCCCTTATTTTCAGTGCAGAATGCAAACAGCTTGTCAGGTAGTGTTATGGTTAAAGTTAAAACAAAAGAAAAAAAACTGTCATGCTGCTAATGTTGTTTTCTTGTTATTATACCTTCTGGTGTGATAGATCCACAGGGTAACTAACACAGTCTGGATCGCTTCCTTTTAGCGCTGATTTATTTTAACAGGTTATTCACTGCCTTTTGCCTAGGAGAGCTGGAGAGATGTGCAACATATTTATTCTCTCTTCTTTTTCTTGTTGAAGCAATTGTGTTTTCACTATGTTTTGGTAGGGTCTCCTCAGCAGCCCCTGAAACTTTGGTGCTCACCACCAAGTTGCCTGAACACCTCTTGCCCAGCTTGAGTGAGATTCAAGCTCACGCTTTGCTCCATGCTGAGCTTAAGTTTCAGCACTATAATAATACAAGGGCAGAGGAAAAAAGAAAGTGTATTTTCAAACACTCTTTTAAATAAACAAAGGCTCCTCTCTACCCCTCACCCCAGCCCACGTTCACAAACAAGCAACAGATGCCATCCATTCACTTTGTACCTAAGCTTTTGATCTGGCTGCTCTTTGATTTTCACTGCTCACTTTTGACAAGGAAGGGAATAAGAGCCCCATTTTTGTGACATTAATAGAAGCTTTTCTGCTGCGGTAATTTATTTGTGTTTTGCTAATAACTTTGTGCTGATCCGTGTAGATTCATGGTGACAGACAGGGAGAACAGGACCGTGTGACAAAACATGCTTGCCATCAGCATGGAAGGTTTGCCATAAGCCTGTGGTGCAATGGGACCGAGCAGAGCACCTGAGTCCAGGCGGGAATAAAGCGAACCAGGCATTGCCTCCACAGCTGAAATCAGAATACTTGTTCTAATGCCTTTCAGGCAGCTGGTAAGAACAAGGGAAAACCATCTCCAAGAGGCTTATGAGCAAAACAGTAGCAAAGAGGGCAAGTCAAAGACACTGGAGGTGGGAGAAAGCAATGTCAGTGTGTTAGCAGCTCCACCCTGTTCGTGCTCCTCAGGGACACTGCTGGAGCATGTGGCAGATAAAAGCCTCTGTAGCCACGTTAATGCAAATCAGCAGTGTAAGACAGAATCTGGTATTTCATTCTCAGGCCTCTGAGTGAGGCCTGGGAATGCCCCCCCACTCCTCGCACAGCAGCAACTCTGCCCTGCTCAGCACCATGAGGAAGGGCAAGGAGCAGGGAGGGGCTCAGGGCACCGTGCTGAGCACACTGGCAGCAAAACAGCGGCAGCTTTGTAGCACCACAACCAGGCTGTGTGCCTTTACTCAACAACCCGCCCTCACCTGGTGTGCACCATCCCAACAGCACCAGCACACCTGGGGGCCTTTCTGCCAGCTTGCACAATGAGAACAGCATCTCGAGAGCTGAAATACATCCCCTGTGCTTACAGTGGAAAGACACTAGCACGTTGGCATCAGAAAACATGCACCACGCTGCCCGGGCTCCATCCCCACCACAGCGAGGCCTGTGTGCTCCTGTCGGCCCTTGGTGGCCCCACAGCATGGACCGCAGTGTGAGAGCAGCAGGCCCCTGGCTGGCGGGAGGTGTGACAAGTCCTTGGCAGAGCGCAGAACCAAAACCAATTTTAAAATCAGCAACAGGCAGCTGACAGCTCTGAAAACAGCCTCCTCATCATTCGTGCGCCTTTACAACGCTCTGCGAGGGCGGATGCGGGAGTTTGGGAGCAGCGGCGCAATGGGAACGTACTGTTCAGCAGGAGGATGTGAGACAAGCCCCAAAGCTTATCACTGATCCAAACATTGTTCGGGTGTATGGGACCTCTGCAGTTTTCCCTCCAGCTAGGAAAACTTTATATGGCTGCTCATGTACAACTAAGCTTGATGTGACATTAGGATTCTAGAAAATTATGCCTGGAGATGAGGAAATAAAGTGAACTCTGAGTAGCGACTAATCCTGTATTGATTTTTATGTGTACGTTTCTCTGTCATTGTTACTGAGCTGGTGACACTGTGAAGGGCACAATTATTTATGTTCCATCAAATTAGTAAGTAATTCAAATCCCTGACGAAATTTCAAGCAAAAACTGCTTTCATTTTTCGCAGAAAGTCCTTCTGACACTTAAATTGTCCTCTTACCCCTGGAAGGGCACTTGAAAATACAGAATTTCACAGAAAAACTGAGAAGCTATGCAAGAAAAATGAAAAATGAGGTCAGTGCTCATCAGTAGCATCCTTATATGTAACTGAGCTGCTGCCATCACAGGGACAGAGTGGAGTTCACAGTGCTGAGTTGAGTCCACATCTAGGGACAGTCCTTCTAGCAGGGAAATGGAGAAACAATGATTGTGTGTTTGAGTGTGTAGAATTTCCTGAATGGCTGGGAGGAAGGAGCGACTGTCCAGCTCAAGTCAGCAAAGATGTTCTAATGGTCAGAGGGAGGGAGATAAAAGACAATGTTACTTAAATAGTCATGTTGAAATAAGATACATGGCAGGAGCAATGCCAAGGGGCTGATGTTCTCTCCAGCCAGAGGACACATAACCATGGTCTAATTTAAAAGCAAGGTAGCTATCTCAGCATTCATACGTATTCCTGACTTCCACAATATAGGGATGCACCTCTGTATTGTGATGACCACCCAAAAATAATGTGGGAATGGAAATATTTTAAAATTCAAAGAAACGTGAGGGTTCCATTTTGCCTTTCCCCAGCTTCTTTTGTCGAATCCTTGTTCGATTCAACCACTGTGTTCAAAACCCACTGTTTTCCAGTGTATTTCAGCCAAAAAATCCATTGTTGCCCTAGGGTCCCAGTTGAATGCAGCCAAATGGAATACAGGAAGAGTCTTTTAAGATAAATTCATAAAAATGTGCTCACATAAGATATAAGTAAATTACATCAAGAAAAGAAATTAGGTGTCTGGAATAAAAGCTCACATCTTTACTATTATTCTAGATAATCACATTAAAAGAGAGATACGATATAAGAATTATTTACTGAAGCATTCCATCAATATTTAAGTTAAAGAGAACAATTTCTTTGAGCAAGTACTTTGTAGGAGGAAATTCCCTTACTTTACCCACAAAGAGAGACTTAGAAAAGGCCTTTAATCAGGGCCTTTGAAACAGGAAGGAAAGCAAGATTTTCCTCTTTTTCTTCCTTAATGTTTTTAAAAGGAAACTAGCTATTGAAATATATCAAGCAATTTCCTCTTCTTGAAACACTATTACCCTTCTGTGCATTGTGAGCAAAACAAAAATAAACGCCTTTTATCCACCCAGATTTTGCTGTGGGTAGGCAGCGCCAAGACGGACTAATCATTATGTGGTCAGGGAATCACAGCCTTGGGACCGTGTCACATCCTACCCAAACAATTATTTTTGGGAATGGAATAATACTTTTAGGAGGCATTAGTGTGATTATCCGCCACCAGCTATTTCAGCTGCAGTGGTGAAGAGCAAGACACACAGCACAAAAAATGATGAGATGGTTAAAAGAGCGCAGAGCTTGCGGAAGGTAAAGTGGCTTGAAATAGAAGGCAGGTGGCTACTAAGAGATCTTGGTCCAGTTAAATGGCAAGTTGACTTCAATGTCAAATTACATAGCAACTGAAAAAATCTTTGCAGCCCAACTGTTCCTTGCTTTACTTTTGCCAGGCTGTTTCGTTACCCACTAGGAGCCGGATAATAACATCTGTTTTTGTGGAAAGCAACAGTTTTTCGGTCATGTGTGTTGTTTCTATTTCACAGCAGAACACTGCAATTTATGAACAGCAAACCTACAGAAAATTCTCAGAATGAAGGACTGTATGGTGTGTTATCATTTAACCCCTATTTTTCACTTCCTTTGGATTTATTAGTGTTCCCAGTTGCAATGTTAAATGACTCTGAAAGTAGAGCAATTAATCCAAAATCCTATTTGTTTTAATCTAACACTGTCAACTAGTTTTAGGTTTGCAGTCAAGAGAAAAAAATGTTTGTTAAGCTCTACAGCACTAGCTAATGTCTAAAGACAATCCTCTGAAAAGGTGCAAAGATGTTTTATCGCAGCAGTATAGATGGGACGGAGATTTATTAGAGTACCTAATACCACTCCAGCAGACGCCTTTTGAATTATAATGAGATTATTAAAACTTTACAAATCATTCTACTAAAACCTGACAAGAGTACTTTTGGAACTGGAGCATCTTGATGTCACTGCTAATGATGCATTACACATGATAAGGTTTCAGTAGAATTACTAAGTAAAAACTGGTTATAAAAGTATAAAATATATTAATATTTATTTGAGTACCTGCTATAAGTTCAAGGATAATAGGTTTATATGCATCAGAACAGTCGAATGATCGTATTTATGTCAGCATTAGAAAGATGTTCATCTGCTGCAAAGTTTAATTAATTTTCACAGATAGTTAATTTTCTCTTTCATTATCAGCTCCCTAAATTTGAAAGACAAATAATTTATAAACAAATAGAAACTTCAGAGAGGAGTATTTTTAGAGCAAACTGAAGATAAATAGCAGGAGTGAAGCACTAATAGGAATGATATATTGTAGTGGGTTTTGATTGATAACTTACGCATTCCAGAGCACTGACTGAGAAGAAACAAATTGTTTACTGTTAGCCCCAACCCATTTTCAGGTAACAAATGGCTCTGGTCTTTACCAATCAAATAATGGCTGTAATGCCCTTAGACATCAGTGAATGAGGAATGTGCAGGCTCACCGTGTCCTCCTATGGGTGACCTGATCCTTTAAGGACAGCATTCCTGCCCTTCTCCCCTTCCCAGCAAGAAGAAAGTTTAAGCAGCTACTTACCATGATGTACGACGCCCTTCAACCCATGGATAATGGGATCCAGTGCAGAATTGTCCCTCTGACTGACCTACATGCAAAGGATACAGGATTGGTTACATCTATTCTGGCATCAGACAGAACAGTCTCAGTTTAATCTCCTAAAGAGAGAAAAAAAAGATGTTATCTAACAAGCTGCTTAGTTCTCACATTTACAATGGCTCCTCATCAAATGCCAAAGATACACAGTGTAATAAAATGAAGTAAGGAAGGTTAAACCAAAAGAAGGCATTCTCTGAATTCATTAAAACATTAGCAACGTTATTACCCAGCAAAGCCTGAAAACAGAGATCTAGTTTCTCTCTGGCTACTTGTCCTTTCCTAGAGGAAAACTGCTGTGAGAAACAGAAGTTATCCAAGAAGAGTCCACCACACAGGAATAAATTTGGTGCCGCCGCTGCCATCAGTAAAGCTGGACCCCTCTCAGCTGTAACACCTGGGCTCTGACATCATGTTACTATTCATATACTTGCAATATCACTGAGCCATTTACAACCAGTAATGCAATTTTTTTTAAACTCTTCGCATCTTCAGAGGCTTCTGAAGGAATAACTTACAATTTCTGTTATCTAAAATACTTGCTAATTTACATCTGCGAAGTAAATACTGGCATGTACCTTATCCATGCAGTACCTTTGTCCTTTTTTTTGCTCCCAGTCAGTATCAGAAACCTGAGCACCACTGATCATTTCTGGACAGATTGCTTCCAACGAGGAAACAAATCAACTGCAAAAGGGCTCCTGCGCTTTCCTGCTTGCCCGTCATCTCATATCACGAGGAAAAACAGAGTTTAATCACTTTCTGTCTAGATATGAAGGGAGGAGAGGGGCTACATATGAAGGGAGGAGAGGGGCTAGAAGAAGCAAACCACAACAGGAACTTGAGCCCAGCAGGGAACATGCGTTCTGCGTGAAGCACAGAACGGCCTCGGAGTGTTGCCGTAGGACGAGGGCATCACTGACTGCAGCACATCCAAAAATGTGTTACTGCAAAAAGTTTAAGTATGGTTCTTCCCATTCTTTTCCCTCATTGCTAATATTAAGTCCTAGAAGTGTCATTATCTTTTTAGCCAACTGCATTAAGAAAAGCAAACAAGCAAAAAAACCCCCACAACCAACACACCCCAACTTTCTTCGTTTATTTGGCCTTTGAAATACTCTGCCGTGTTCATGACACATTCCTGTGTTCTTGTTTCCAGACAAAAAGGTTCGTTTTCTTTTGGTGTTTTAAATGGAAATTGAAGATCCTTTTCTCATCACAGTACTTCAGTACTCACAACGATCAGGTAGGGCAAGATCTGCAATAAAATTATGAAAGCAGCAGCAGCAGCTTTGAAATATATACAGCTTAGATGTTACTGGCAATAATATTATTAGGCCCGAAGGCTGTAAGCTCTTTGAAGCATGAACTTTTATATGCCCAAAGGGGTGCTCTGTACACTTTGGACTCTGTATAAATAATAATCACAGTACACTGAACCCAATGACCCACTTCGTAGGTTCTGTCTGGCTTCTGGCAAACCAACAGTAAACACTTTAAAAATGCAGAGCTGTTGGAAGACACGTTCTTGCATCTTTTCCATTTATTCAGGTTTCTCCAAGCCACAGCCACCACTAAAAAAGAAAAAGCAGCAGTGGATCTGAACAATGCTTCATTTATTGCTACTTAACAGTAAGTTGTACAGAGTTTTATTTTGTTTGCTTTGTTTTTATCTCTCGTGACAGCTACTATCAGTTCAAAGAAAGCAAATAGATGGAAAGAAACCTAAAGGTTAAAATCCTTCCTTTTGGGATTTTCTGTCAAAGTAGATCAATTCTTAACCTCAGCCTTGGCAGCACCCCTTTAATGTGCTGAGGTGGTATGCCTGTATAGATCTAAGCAATCTTTCGGATAACATATTCTGCAAATATGTTGTGCTCTCCAATAGCATGAAATCGAGAGTCACGTTACTTCTCTGGGGGTGGGAGAGCATATGCTGCATGCATCTGTAATCACGTTTTCTCTGAGGGTATGGGGAGTGGGATCTCACGTTTCTGCAAGACTCCCAGGCAAATAAGTGCCACCTGGGGACTTGCTTGGAATATAATCTTGTTTTCCTTGCAGATGCTTTTCTCCCTTTTATAACCTTCTACTCACACACTGTTCTCCCACATCTCACTACACCCTTTTCATGATCTTGGCAAGGCCATTAGAAAAGTGCCAAAAAGTTTTCTCATTTTGTGGAATGGTTCAGGCTTCAGAGCAAAACTTTTCTTACATCTTTTCTTCCTCAAGATCTGAAAAGAACATTCCTTGGATTTCCTCTCCTTTTTTTTTGTTGCATTTTTCGGTATCTTTTTTTTCTATCCATGTTCATAGAAAAAAAAGCAGGTTTTTGAAACCCAGAATGTCAAATTCTATCCCAAGTGCTGTATGTCTGTGGTTTAACTGGCCTGGAGCTACCATGCTGGCTGAGATCAGAGATTCACCCCATACAAGAATCCTGTCTCTGAAAACAGCTGAGACATAAAAGAAAGGCAAAGGAAAAAGGAAGAAGGAAAAAAAAGGACAAAATCTACCACCAACATTTTTTTTCACATATAATGTGTTACAGCAGTGTATTTTTTATTATCTTACGAATAGATTCTAAAGGACAGCATGGATTAATGGGACAGATGGAAACCCTTCCTGAAATTGCCCTAAGATACTCCCAGCACCACTACCACTAATGTTGTTTCCTGAAGATGATGCATTCATTCAAGTCTAACACTCTATAGGTCTGCAGTAAACAGAATAAATAACGATTGCTTGCATCATTTGTAATTGAACAATGCCTGTAATCCTCTTCGGCAGAAATAAATAGGTAACTCTCATGCTAAATGCAAGGGGAAACTAAACACAGGAATATCATTAAGCAGTTCCCTGTGCTAAGAGAGCTCTCCCCACAGGGTAAATATGGGATGAAGATGACATGAGGAAGCACAGACTCCTTGTTTATCATACCCTTTGGGTGACTCCGATACCTGGTGCAGGCGTCATTCTGGTAGAATGAATAGCCCGCTGTTAATGCAATGAATAAAACAAGCACTTGCAATGTAGGAAAAGGTTGTGCACAAGTGACCCCATTCTGCAGTCATAAAACAGAGACGTTCTTCAAGCAAAGGCATGGTGGAAATCATTACCCTAGACAGGCTGCATTTACTTACAGCTCCTGCACCTAATGTGGGCATTGAAAAATGATTCCTTCCTCAGTTAACAACAGGGTTGATCAGCCACGAACTCTATCGACAAAAGCGTTAACATCTCTCAGCAGCACAACCTGCCATCCCCTGCTCACTGCCCCCGGAGCTGGCAGGGCAGGAGCAGGAGCAGGCCAGGAGCTAGGCATTCCTCAGGATAATGCTATTGATACCCAAAGAAGAAAGTTCTAGGGAAGGTGCAGAGCAGGAGTGTGACAAGAGGACAGAGAGGGGGCTGGTGATGCCAGCATGGTGCCAAGCCACAGCATGCAAGAACAGACTTTGCAGGGCAAGGTACTACCATAGAAAGCCCTCGCAGTACTGAGCTCACTATGTCCCAATGAGTTAAAAAGTAAATTAAAAAAAGACACCCAACAACAAACGAATGGGGGTAAAAGCAAAACAAAACAAACCAGCAACAAAGACAGTTCTCATTCTCTATCACTCTTTACCTATTAAGTAGCTGATGCTCACCACTTGTCAGATTATGCTATGCAACAAACCCGGAACGTATTGAAGTCTCTGATTTCACAACAAATCTGTGACCACATGCTATACAATTTGAACCGTGTGCTAAATTCATAAGTGAACCATGACATGTCTTAATGCTGGAAGCAGTTCAATCAAGCCGGAAAAAAATGTCAGGCAAAAATTTGGAGTTTACAATGGCTTAAGGAAAAATAATAAATTAAAAAAAAAACAGAGGAACGCCCAGCTGAGCACTGAGGTAGTTAGAAAGGCCACACAGCTACCCCAGATCTCACTTTAAAGACCGCTGTCCAGAGGAAAAGACTCCCTCCAACTCCCCCCATTCCCCATTACTTTGGGAGCCTCTCCAAAACGAGGTTACCCTCCCACCAAGCAATGCGCTGCAGGCCAGGGGAGCAAAGCTCTCTAATGATCACTGGTACCAGTCACCTTGCAAAAAAGTAGGTGAATACTAATAGCTTGAACAGCTCAGAAGTCAGGAATATGCTCTTCTGTTGAACATATACTTAAATGGGTCTACTGGATTGAAGAAAAGGGTGTGGGGGAAAAAAGAACAGAAGAAAACCCTTCCAGTCTGAGTGATATGAAATACAAACTTCTCTCTCATTTCCAACTGAAAAAAAAATCTGGCATTTAGACTTATTAAACTGTCATAAATTTGCAGCAACTGCTTTCAAGCTCATTAAATGGGCTCACAGACAGTACTGCAAAGCATCTCAAAGCAAAGGAGAACGCCATAGCCAGCTATATTGAAAGGTGAAATGACATGCATTTTGTGCGAGTCAGAGGAAAATGAATGGCAACAATTTTGTGATACACTACCTGAGCCTTTCCCCTCAGAATAGTGATATAATTTACTTTTCTCTCCCACTGCAACATTTGGCCCTTGACTTGGAAACTAAATCTTCAATCTATCAAGCCTTACCCATCTGCTAAGTAAAATGGCCAAGACAATCTGCATGCCTTGAATTCGATATAGCCAGCTGCTCCCAGAGCGCCGTGGCATTAACATCCAGAGACCATCCTCTTGTGCTGTAAAGGATGGCGTCTGCCAAGGATGAATGACTGCATACTTAACAGTGGCAGCTGAAGCCAGTGACAATGGCTGACACGGAGAGATGCCAATGTGTCAAATTCTACTTTCAATTACAATGGTGAAAGTCAGGGGTAATATTCCCCCTCACTGCATGCCTTCAGCTCCCATTCAGCTCGTGGTTAAGATGTACAGCTCACCAGCCAAATACTCGAGTCTCTGAACACACTGTACAAACAGCTAAGAAAAAAAAAAAGAAAACTACTAGAAATTAACTAGGTTGCAGAGATTAAATTGTCCTGTAAGGTTTCAGGACAATCAACACGGCTAAACAATTTATTCCCTTATTGGCACAGTACTGTTGGACAGATGCCAGTCCTCAACCTCTATGGCACAGTACCCAGCTTTCACTGGATAGAGCAGAAACCAGGAGAATTCCAGTAATGCAAACATTATCTCACAGAATATATATATATATTTTAACATTACAGCAACAGAATTTCAAAAAATTCAAGATAATCACAGTCAAAAGAAACACACTTTTCTCAAAGGGAAGATACTTGGCGTACTGCTGGTGAAAGTCTTCAAATCCTTTCTTGATCCTAGGGTTGAATTATTTTAGACCCAGCTAATAGCTTGAGCACTCCTAGTCCTTCTGAACAATCACACCTTATCCCTGCAATGCTCTGCAGCAGTAAGAAAGGATACACATCCTGGCTTTGTGGAACGCACCCTTTTGCTCTGCACACAGTCCATTGTCTCACCTCTCTCCGCTCTCCCTTTTGAAGTCCACATTGTAAAATCTGGCCGTGGATAAATATTTAATTTCTTAGATATTTTTGAATAAGAGGAAGTGAAATATTTCGGACAGATCTGGAACATGGTGAACCGATATAAAAGAGTTTACATGTGCTGTGCTTTGAAACTTGGTAGGAAATATTTATTTGGACGTTTTTAGGAGAAATGATGGGTGAAAAGGGATAGCGGACAATGCTGCAGCACACAGTTATCCGTGAAGGCAAGAAAATGCCCACAGAGCTCCCAACACAAAGACTGGGTATTTGGTACTCCCTATTTTTCACTTTCACAGGCACCAAATGATCCAAAAATGATCCATTCCTGCTCCTCCACAGACGATATTTTCTTCCATTCACCCCTCTCTCCCATATGCTATAATTGCGCATCTCCCCTAAGAGTTGATGCAAAAGGACAAATCTGGCCGAGAGCCTGCAGCCTCACGGAGGTGAGCTGGGAGCTAGGAAGCATTTGTCATATAACGAGTGAACTGCCCAAAGTGTGTCCTGCAGAATGTATTTGTAAGGGAAAACAAGAAATGGAAACAGCCCCTTAATACTTCAAGCTGCTGCTCGTGTGTGAAATCAGAGAGAAAGCAGGCACCCAGGCAAGATGTGACACTGAACCTTATGCTGGCACATGCACTATTTCACACAGATACTGCCATGACCTTTGATTTTTTAAAAAATGTGTATTGGAGCTGCGCTCGCCTTTGCCCACGGCAACTGGTTTCAGGTTCAGTGATCTGAAGACAAATTCTGTTGGGTTAAATCTGGGTTTTGGCTTTCAGGTGTTAATAATCCTGCTATGAATGAAAATATACTGAAGACACAGAGGTGCAGGTGCTGGCAGAGGGGATGTTCCTGGATGTTTCATTGACTGTGTTGTTTGAAAAGAGGGGGGAAAAAGTTAATGAGTCTTCCAATGATTATTTTAAATAGAATAATGGGTGCGCATTGATCCTTCTAGCTAATTCCACTTTGAATAATACATCATTCTGACTGAAAGCTTGCTAGTGATGTATTAACTTCATATTTCAGCACAGCTTTGGAGGGTGTCTACAGTGAGATATTAACTAGCAGTGCCAAAGAGAAAGCTGCACTTTAAAAAAAAAAGTTCAAAATGGTTTTAAAAGCTATTGAGCTGACTTTGGGGTCAGG
This sequence comes from Numida meleagris, assembly GCF_002078875.1. NCBI lineage: Eukaryota > Metazoa > Chordata > Aves > Galliformes > Numididae > Numida > Numida meleagris. The sequence continues at coordinate 12,958,836 of NC_034419.1, read as the reverse complement.
TGTTCTGGCTGCCCCCCATCTTCATTCGAGTGCAACACAGCCACTTTTGATGGATGCAACCACAGCTCCTCTTGACCTCAGCTGGCTTTGAACCAGCTGCATGTGGTCCCGAGGGAGTTTCAGACATCCTTGGACAAGGATGGGACAAACTAGACTGTAGATTAGCGGAGTATGTTTTCTCTATCCACTCACCACTCAAAGGCTGAGTCAGTATTGCTCAGCTCAGCTTATGCTCTGTTTGTGCATGTTGAGTTTCTTTGCTAGCGGGCAGAAGCATTGATCAGGTATTGCACTGACTGATGGGCACACCTGGCTGAAAAATGCTTACAGCCTGCCCCCAAACATTACCTCCATTCACTACCACAAGAGTTGCAACACCCAGGATGGTAAAAAACAGCCAGCAATGCGTTTTCCTTTCTTCTTGTAAGCCACTCATCTACCTGAAGTTTGACTCACACCAACGATAAGGCAAACTCATAGGCATTAATTTCACCAAAGCATTCTTGCACTTCAAAAGCACAACACAGCTAATTTACTTTAAGTGAATAGAACATTCAATTAACAAATTATTGAAAGATCTTAATAAGCATATATCTAAGAAAAAAAAAAAACAACAAAAGATTTGTGCAGCCCAAAAGCACAATCTGATTAGGAGCAACAGAATATTGAAGACACAAAGCTCTGTAAAAGACAAAAATGTAATTGCAACACAGAGGCAAGACAGCTTCAGCAGCAGATTCTGAAAGCCAAGAAAGCTTGATTGATAGACTGTACCATCTGCAGCTGCGCAAAAAAGGCAAGAGTGGCTGTAAGTTTATTTAAAGCAATTTTGGTGCACTGAGCCTACTTGTTCTCCTCTGAGAAAATAATATGATTTCTTCATAGAGCATGTAGTCTACTTATTTAAGCAGTAGTGTGCAAGATCTCTCAATCCTACCAGCAGTTCAGCTGGAAAAATGACACACCAGGGGGTAACATTTTATCAGGATGGAGCCTATTTTATAAAAACTGCCATCAGTTATAAACTGCTCTCACCATCCGAGTTAAAGAAAAAAAAGAGAAAAAAAAGTTCGGTCTGCTTTAGAGTTCCCACAATCTGCCCAGTTTATAGGAGTTTTTAGGTATAAAATAATCACTGTGACCTCAAGTAAGGAAGAAAATGGAATCGTGTAATGAAAAAAGCATCAGGAGCGCTACAGCCAGATCGTCACACAGCACCCACTCTTTGGTATGCAGCAGCTTCACACGTTTGGAAAGGCTAAACTCAGAACTGGGGAAGCAAGAATGGGAGATGGCTTTCCTTTCCTTCTGCTCCTGGCTTGAGTTTGGGAGAAATGTGCAAATGAGAAAAAAATACGCTCAGTTTTGTTTTTCCTTCTTGAAAATAAAACAACAAATTCCGGTGGCTAGACCAGAAAAATGAAATACGCTGGGCAAAATGCGAAGGGTGGAAGGGAACAGCTCAGATGGGCATTTATATCGCCAGCATTTTGCAGGAGCGTGTCATTTAATTGCTCCAGCTAAGCCTGCCTCAGATGCAGCAGAGATTTCCAGCCTTTTTCCTCTCTTCCAGCCAACACAAAGGATTTTGGTGACTGAGGTCACAGCAATCGCCCCTTTAAAATGAAGAAAAGGATTTGTCTCAGCTTCCCAACATCTTTCTTTCACTCTACATGAGAAGCCCCCATTTTTCTCTCTCTCGGTGTTGCCCTCAGCTCATTTCCCCATGACTGCAGCAGCAGCTCTCTCCAGCCCGCCAGCGCCAGATGACTCAAGCCGGCATCTATGAGTCACAAACACAAAGGATGCAGAAATGTCAGTTAAGTTACACAGCCACTTCCCCGATGACAACCACACCTCAGTTCACAATTAAATTAGAAAACCAGTGAAAACAAATTGTTGTAGGCCAGAATTTTTATCTCCTGCTCCGAAACATGAAACTCCAACGTAGTTCGCTTGTCGCTCCTATTGCCTCGTTTTTAAGTAGGTTGGTGTGAACGGATCTCTGAAACTGACGCGGGAGCTACAACCAATTTCCTTTCCTACATCTAACGAAGCTGTGGGCTGGGAGAGCACTCCAGCTTCCGGGAGTCTTTGTGGTACGAGAACCCAATTTTAGACCAGTGGTGATCATTAATAGCTTTCTGGTATAGGAGGATAAGTGAGTCTGTCAACTATAACATGGCTTTGTTCTCTCTGAAGCAAGTTCTTGATTTTTTTTCTCATCTTATGTAAATTTTCAATGTCATTGAACTTCTTGCAGATGTGTGCAGCTTTTCAAAATGCCAGGCCCTTGTTCCATTCAGTACTCGTGGTACCTAAGGCAGAAAGCACCAGCTCATCCTCAGAATTTCTCTCGCGCCTCCGCTCCCATTTCTGAGCCACCTCCCCCTCCCATCGCCCACCTGCCACATCCTCCTCGCTCCTTCTTCCCACCCAGGGAGCTGTTTCTGTCTCCTCCAACACTACAGCGTCTCCTCTTCCCAATCCGTTCCAGACCACCCCCTCAAGAACCCTCACCCGGTTCTGCCACCTCCCCTCTTCTCCTCCTGCACCATCAAGAAATACCTGTGTCTCTTCCCAGATGTCTTTGCATGGAGACAGGGACATGCAGTAGCCTGGTCGGCAAGCGAGCTAGGCCCAGGGAAACTAAGGCTGCAGCAAAAAGGGCGCAGTGCCCACCTGTAGGGCTACCAAGGGCTCCTTTACTGGAGTGCAGGAGGTGGAGGTGCACCAAGAGACAGCCCTGAGCCAGGGTGGGTGTCAGCAGCAGAACCCCAAAAGGCGGACAAGATGAAGCAGTCCTCACTAAATCTTCTATAAACCACAGTGCTAAGAATGGCAGGATGTGGCCCTCACTTTTCATCTCAGCTGCTTCTACGCTACTCATGTTCCTGAAGCATCAGAAGTATAGCTCAGAAAACCCATCTTATTTCACTGGTGTTACACTACACACAACAGTGAGGATCATATGTCAAGCTGTTTGTTTTTCACTTGGTTAGAATGACCCAACAACTCACTCAGTTCCTTACAAAAACATTTCAACAAGTATCATGGCTTGTGTTGAGAGGAAATGGGGAAATTATTGTGAAGAAAAAAAAAGCACTTCGAATACAAGTGCATTAAAAGCCTGGGAAACACTGAGTTTGTGGCAGCAGTTTCTTCCTCTTGAAATATAAAGAAACACAAAAACTAACATGACATGTACGCTTGTTTCAAGATGTTCTACATTTCAGCAGTGGCAAAGTGAATGCTGTTCAATCATGGCGAGTAGGTGAGTCTTAAAGCCACAGAACTCCTCAGGATGCTCTACCCTTCATGCCTCCGCTCCATGGGCTCCTTACAGCTTTGTGGAGCTTCTGCCGAGCGTGACCCAGCCATGGAGGGGGTCTTCGTGCTCTGCCTCTGATCAGGGAGCCCTCCTCCTGCACAGGATGTAGCTTCAAAATTGCCAGAATCTCAAATTCTCAGGTAAAAGTTTGAGAGACAAAATGAAATCCAACTGAATGTGATTTAAAACAAAACTTAAAACGTGGTTAGAACAAAAGGTGCTCTTTTCACAAGTCGAGTCTGACCCAGAGCGATGGAGAAGCTTCCTGCAGACGGGTGCACACAGGAATGCTCTCAGGAAGTCTTCATCTCCTCTCCTCTCCCACACTCTCTGAATCCGCTTGCCACAGTACCCACCTATTATTTTTAGATGTTTACTTCCCTCAGTGCTTTAACTCTTGAGTATCCACAGGTCACATATGCCGGCCGTGATCCTACCACCAACACTGTCAGCTGGGCCACCCGACTCCTGGCACATGCTTCAGTCATGACCCCAGTTTTGGTACCCACCTCTAGAAAAAAATCTCTCTTCTCAAAATGTATCTGGATGCACAGCCCTTTGATGGCACCACCATCACACGATGACCTACGGCTTGACACCACAAGCTGTGTTAGGCTCTCCCTGCCAAACACTTGAGCTGGAATGGAGCAAGGTTAAAAGCCAATGCTCTGCAGAAGCAGTCCTCAGAGAACTGCAGAGGGTTATGTTCACAGCCAGGTTGGGCAGACAATTCTCTCCCAAATACCCAAGACCCAATACAGTTTACGTCCCAGCTCAGCTGCAACATGCATACAAGGAGCACTGCGCCGACAGCTGCTGTGAGGATCAAAGAGTTCCCAGAGCTGGATGCTGTAACATTGCCTGTTCTCTGCAGACTGGTCTGTAATCCCAGTGCAATGGTAGAATCACAGAATCATTCAGGTTGGAAAAGACTACTAAGATCACCAAGTCTAAATGGAACCCATCCCCACCACGTGCACTGACCGTGACCCTCAGTGCCACATCTCCATTGTTCTTGAACACCTCCAGGGACAGTGACTCCACCACCTCTCTGGGCAGCCTGTGCCAGTGCCTCACCACTTTCTGAGAAATTTTTCCTAATATCCAACCTGAACATTCCCTGGTGCAACTTAAGGTCATTATCTCTCATCCTCGGACACAGCTGCATTTGCACTCTGTCTATGTTTGGATTTGGGGGGGGGGCAGCACGCATTTTAATATATGGCATATTAAGGATAGCATACTAAATCTTCTATTTTTAACAGAAAAACCTGGTTACATGCCTCAGATGAAAAACAAGCAATAATGTCAGAAGAAAGTCGGTCTCTCCTAAAAAGTAGACAAAGGCTGGGCATTCATGACATGAATGCAGCATAAAAGAATTGTTTCTGACACAAGAACAGCTGACAGAGATAATCTCCATAGCTCAGCATGAATTTATCCAGCCTTTCAGCAACTCTATTAGACAGGTGTGGTAGCAGCCAGCTGTACTGCAGGCACAAAGCAAGTTTCTGCAGAACCTGAGTGCCCATATGGCCCCACAGCACTTCGAGGCAGTGCCACCTGCCCAGGCATCAGCCCCTTCTCCCGCTGCCATCTGTCCATAGAGAGGTATCCAGACCTACTTGAGGAGCAGTGTGGAGCAGGTCTTGATAACAAGTTCAGACTCGGAAATGATGATGTCTTCATCCACAACAGGGAGACCACCAAACAGCTCCACCTGGACAAACATAGCAGCCAGCTCTACTCCGGTCTTTAATTCTCTGCCCAAGTTACGAGAAGAGACAAGTCTAGCCACAAGGCAGGGAGGGCTGTGTGCTCTTAGGGAAGGTGGGCACGTTAGCTGAAATATCATACATCTCTGCAGATAACTGGAGCAGCAGAAGGAACCGGTTTGCTTAGCTGTATCACTGGTAATGACTTGGTAAAAGGAGAGCATCCCAAAATATTCACCTAAAGTATCATTTGATTGGCATGCATGCTGGGGGAGTTCTTAACACCGCCCGTTTACCTAAGATGGGGATCTATCTGCTCACGCCTCCCATGAAATGCAGCAGGATAGAAAAGCATGTGTTTTTAGCAGCTTAGAATACAAAATGCAGAAATAAATTCTTTGAAAAGTGATAGATGAAGTCTAATCATGTTTCACACAAGAGCATTTCAAATTACACGAGGTGCTTTTATAGGATCGAGATATAATAAAGAAGGTTTGCCAGGAGGCAACAGAGGTGGGGCGAGAAGGAGTAAGAAAACTTCACATTGGCTGCTACTAATATACAGGCACATAGATAATGCCACACAAATCACAGATAAAACACACAAAGAAATACTAGCTTCACTGTTAGGGTTATGGAGCTGTGCTTTCTAATCAACACTTACCCATATAGCTGCTTTTAAATATTGACCTGGTGGCATGATCCGGAGGGGAAATGTATATCGAAAGGGGTGATTTAATTCAATCATCCCAATTCCTGCATAATGTGATCCTATTTCTCCTAAACCCCAGAAAGCAGTAACTTAAGTGAAGCTTACAGATCAGCTAATATATTTACAGCCTTAAAGTAACACGAGACACTATAAAATACACTGAGATTCAACGTTAATCTGTTTTAGCAATATTCTTGCAGCAAGTGAAGATGAATTTTACGCTGAAAAAATCCATTCTATCCAAAGCAAGACTGAGCTTCGTAATAACCAAGCTTCTTCCTAATGTGGTACATCATTTCACGTTACTCATAAAGAACAGTTTGCCAAATCTGTGGTTCGGCTTCATGTGATACAGCACACACGTTGCAAAACCCAATGCCTTCTTTCAGAAAATCTCTTTTATTTTTGATAACGACTACCTCATAACGTATTTCCGATGCACAGAAATTGTACAGTTACAATCAGCAGCTAAATTCTTTTGGATTGTATCAGTCCAGCAGCTTTCCTTTGGCTTCTCAGTCCTCTCAGAGCTGCGAAACACTGCAAGCTCATAGGAAAGAAATCCTACTCCATCTTGCAAACCTCTGAAAACTCACTGTTAGAAGTGCTGTGAACAGATTCAAGCAATCTTTATTTAACACATATTTCAATTTTGAGCACAGAAGACTGTGATTGGCATTCTTGACTCAGATATCTCTCTCCAGTAGAGCTTAATGCTCATAAAAGCACATCCCAGCTTCTTTGCTGGTTTTGTTCAGAGCTCTGATTAAGCGCACCTGAACTTAAAAAAAAGGAGAGTTTAATGTTACTCAAACTGGAACCATTTAGCTCTTTCTTTAGATTAACGTGCTTTCGGTAAGCATCAGAGGTAGAAGACATCCGAACACAACTAAAATTATGCTGCAAAAGGACTCCCAGGTTTACCCACCCTCAGCTCCGCCCTATGAACTTGAGGATTTCTGATTTAGATTCACAGGAGGTGTAACATCAGATAGGAGGATTACTCTGGGCAAGCCGCCATCTCAGCCGCAGAATTATTTTGGGGGGTGATATCCCATCAGCATTATCAGTTAAGCCATCAGCCATACATATAAATGTCTGCCTCTAAAAAGACATAAAGAAAGAGACCAGCCTAGACTCTGATTTACTTTCATTGCCTTTCTTTGACCCCTGGAAAGAAAACCCTCGATACCCATCTCTCCCACAGCCGTCCTGCAGCACAGACACTGGAGATGACAAAAACCAGCAACAATTCGACCCTCCGGCAGGAACCTGAACACTGGATTTGCAGTCATTTACAAGGGGTTGTAACTGAATCACTGAGAGATTTTTTTAACGCATGCTCGCTCGGCATTATGTGCAATATATAGGAATTATATAAGAACGCGCATGTGTCAATGGTTAATAACTGGGGTGGTACGGGGGTGGGCAGCACCTTCCTGCTCCCAACCTCTCTTTTCCACTTCCGTGCTTTCACAGCACACGGAGCCTGGGAAAAACTTCCTGACTGTGCAGTTGGACCTGCTCTGTGACTTGGCGAGGGCAGGATTAAGATGACGAGGGAACCACATCGCTGACTGCACAGAAACGACATGTTCCATTTATTTGCACAACGCGAGCCCTAAGTGATCCTTACATCTCGAAGCAGCCCATTAACAAAAAGAGACTTTGTGAATGGAGTATCTGGGTAAACACTTCAAACAAATATATAAATTATGCATCGTTGGTATACTTTCCTACCTTAGGGACCAGACTGAAACGAGACTAAAGAATTATGTTTTATTTGTATTAAAAATGTATTAGCTGCTGTCCGAGCAGGTTTTCTAGAACATTTGGTATGCTACCCAGGAAATTCTGTCTGAAGCTTGCATTGTTTATTATTGCCAATACTAGGAGAAACTTGGCACTGTTTTATCTGAGAACTACAGTAATAATTCTTCAGGCAGAACAGCTTAAATTTAATAAGAATAACTTCTCCTTCTGAGCCAGGAGATCTAAAGGAAAAGGGAGTCCCAGTTTTACCCAAGTATTTTATATATTCAGACTTTACAACCAATCTCTCTTTTATGGTACAAAGTGAAACTCGGCAATCATTTATGAATGGATCCCACACTCACTTTTACTTAATATGTGCCCCAACGCTAACTGGTAACCAGAGACTGCAGCTCCATGGAAGACGCAGAGGATGAAAACTAGTGCTGGTTTTCTAAGGGCTACACAAATACTGGGCAACGTCCACCAGGACGGTGCCTCACACAGACCCGAGGGCTGGATACATTTAAGGAGGGCAGATGTAGTGCTTAGGGACATGGTTTAGTGGCGGTATCGGTCGGTGCTGGGTAGACAGTTGGAGTAGACGATCTTAGAGGCCTTTCCCAACCTTAATGACTTGAAGTTCCTGGATTTCAGTGCCTACAACCCCTGCATGTAAACCACCTACACTTGATTAGTCCTCTGAGAGACAAATGGGGTCTGTGTCCTGGATGGCTGCAGAGGACGGACTTTGCAGAAAAATAAATTGAATTAAATTTAAAAAAGAGGTAGGCAGAGAGACATAAAAAATGATCTTCCCGGAATCCAGGCTGAATGTTTAACAAGAGGGAGAAAACAGAGTTATTCAGAGGCAGCTGCTGTGTTTGGGAGAGGGGAGAAGGGAAAGGAGATGAACATACAGCTTTATTTCTCCTTTGATTGTGTAACTAAGACCAATTCTAGCAAAACTCTCCAAAGACTTGGAGAGCAAAAATAGATGCTTTATTTCCAACCTCTCTCTCCTTTTCTTAAACAAAAAGGTCAAGTCAGAATGCACCAGCTTGGGAACGTGTGAGAAGGATGGAGGATGAAGCAGTCGCTGCAGAGATGAGAAAGGATACTTGCAGAAAAGAAAACAAGGCAGGTTCAATGACTTCTCAGTGCTCAAAGACACAAAGAGAGACTCCACAAGGGGCTGGTGTCCCCCCAAAGCACACACCAGAAGCTGGGGTCTTCATGCTCTGCCCCAGCTCTCCTGGCATCCTGCCCCAGGTCTGCCGTGGGATGTCTGAAGAAACGGCAAAGTGACACAGCAACAAAGCACACCGGAGAAAAATGCAAAAGGCATTGCTGCAGTTAGGGAACTAATTTGTTTTTTAGTCTAATGGTTATAATCAGCAGACTTCCTGAGTATCAATCTTCCTGAACCACGGAGGGGGTGAGATTATAGACTGACGACTGTAATTTTTACATATTAGACATCTAAGTGTCATTTTCAGGAGCCTGGTAATGAAAACTCCACGAGATATTTTTCTATCAGTTTAAAGTTTTTTTTTTTTTGTTTTTGTTTTTGCTGCATGACTACAAAATGATTTTATTTTTTTAAGGCAGGATATTTTTAAATCACAGAGAAGTAAATTACTGCACTTCAGATGCTGACATTCGACACTAAATAATTCCTACGCTGACTCCACTTTTGAACATCAAGGGCGAGGGAAAGGAAAGGGAGGCAAACGAATATGCAGATGCATGCTGATCGAGTTCTTAGGGCAAGTTACTCAAACAAAACCACTAAAATATAAGGGGACAATTATGAAAATTAAGGCTAACAAATTGGTACGTAATTTAATGAAGCAAGTTAATAACGGCATCCCACTTGGGATTAATCATAATATATTAATCAATTAATAAGCATTGGGAAGCAAAAAAGCTGCACGTCAAAATCATTTACAATGCTGTAAACTGAAGGATAGCAATCCTGACATTCAGACGACCATTAAGCTAGAAGAGCACAGAGACCTATTCCCCATACAAAGCACACAACCAACTCACATTAAGGGTGACAACAGATCGTTCAAGATATTGAGAAGAGACCCCACAAAACACACAGAAAGTGTTTTTCAGATTTGTAAGTTTGCAATGCTTTGAGGTCCAAGTCCTACCAGCTGCAAAAAAAAGTTTACAGTTCCCTCCTAGCATCAGTCATTGCAATGTTCCCATTAAAAAAGAAAAAGCAATGGAATGTGATTCATCACAAAAACCAAAAGTCACCCAGAAGCACACCGCAACCGGGAGCTGCCCTCATCAGACCAGGGAAGCAGCAGCACAAGTTATGAGACTGGGCAGTTAAGAAAGCATTTACAGCGTACATGGGGAAAAACTTGTCTAATTTTTGTCTTTAGTTAGAGGTTTCTCCAGACACACTGGAAACACCATTTCTCTCTCTGTATGAACCTGAAATTAAAAACAAAATGACTCTGTGCACTCTGGTATTTCACCTCATGCTGCACAAAGAACCACACGACATCACTTTCTGTACAGATCGTATCCCCTAAGACTAAGCCTAACAAAAAGAGTGTCATTGAAAGTATTGCATTTTGGCGTCACATCACATGAAGTGGGGCTTCCTGCTCTTCTGCCTCAGTGGAAAATGCCACGAGTGAGTTCATACAGCTGGAGAGAAGAAGGGAAAGGAAGGCGAGTGCTCGGGCTCCGCAGAAGATGAGCTCACATAAGGTAGATTATCCTTCTACACCACACAGTCAGCCTGTGGATAGAAAAGTTTCAACACAGCAGGTTGCAGCCATCATGATCTAGAGACTGCAAATGCCTCTTGGCAGAACACAGGCAAGCAGAAGCAGAACGATGTGTTTGCTTCCAAGAACGATCTGTTTCAGCCTCCCTGTCAGTCTGTCTGCCTCCGGATCCAGCCCCCCTTTCGCTCACGCATTTGTACTTGTTCCTCCAAGCATGCCTGCTCCGATGTTCAGGCTGCTGTGTGAACACCTCTGCTCTTAGCAGCCTTGTGCTTGGCCACATGGGCTCCTCATGAGTAAGGCACGGCAAACGCACAGCCACGTGAACGAGCAAGCATGGTGATAAGCAAAACAAGAGGAGCTGTGCTCGTGTTTGTATGGGATTTGAGCTGGGGATTACCAGGAGCCTGGGCTCGGCAGAGACCCCAGCAGCAAAAGTACTTTTCAGTGCTGATGTCAGTCAGCAGAAAGTTTCACAGAATCATGGAATTGTTTGAGTTGGAAGGGACCCTTAAAGGCCATCTGATCCAACCCCTGCAACACACAGGGACACCTACAGCTCCATCAGGCGCTCAGAGCCCAACCAGCCTGACCTTGGGTGACTCCAGGGACGGGGCACACACTGCATCTCTGGGCAGCCTGTGTCAGTGCCTCACTGCTCTTATTTGCAGTATTGCAGCAGCCTGCTCCACAGGTAACAGCCTGTGGAGTCCCTACAACTCCAGACTTGGACAGGAGTTGTTTGCTTAGTACTCTCAAGAGTAAGGCCACACATTTATGTCCTAAAATAAAGGATGAAGAGCCTTTACACAGAATCCTTTTTTACAGTTAAAAATAACACAACTGTACAAAGGTATGAAGCATAGCAAGGATAAAGCCTCGTTAGGCACTTGAAAGTCAGTGAGCACCAAAACTGAAACTGGCTATGTATTTACTTTTTCAGTCACAGAGCTATTCCCCATCTGTTCTCCCCTTGCTTCCTTCCTTTACATAAAATATTCAAAAATATTCAAATTTCTCAAACTTTCAAGAGAAGTTGAAATGAAATAAAAATCTGAACATGCAGATTTTGGATTTAGTTTAAGAACTTTTTTGTTTTCTTTAATTGAAAGGTAGAACACATTCTTTTAGAAACAAACATTTTCCTTGAATTTTTGCCTTCTACCCAAACCCAGTTTCCAATCAATGGGGTTTCACTGCAGGTTCTAAGATCAGCACGGGCACTGACTGTGAGGCACCCAAACTTACATGTTTTGACTACAGAGACCACTTTGGAAGCTGTTCAGTGTCATTCACACTCTGAACTCAACCCAAACCTAGCAGGCTTTAAGAAATTCTCATAATTTCATATTTAAATCCTCTACAATGCAAAGTAACTGTCATGTTTTGATAGGTTTATCTCCATCTATTTACTGGAAAGTTAGATGAGTATTTCTCTACTCCAGAAATGCTTCCTATTGCTATGCATCAATTCTATTGCACAAGGTGTTTCTCAGAAAAATGTGTTCTCACTGCTCTACAGACTCTGCCTGTGCAAATTTGCTCAACCCTTATACCTTGGGGTATATACTTTCCACCTCTATATATTATTCTTCAACTATATAAAGGCCCTAGTACTGCTTTGATTAGTAATGACTAGTAGCTTTAAACAGCTCCAACAATTTACAAATACTCAGAAACTGTACTACAACTGTACTCAGAAAATGTACTTCAGCGGGTAAGAGCACACTTCAGATTGTTTTGCTCATCTTCTGTCCCATAGAGGGTTACTAATATGTACGCATGCACTTTGACAAATACAAACTATGCTTTCAAAAGGCATTGAATAAGTAGCTTTAGCCTACATGCATTTTCATTTTATGAAGATAATTTAAGAAAACCACCCTGTACTAATTACTAAATAATACTGCCAACCAATAATAATAGTTTTATTATTCATAAGCTACTATTAATAAAATACCAGGAGTTCTACTGTAACCATTAAAAGAATTAATACTGTAATTTAATTTTAAGGTCTTTACATGTATGTGAAGTCTATTAAAATAAATGAAAAGTCTTTCAATAACTCTGGGTGATGCCCTGCATGTTAACGATGCTACATGTTATTTGAGCTACCGCAAATCACCTTTAAGATATTGCCTAAACACTGAAGCACTGATTATGATTCATGTAGGTGGACGTAATAATGTCTCAGGGAAAGGGCACACTTCCTCTTCATTCTCATCTTCAAAATTAAGTAAGTTTTGCTCAGACTTTCAAGAAGCGTTGCAAAAAGGAAGATGTAAAATTTGGTCACTGCCAAGGGACAGTGAGATCCTGGTGTCCTACCAGATAAGGCTATCCAAATAGCAGCAGTATGTAAAGCATTTAGTCACTGAATGCACCAGAGGCAGTTATGGGCAGGGAAGACAGGGGAAAAAAAGAGTTTCTAGGGAAGTTAGAAGTTGAATTCTATTATTTGAGAAACACACAAAAAAGGGCATATTTGTGTCAAATATTCAATGACTCTGATGGTGTTCCACTGATTTATGCTGCATTTAGCTCATTTAGGCCCTGTGAAAAGCGAGTTAATGATTGCTTTTATGAAGCACACCAAGAATTACTATCAAAAATCTTACAAAAGCAAAGCCACAATTACTATTTCTATTTGTTTCACCGAAGAGCAAATCTCTGCATACATAAGCTAGTAGCAAGTATAAAGACATTTACACACAAATAACACCCATCTATAAAAGCTAAGTGCTACACATATTCTTCAACAACCTTAATATTAGAAAAGAGAAACAAAATTGTTTCCCAGAAAAAGACCTGTAAACTTTTGATGTTTATGCCACGTACTTCTGAAAACACCATTAGTTCCATATTTGCTCCCAAGCAGCTAATTACCTTTAAAAATCTAGCCCTATACTGCTAAAGCTCATGAGTAATCGAGGTATCAACATCACTCATCATTAGGAAGATAATTTTAGTGATGAAAGCATTGCTAAAAGTTACTTTAAAATTCATTTTTACTTTGATTTCTTTAGAGATGATTTGTTTGAGTACCTGAGATACAGTAACTAATCACTGATGATTTTCTTTGCAAATCATAAAATAGATTTATAGGCCCTCCCTGCAGGAACAAGAATTCCATCACCTCCTCCTGAATTTCTGAGCTATCGAATATTTGATGAGCGCTTAGGGAATCAGTATTGTGTCTTTTCACAGCAGTAATCAAAGAATGAAGTATTCTCTGCTGTAATGAATCTACCGCAGGCCCAAAAGATAAATATTTCACATGCAAAAGCAATATGTTTGTTTTGAACACATTTAAGTTTGGCTTTAATAAAGCAAGTAGTGAAGTGTGCAATGAATTATATTGCTAGATGGTTAAAACCGGGCTGTGCAATATGTCTGAATGCATTTAATCCAAGTAACTATTCATTTTAAATGTGACTTATAAATATATATTGCACAAATGTATATGAATGGATGATTCAGGAAACAGAGAGAGATCTGGGCTTTCCCTTTCACTCCTGGCTTGCTTCAAAACCAGCTCGGCCTGACAATTAACCGAGGCCTGGAGCCAGAGTATCATTAAGTATGAGCTGAACCTCATCGGGCTGAAATTAAGCACACACATGTACTATTCAAGTTAGGTGCTGTTAAATCAAGACTTAAGCGTCCTGCCAGGCTGGGACCTAAACCTGTCCTGGCAGATGGGTGGGCCTCGCCAATGAGTCCTGTCACTGCAGTGTTGCTGCCTCTGCAAATCCACAAGCCTTCAGTAAAGACAAAGAGGATGCTGCTGGCAGCAAATAATGGACAAGAAGCTACGAGCCTTCCACCAGCGCTGGTTGCACCTTGAGACGCACCAAGTGACCCCAACACGGACAGGTCCTGTTCTGACAAGCATGTCAGGAGGCAAAGAGAAGTCATGGGCATAACCTTATTTCTCTCCAAAACATTTTGATTTTTGCTTAAAAAACACAAACAAGTTTTCTTCAACAACAACAAAAAAAACAACACAAGAGCTTTTTGGCTTATATTGCTGCTTTGTACTGTGATTTCCTCTTTTTCAGCTACAGTGAGTGTTTTCCACGATTCTCACTTTAAGAATAAAGCCATTTCTTCCACAGATTCCCCTGCCCTTAGTGAAGAACGTTTATGGGTTTGAATGACCATTATACCTCCTGGCATCAGCAGAATGGAGCTCCTTTTTCCCATTTCAGCTTGTTACAGCTGAATAGCTTTTAAAATAATTTGACCAAAAGGAGATGAGAGGTGCCTAAGTCACTTTGCTACTCTGTCACATTCCTGTGGACTTGTGGCCTCCCTGAGAATCAAAGGTTCCTGAGAGGAAGAGCATAGCATGGTCAAAGTTTTCTCTGCTTGTTGTTTGTGTTTTACACAGTGAGGCACTTCATAGTGCTCCAAATACAGAGCAACAGAACAGAAGTCTGCAAGAATTTTCAGTGGAGTAAAATCATCTGCTGTTTCGTAATTTGCTACATGTACAATGTTCTCCAACACACTCCTTAAAGCAATGCTATAGTCAGAAAAGGGGCCATGCATCTTTGGAGCCTTTTCCTCAACACGTGTTCACTCTCGACTTGCATCCCAATGCAAAAATCAGCTTTCAGAGCCCAGTTAGAGATTTCAGACCAGCAAAATATTTGCAAACTGAGAATACCTGCTGCAGAACCCCTACAGCTATTTCATGTGACACCCTCTGAGTGTCTACCCACAACGAACTCCAGAGATGTGCACTTACAGCAGTTTATAAATGCAAGCATTGTTTCCTGATTTTAGCTAGTAATGTTCTTCATTTGTCAGGTCAACTGACCTGCAGCATGGGAACAAAAGGAGAATTTATCAACAGAACTTACAATGAAAGCAAAGAGAAAAGCACAGATGTGATTAGCAGCAATTACGGTATAGTTCCAAGTGCTTCAATTATCCAAGTTCAGAACCAATGTACTTTACCTGAAAATTGCCCTTGAAACAGTGAATTCAAAATGGAAAATTCTTATATAGTCTAAGTTAAATTATTTAAAAACTAGGAAAGAGGGTTCTTAATTATTTAATGTTTCACCAATAATTATACAGTTCAGTATAATGTTCACTCGAGAAACTGATTTTCAAGGGAACATTTGTGAACGTCAGTCAAACAAAACACACCTGCCAGACCCTGAATTTGGAGCAGTACACATTCATTCCAACACAGTATTAGCACATCAGTAAAAATCCAAGTCTTGACTCAACGGCAAACCTAGCCAATAGATTCTACATTAAAATATTTACACAGAAAAGCACGTGCAATTCAGTGTTCTAATATATTTGTAACAAAACAAAACAAAACCAAAACAGTGTGCCTTGCATTAATACATTTTTTTAATGCTGTGTTCTAAATAACTGAGTTAGAGATGGGGCTATAGGTTTGGAAAACAGCAGACTGTGAAAATAGTACTCGGAAAGTTAAAACTGTTTATCAGAATATGGACATGGACATCTTAGGGACAATTGCTTCAACAGCTACTGAGAGTCAGTTTTAAAAGACAGTATTAAAATTAGTTGCCTGAAATACCTGCTTATCCTGCGCCCTGGGGAGCAAGGCTAAAGGAACACCAGGTATCTCTGAACAAAACCTCCTGTAAGTTTTTCCAAGCTGTGGGTCACCAGCTTCATCACACAACACACAGCTCCTCAGTCTAACACTGTATGGATCTGCTAAGGATTATCACCATCAATTAATAACCCTAAGCACAAAGTCTTTGCCTCCATGGGACAAGCTCTGGCCTCATGATGGCCAGAACAGCAGTTCCCACACCTCTCATGGGCCAGAATATGCACATGCCCGTTGAGAATGGGGGCTCTGGGCTCTACAAATCTTCACTGGCAGCCTTCTGTCTCAGAGCAGAGTGACTCAGAAGGAACATCTGATATACACAGGTTTAATGGCACATTGCTGATTTATCACTTCAACCCAGAGGCAAGGAATTAAAAAAAAAAAAAAGAAGAAAACCATCTCCTTTCAGCCACAAACTGGCTTGTCGCTGAGTCACTTTGCCAAGGAATTACCTTACTCCCATCACTCTGGAAGAGAACAGACTCTTCATCAGTAATGGCTTCAGATTTCATGGTTCCTGGAGCAGAGGAGCCCAGCTGTGCCACCATCGGGACTTTACAGCCCAATGTCCTGTGGCCTGCAGGGCTAGAAATGATGAAAAGTATAGATTTCTGCTTCTCTCAGGGGATCAACACACTCAGTTGTGGCTTTAAGGAGTCTGAGCTCTCTTAGGGTATTTTTAGTGAGTTTAATGGCTCCCTCAAAACCGTGCAAAGTGGGACGCTTGGTAACACAGCACCTGGCTTTGCAGGTGGCGAATACAAAACAATCCCACTACGATTTTAAGATCCTCTAAAAGCAGCTTCTTTGGCAGAAATGCCACATGCAGACTAGGAAATGTTACGACATGGGGCAGCATTTCATGTAGCCTATGTGAAGCATATTTGGGCACTAAATTGCAATTACATTCGGGCAATTAAATTCCAGACTCACTATGCTGCAATGTGTATTGCACACCATGACACAGCACATGCTCCTTCTAACACCATACACACACAATGTGCAGCTCTTCATCATGACATCAATCACACAACAGTGACTTTGGTTGTTCTATTTCTAAACTCTTGTCATGTCAGGCCAAATTCAATTTGCCCAACCCTTCCCCCAGCACACTACGATTAACAAGTCTGAGGAAACATCCTGCTATGCCACTGTAAATTACTGCAGCTCCACCAACTTCACTCTAACATGAAACGCCACAGAAGCGCTCAGAAATCAGCAGTGATGAATTTAACGTGCCACCTACTTCCACTAGCCTGATGTCAGCAGAGTTGCAGCAATTTATGCAGCACAAGGATTCGCCCTTTTATCCTTATCAAAGCTTTTGATCAAAGGCAGTGACATAAAAAAAGACAACCTTATTTAATTTAAGCAGTATAGTCACGCCTGTCACTCTAACATCATAGAGAAGGGAGGTATTTACATATGGGTACTTGCATGTTCTTTTTAATCCGACTTCACAGGCGTAACAGTAAGATCATTTTCTTCCACAGTAAAAACTAGTGTGAAACCTCACAAAGGATCAATGTTTTCCCTTGCTCTTCCCTCCCTCATATTCTCTCCTTTGATAAAGCAACACCTTGAATTACTTCAAAATCTTCATTGGCTACTTCTTAGTTTGGGAAGCTTGTCATAGAATCATTAAGGTTGGAAAGACCACCAAATCATCTAGTCCAACCATCAACCCATGTCTGTGACTGCTCTCAACTATGTCACGCAGTGCGACATCTACCCTTTCTTGAGCACGTCCACCACCGCCCTAGGCAGCCTGCTCCAAAACCTCACCAATCTTTCTGAGAAGAAATTTCTCCCAAGCTTGGTGGCACGGAGTTGCTCCAGCTCGCTCCATTCAACTCGCTCTCAAGTCAGTATAAAGATGAACTCTATTCCCGATCAAATCTGACCCAACCCCATGCTGCTGAACACCGCTCCCAGGTGACCTGACCTGCCCTCCATCGTGAGCAGCAGGCTCTACCCCAAACCAACAAATGAGCTCACTGAGCATTCACATTCTTGAGGATGCATTTTAAAAAAGGGAATGCATAAATCCATTCATTTGGAAACCAGGTCTGCTCAAGAACTTGTTACTATGACAATTTAGAAGAAGCTGCAGCAGATAAGATTGATGAAACGTATTGATTAATTTTCTTCCAAGCTATGTTTGAATTTTAAGTTTTCTCTAAGCAGAATCGGTTCACGGCAGTTTGTTAGTATTCTGGGGACCTGAGCAATGTGCTTCAGCAGTGAAGGAAGTTCCATGATAAATGTGTTCTCCAATCTGCATCTGTAAAGTGGCCATAAAATCAGAACAATTGATGCAAAATTCTTCATTACATTTCTAAATATGCTTATTTACATTTTAAATCACAGGTAGACAATATGAAATATTTTTCACTTAGACAGGTAGGAACAAGAAAACAGATGCATCCATTAAACCTGAAACAATTCAATGAATTAAACAGTACTCGGTGAAAGCTTTGGTTTATGGATATAGCCCTTGTTTAAACTTACTTGAAAAAACACGGCCATGGCTCCAACTACCCTGTTTTCTAGAACTGCTGTTCCAAAACTGTCAAAGTCATCGGGATTGTAGAAGTAAATCTGCATCTGTAAAAATTAAAAACAACAACAAAATTACGTCAGTGCTGATTCCTCCAGCTTTCAAGTGAGGTAGTGCATATACGCCGTACGTAAACCCAGTGTTATGAAATGGAGATACAGGAATTCTGCTGAACAATATTGTTTAACTAGCATCTTGATTAATAGCACGGCTGCCCTACTGGGACAGTAACCAGGGAACAGAGTCAACGCAATGCATTTTAATAACAAACCAAAGGATAAACAGTATGGCCAGTCAGTTTAGATGGCAAACTTTGCGCTTTTTTTGCCAGGATCTCTTCATTTCTTTTTTCAGTGCAGGCTCATCTCCTGTTCTGTTAAATGTGCTAGACATATTTATCTCAAAAACCATAGAGAATTTTTGAAAACGATTTCAGTGTTTAGAGATATTCCTTTACTCCTAAAAGCAATTTGTAAGATAAAAGTGTGCCTCTGTAGCAATGCATTTTCATGAGCCTCTGATATTCAGGACTATCAGTTTGGGTCAGAATTCTTCCTGACTTCATTTTATGGCTCCTACTTCCAAAGCTTTAGTACACAGCAACAAGTATAAGTGAGACAAAAATGGATATTCTGCTGTCACTTTGGACAAATAATAAATTGCACCATTCTGGGCAATTTCCACATCGTTACCGGGTGATGAGGAACAGCCCCACAGTGCAGCCAAATGCAGCCACAGGTCTGCTTGGACTGCCCACATCTCCCAGCACTTTGCTTGGCATCGCTCCCTCCTGCAAGTCTGTCTGCAGGCAATCCACTGATGGCACCAGCTGGGGCTCTTCTAAGATGGCAGTGCATGCAAAGTCCTACCTTCTTCACAAATGCAAGCACTTTTCCCACATTCTGAGATCTTGTGTATGGCCAGATAAGACGATATCCTTTCATCTCTCAAATGCGGGCCTACTCATTTTTACTGATTCACAGGCTTCTGGCCCTATATACTGGCTGTAATGTATAATACTGGCAAAGTACCTATATATCTAATAAAACATCATCATACAGAGAGAAGGCCAAGATGAAGATGGGTCTCCTCAGAGGTGGAGGTACTTTTTCAGCAGGAGGATAAAATAAGACCACACTCCAAACGGCTCACAAAAAAAAAATATATGAAAAAAATGGTCTGGCACTCAGTCTAGCTTCATAAAATTGGAAAGCAATTTTCTCCCCCTACTTTGGCCTTCCTATTCCCAGCGTACTTGCAGCGCACACCAGGATGCTGGCAATATCTCACAAAGTTGGTGCTGCCTCCAGGTTCTAACTTGTGCTTCGAACAAATGCAGGCTGAGGTGCCGCCGTTCACTGATGTGGAAATTACAAACAGTTTGTTTCACGTGGGATTGCTTAAACTTCAATTTAGACAGCGCAGACAAAAGCTCACGAAACACTTGCAAATTACATTTTACTCCCCTTTAAAATAAAGTCTAAAATTAGGTACACCTTATATAAAATACCTCAGTATATAGCCCTCATAGGAGTTTGTGAAGAAAAGTATCACTGAGTGAGTTCAGCATATGCCAAAGTCATTTTGGATCAATTTTGCTCATGGCATTTTAAGGAAATTAATTTTTACAATACACTTTTGGATAGCAGTGCAAAGGGCTTTGGTAAAAAAGCGCTTAATTCAGATCCCTCGTCTCAGCAGTGCAATTTCAGAGACTCATCAAGAACCATACTCTGCCTTGATTACCAAACACACTGAAACGTTTTCCCGCTGCTCCCTGGTGTTTTTCCAGGGAGCGTGGTTCCTCTCCCTGCATCCATCAAGTCAAGGGGAACTGTCTTGTATGAAAAATTATCGTCATCTGTCATACAGTAGCTTCCTTACACGTTCATACAGCTAGAAGGAACATTCTAGAAGTGGAATCTCCCAGGAATTGCTATTATATAATTTACACACGCATATACTGCAAAAACAACGTTAAGAAGATGATAAAGTTACATCCTCAAAGCTGCACGACTCAAGCTGCTCAAGAAACCACACCTGGACACCTCAGCATTAGTATTATGACAATTTCCTAATTATGTTGTTCCATATTGTTCTCTTCCATAATACGGTCTCATCTGTTTTCCCACAATTCACAACAAAACGTAAATGTATCTAACACTTCTGTTCTCTTCTACATAATATGTATAATCTTGCACGCATTTATAGGTAGACACTTTGTTTAGTATTTTCCATGGATGGCATAATGTTCTTTAAGTACAAATCAGGAATAAGACAGTTAGCCATAAAATTAATTTCACTGCATACTTAAGTGGCCTAAACATGCCGGAAAATTTTCATTATAACTCCTTATTATATAATTAGTATATACAATGTACGGTGCACTTTGCATACAAATGAATTCTACTGTCTCTGCCTGGTACATTCAAAGCAGTAGTACAGAATACAATAAAGGAGCATTCAAGCTAATGAAAATTTGGATCTTATTATGATATGCTATTTGTGAAATGCATAATGGAGAATCATCCAAGCTTGCACATCCAACCTGAATCCTTTTGCTGCCTGACTTCAGCACTCTAAGCCATTGTCTCATACATTTCTGTGTATGATTTCACAGCTTCTAATTTCCAAAACACATTTTTCAACAGCTCTGAATCCCTTAGCCATGGGAAGCCTGCAATGCCTTTCTAGTTTCGATAGCATGACACTAACTGCAATCAGAATGCTCTGCTCCTCACTTCTCCGCTGTCAGTGCTCCAAATCGCCTTCCAGTGGCACAGGTCCCAGGGGGCACAAGAGCCCTGTTCTTGATGGCACAATATATTAGATTTATCAATCTTTCACATCTAGCCCTGCTACAGCTAACAAGGCCAGGAAAGGTTTACATGGGCTTTCTTAATCGCAGCAATGCAGCAAGCATGTACCTTGTGAAGATCTATTACAAAAAAAAGGAAGAGCCCAAGCAACCTGAAAATTTCAGTGTTGTGATAAGGCTAAACTGAAAGAGACCTGCACGAGGCACATAAAGGCGCTTTTCTTGCAGGATGACTCTCTCCATCCTGAAATTCCACCGATGACGACCACCGCAGCTACAGAGCTTCACCAAGACAAGGGGAGGGCAAAGCTTGCTTCTAATGGAAAAACTTTATGCTTTGACACTCCTAGCACTCTAAAGGAGTGGAATTGTTTTCACTCAAACTTGAGAGAGATTTGCTGTACAGCAGAGATTAAGCCTGAAAAAATTTCACTGAAGGGGAAAATCTTCAGAATGTCACAAGTGCCTTAAAACAGAGGATTAGAAAGAAAGCCCTCGCTCTGCCATAACCCAGGAGATAATTGCAGTCACCCTACAAAACCACGTCTTGTTTTCTGCTCTTTTCTATCCAGAAGGATGCCCAGCTGTTAGTTTCCAAGCACTGCAGGCATTTTTCCAGGTGACAACTCTTCCACAAACAAATACACCAGACGCATCCAACACCTGAATCATTTCCCAGCCTGGAGCACACTGCTTCCACGCTCTTACTACCCACCTGCAGCACTGTGCCACGGGGCAGGCAATGCTCTCCTCCTGGGGTCAGCCTACTCTTGCACAAACACCTTTCTTCAACCATGTTCTTCCAACTTGCATAGAAATCTGGCATTCCCCAATAAGAGCCGGGCTCCGTTCTGTGGTTTTTGGATTTTGACTCAGACCTGGTTTACTACCACTCTGGTCTTACAAGGACTGGCTGTCCAAAATACATCTGAGCATTCTGAAAAGCAATGCCCACCAGAGATCAGTTCTGATTTTAAGTGCAACTGCCTCTGAATAACTCAGTGCTCCCTACGAACCATCACCACTAGCTTGCAAAAACGGAGCATACGTCACATGAATGACTTCTGCCCACCTCCTACCCACAAATAAACTGTTCGGGGCTCTGCTCGGATGCTCCTTCCCTGCTTGGCAGGATGGGCATCCAGACAGAAATCACTATGCCTCTTATTGCCCCATTACAAAGACAGAAGTTTATATCCCGATACAGACCATCATGGCTAAATTCATTCAGCAGTTATGAGAGAAAAGCCACAATGAGCATTTGATAGATCCCAGAAGATGTGCACGAGTTCAAAGCAATTCTAAGAGACTGGAAAGCAAGCAAGTAAATTTTCCATAGACAGATGCCAAGTATTTTAAAAATAAATAATTGAGACTTTTAAATTGGGCTGCTATCACCCTGTGCAACCTCCCACGGCAGATTTCTCTTTAGATTAAAAAATGAACAAAGGCTCATTGTGCTGTCACAGATGTGGAGTACAGAATATTCAATAGGATCAGGAATTCTGGTGGAAGGAAAAAGATCATCAGAATTAGCTTTCTGCTCATTTCCTTCCAGCAATCCAAGGGCTACCATGCAATTTAAAGGAAAAAAAAAAAGGTTTTATAGGCCAGCCAATTTCTTGATGAATCAGGCGGCAAGACGCAGAGGCGACAGCGATGTGGTTTATTATGTTTAGAGACAGAGTACTTTCACACAAGCAAAGCGCACAGGCGTAAGCAGGTACACTGCAAATCCTTGCAGAGTGGTGAAACAAGAAATTGGAAGTCTTTCCCCTAAACGAAGGGGTTCATCAGTGAATATACTAATTCTTAGTACCTCTACTCCTTATATTGTATGAATAAATTATTCTCGGCCGCTTACACAGCTGAATTTAAAACAACTCACATAAAAAACCCCACCAAAATCTGTGCTAACACAATGAATCACACATGAATTTTCTTAACTGAAAGCCCGTCTGTAACTTATGTCTGCTTTAGATATGTGCACAGCGAACTAGACGACGTGATCCATTTGACCGGAATAAAAACTTTCTACAGACATAACGCAATCTTCACGGCAGCACTGAACATTCCGAGGAACTGTCCTGCAGTCGGTTGTCTACCAGAGTGTGACCTGTACGCTGGACAATGAAGTCTGATGTTTGGCTTTTCATTATATTCCCTTAAAAAATAAAAAAAGGCAACAAGAAAACCGACTTATCATTTATAACATACTCTAAATCTGCTCAGAAAAGACAGAGGGGAGAAGGGAAAGCGAATCGTGATGTTTTCCATTTCTCCTACTAGAGCCTGATGTAATAAAATAGAGCACGCTGAATTCTTTCTAAAAGATAAAGTTGAACAGGAGCAGATAATGGCATGTTTTTCCTGCCTAGTCTATTATTCATCAGTGAATTTTTAACTACGGTTAGGCAGGTACAGAGATGTATTTTGAATGTCATAACTTAGAATTTTACAGAGTCAAAAAGGGTGCTGGGTAAATTGCAAAACAAAGAGTCAGACAAGGTCTTTGCCTTAAAATAATTACAACTTGATAATGAAGACAATGCCGGGCTGAGAAAAACGAAAGGAGGTGAAACAACAGGAAGAGCAAAGATCATATGAGTGAAATAACAATTCAGCTCAATTTCTATGTTCACATGCCTTAGAAGCATGATAAATTTCCATTTAGTCTTTTAACACTAAGCATTAATTATTGCTTTATTATTGTCTACAAACAACACAGCGGGTGCATCTATGCTATGAATAAAGGTGAGGCTGAGGAATTTCCTAGCCCTTGTCACCTGTCACCCCATGTCCTGCCCCCAGTACTGGGCAGGTCCCACAACAGCCCCATAGGAAGAGCAGAGCAGCGCTAGCAGGACTGCCATGTGCTTAAATGCACGGCTGGATGGGCGCCATGTGACTCAGTATCCGGCGTGCTAAGCCCTGAATGTTAAGAGAATTACCTTGGCAAGCCAGAAACTTCCCCGATGTCTCCTTCCAGAAATAAATACCCCTCAGGCCTGCTTCTGTCCCAAACAAGAAAATCCACTCTCATGTGTATACACTGAGTCATTACACAATGAAGGCACATTTGATGCTAACAAGATGTATGTTGCATTCATTTGTATTTCCATAATGGGAAAATAACGGTTTCAGTGTTTATGCTTTCCATAAGATGAAACTTTTTTGCAATTGCTTTGTACTCTGAGTAACAGCCATATGATTCACCATGAAATGAAGTCTGGAAAATCGTTTTGGATAAATGGAACTATAAATTCAATAGAATTTCCATGACAACATAGATTGCAACACTCTGCCACAAGTAAAATGTTATAAATCATTCAAAACCAACAAGAAATCAGCAGTAAGTCGTCTCTTTCACAACACACAGGACCCCTGAATTACAGAGCAGTGGTTATTACCTCACCATGCAGTGCCTCTCATTTCTGCTCCTCTGCCTTGAAACAAGCGTTGTTTCATATCTGGCCTCCTTCCAAACAGGAGAAATTATAACACTAACACTTTAATATTAAGATATAAACAAGAACTGAAGCATAATGAGCAGGAGGCTTTTTTGAACCTCTCTTCCTTTTTCTCATGTCCTAAAAATGTTTAAAAATCTTCATCCTGTGCATCTAAATACATCCCAGTTCCTTGCCAGACTCAGAAAATTTAGGGGATTCTTTTTCTGGATGAGGGTACGACAGTGTGCTCAGTTTGTAAAAAGGATGTCAATTACACATCCTAGGGATGGAAGGGAACCAAGGAAATTATGTAAACACACACACCAAAAAAAAAAGGATAAAAGATTATGCCACACACTGCTGCTCATTCTTACACCTCCTAGTGGGGCCTTGACATGTTGTATTTTGCTTAAGGTTCAAAGGTCTGGAACAGAGTGAATCCCAGATTACCTTCACTGTCATTTACCATCACTGTGGCTGCGAGAAAAACCTTCAAAAGGAAAGCTGCTTCCCTCCTGAAAAGTTTAAGCAGCACATAAAACCAAATGAGAGAGAAATAGCTCAACATGCTGATCTCTGGGCAGAAGTATGAATATTTCTAACCAGGTCTTTCTGTATCTTGGGAAGGAGCAGTAACCAACAAGTCCTTGCATCGTTCAGGCTCATTTTTCCACACTACCAGAGTCTCTGCTATCTTGGATAAATCACTGCCCATTTCTAGGCCTCTTTTCCTCTTGTAAATTGTGGTCATTGTCCTATCCCTCCTTGAACTGGTATTTTATCAACTAAAAGACGAAAGGCTGGAAATGAGAAGAAAGACAAGGAAGTGAAGAACACAAGACATCAACCACCATCCTGGACTGGCGTTGGAGAAATTAAACTGGGGCTGTTGTTTGTTTGTTTTCTTGACACTGCAGTACAGGAGGGTCATGCACCTCATGGAGACAGAACATTGCCTCTTGAAACCAACACTGACTCTAAACAGCTCATTCAATTCGGGTGTTAGGAACAACTTCTTCTCCAAAAGAGTGGTGAGACACTGGCACAGGCTGCCCAGGGAGTGGTGAAGTCACCGTCCCTGGAGGTGTTCAAGAACCATGGAGATGTGGCACTGAGGGACGTCGTCAATGAGCATGGTGGGGTGGGTTGGGGTTGGACTTGGTGATCTCAGAAGTCTTTTCCAACCTGAACGATTCTATGATTCTGCAATATCTGACGCTGACATTGCTGGTGCTGAGACCAGACATTTACTGCAGGGAGCTGCAGCTACGTACCCTGAGGGCCTCTTCCCAGGCTCCTGGAGACCAGCTGGGGTCTTGCACTGGTCCTTGAATTCAGTGCCACATTCTGACTCTGCTGGCGACCTTTGGATTTATTTATTATTTCCAAGTCTCACTCACAGTAGCTTCTGTCCAGCCCCAACAAGAATATGGCATATTTCATCTGAGACGGTGTGCATGTGTGTGCAGGAATGCACAATGCTGAGACTCTGGTTTCAGAGAGAAACAACTTTACTTTCTAAAGCTGTCCAAGTGGAAAAATTAGAAGCAGTACTTAGCTGCTGGCGGGAGCGAAAAACTGAAACAGGCAATTTAGGAAGTGGCTACACACCAAATGCCACAGCAACTAAAATCAAGCAGGATGGGCTGACTGAACTGAATAGCTCTGAACTCAGCCCAGCAGTGACTGGTACAGAGCTCTTCATCCATTTCCCATGGTCTTCCTATAAAGAGAACTACTGAAGAAAGAGTTTCAGGCTCCAAAATACCCAGATTGTCCATACTTCAGCTTTTCTTTAAGGAATCCATTTACTTTCTTAAACATAAATAAGCATTGCCTGAATGGACAGAACTGCTGGGATTTTTCTCACAGCACTCTGGTGCTCTTCGGGGAAAAGAAAGGAGCTGCACTTTAAAAATAAACCCCACAAAAGCACACTCTTCCTAGCATGTGTGATTAATACAATTTCATATACCATTCACTTTAAAGACGCAGCAGCACAAGTGTTCATCCCTCTGAGAGCTCACATCTTCGTGCAGATTATTCTTCTTGAACTATGGAATTCAGAACGTCCTATGTGGTTTATTTGGTCTTGGATTTTTGTTTTGTTTTCTTACTTATTTTTTATTTAAACAGGAGATGGAGAGCTCTTCCAAGAGGTTTGATGATCTTCAAAATGCCTCAGAACAAATTTTGAGATATTTATAGTTTTGTTGCATCTCTGGATTCCAAGCCATGCAGCAGATGGGGCACATTTTCAGAAGCATTTTGCTGGGCGAAAGGCCATTCCTATCTCGAAGGGGATGTGAAGTCCTCTGGGCTGTGCACTTGCAGAGTTATTTTTGTTTATGAGCTGCAGACTGTATGGGCAACCACCACAGCACTAGCCCACGACAAGCGCTTAACGTGCAGTGCTTCATAACAGAGGGTAAAAATAAAATGGGTTTTCCCGTATTTTGTGGAATATGCATCTATTTAAGGCAGCACCATAATCCACAAGACAGCTTTCCTCTGTCAAAGTAAGCAGCGTGCTCAGCACCAGAGGTCTCAGAGCAGTCTTGCAGATTCCTGGAGGAAGGTGGAGCAGCCCTGCTGCTGGGGCACCCCTAGCCAACACACTCACAATTTTAACATCACAGGGATTGCTGGCAATGCAACTTCTTAATTGGGGTGTTTTACTTCAGGTCTCTCAAATAGGCATAATATGCAAGGAGTGAGTACACTACAGCCTTCCCAAAAGTTGTATCTCACATTGAAATTTCATCCCCCATGAGCTGCCCATCTAACTGCTTAAATGTCTCTTGGAAAACTTTGCATGTAGTATTTCTGTATGCACAGTTGCAAGTTTCTTGGCATGCTGTGCAGCTTTTCTGACCCCTTTGTCTCACCTGAGTCAAAAGTGAAGCCTGCACCCATCTGAACTGCAGTGCCAAGAAACTAGGAAAACTTTCCGACTTAGTGACCCTGTGCACAGGCACACACACCATCCTATTGGCCCCAGCTCATTAAGGACATGATTCCGTGCTGAGGGCAGCAAGCCAAAAATAAGAGGACTTCAACAAAGCAAGAAGCAAAATATCCAAGCAAGCAGCAAAATTGACAAAAAGGCTAAAGCTCTAGAAATTGCATAACCTTTTTAACTTAAAGCCTTGTCCACTGCCACATCTGCAAACCCATTTGAGAACACATTCTTTGCTAAATGTCAAAGTTATTCTTCCATGCCCATGAAGCAGAAACACAAATCTAACTCTCATCCTCTCCCACGTTTGCACACCGGTACCTGCCTGCAGATGCCAGCTTGAGACTCCCCTGGCGCCTCTGAACCTGCTGCTCCCTTGGCATCGCCTTATGTAATATAAATAAAACAGCCTCTGTGCTTTAACTCTTCACATTTTTTAAGCCCCAATGACCTTGAAAGAAAAGCACTTCAAACTTCTTCAGATTCCTGATGAACACAGCAGCACTACCCAAGCGGTATTTGAGTCCAAATTTTACAGGCTTTTCTTTGGTACAGTTTTCACTGCATTCCTTGTGGGAGGTATGCACAGTTGTGCCCCTGCTCAGCCAGGCTCTGTGCCACCTTCGTCCCTTCCCTCTCCACTTCATTTTCATGACAAACAGTTCACAAGCTGAGTCACATTTCCATCCTGGTTCACACATCTCCAGAAAGCATGTCTTAAACTACAGCATCTCACATTGGAACAGTTCACCTGGATAACGGAAAGCAAGTTCTGGTTTTCAGCATTACAACTGTTGGCTTTTCTCCGTATTTGGAGTGTTTTTGGCTCTAGAAGTGCCCAACCAAATCCATTCTTGCTCACTGCTGTCTCCACCAGCTCAGATGAGTGCTTTGTGCCAGCAACCACGCACAGAATCTGGAAATGCAACATGGTGCACCTTTGCCCTAACACAAAACACAGCGAGTGTTCCCCTCACTGGTGGGGCCGAGGTGGGCAGGGAGGGCACTGCCTGTGCCAGAAACACATGCCCGTACAGGTGTATCCAGCACATGAACTTCTGGTGTTGCTCTGTCGCAGCGTGAAATGCCTCAATGTTACTTTTGAAACATGGGAGTTGCAGGCGTAAAGTCTATATCATAAATCTGATAATTAACCTGCATAACTAATTTCCCTTCTGGCAGTAGGCATAGGTTGGAATAAATACTCTATTCAATACCCAGTGTGAGAAGACTCCTATATTTCATGTTTACTTTAGGCAAGTATAAAAAGCGAGGGACAAAGGGCCTCAAAGAGTCAAATTCCTTGCAGTTTCAACAGAGTGCCCTGAATAATACATAAAGCAGCTATGCTCTTATCCCTAAAACCACAGGTGTGAACCAGATGTCATGCTTATCTTCTCTTGAGATTACAGCAAACAATTGCACGCCCTCAGAATATAAAGTAAGCTTTGGATCAAGAAAGCCTGAAATATATTAAAAGCGTGGCACTGAAGTTAAAAATTCAAATATTAACCTATAAATCACTTATTCATTTAAAAGTCTGTTTATAACGTTATGTACTATGAAAGTTATACTTCTTTCATTTAACCTTTTTGTAACGAAGTGTATTATGAATGACAAATCTGAGATAACACTACTTGCATAAATCTCAGTCTTGGTCAACAAGGTACTGCCAAACATTGTTCAAATATAACACCACGGCTCAAGAACCAGAATTAAATTTAAAGCTTTGATTTAAATTTAAACTTTCCTACTACTGCAATAAAAGTTAAGAAGGTGAGCATATACTGCACTCAAATATTGAAAAGAGATTAAATCCAGAAGGGTATCTCAAAAAAAACCATACAGTGAACTATGCAGCAACAAAACAAGGGGCAAACAGTGCTCTAACCACACACCCTCGATCATAACCAACCACTTAGCAGTGCACAGTCAGAGGGGATATTCCAAAAGGTTCAGTTTTAAGAAAACAACTATTTCCTCACCAACTAGTGAAAGTCACTGATATGCTATTGTTTGATCCTGGGAGCATTTCAAAAAAAGAACAATAGGATCTTCCTCACCAGATGCACAAAATAGGCACAGCACAGGGCATGTTCTGAAGGCCAGATCCTAAACTGCGCCCAGGCACCACCTCTGGACTCTGGTATCAAGGCCTCAAGAAGCAGAAGGTGAGGGTCTGCTGTCTCTGATAGGTGGTCCAAGTCCCACTGCAATTTTTGTTGGTTTTTCCTCTTCCACCCTAGCTAGCTTTCTTTAATCCAGCATGCCTGGTTTCCTTCCACAGCATCTCCTGTCACACACACTCCACATGCTGTCAGCATCTAATGTTAATGCTTCCCTAAGAGAAGTCTTCCAGGTCAATTTATGTCAGAAATATTTCAGGTTCATAATTAAAGCCTAGATAAGAAAATCCTGTGTTTACTCAGTAATCCCCATATTCACCTAATAAAAGTATACCTCTTGCTTTCACAGCTGTGGTGAATACGATCTGAATCCAATAGCTGTAATGTCACGTACTTGATCTTGAGGGAGTTGAACTACCCTGCTCTCATCACGGAATCCACCAGTGACCCAGAGCCTCATTTTGCCCTCCAGCAGCAGAGCCCGTGAGCCAAGGGGAAAAGGCATCCAGTATTTTGGCTCACTCAAGTTAATAAAATGGAGTTAAGCAGAGTCAAAGGCTAAGGTGTTAACATTACCCTATCTTTATGTAACACTGAACAGACAAACACAGAGTTGAGACTCAGACCCCACAGCAACACTAAGAATTCAAACGTCTTTATAACCCCTCATTAAAGATAAAGGATAAAACTAACAACAGTATGGAAAACAAAGAATTTCAAGCATAAACAATTATGTCTTTGACTTTCATCATATGCCCTTATCCCCATCTCTGTTAATGAGCAAGTTCTGATTATAAGGGCAATCTTTGGAAGACATTAAATGCAGTGACAACTATTCTTCAGAAAAACAGGCAAGATTATCAAAAAGTAGTCTTGGACTCCAGTCCTCATTTCTGCAGATAAAATGTAACAGCAGAAAAAAAATAAATGCGCAGTAAGATAACATGGCTTCTGAGACTGATACCTGCAACTTCATTACTGTGGAAAACAGGCAGAGAAGCGGCTGTTATCAGCCACTACAGCACCTGGCAAGCTTCTGCCAGGTGGCACTGGGCACAGCTTTTCCCTGCCTCGCTGGTCACCGGATCACAGCAGCGCTGTGCTGGGGAGTGTGTCGGGGCTCACATGCCAGACTGGTTTTAAACAGAAGGAAGGAAGAGATAAGAAAAGAAATAAGTGGAGGAAGAAAAGGACAGACAAAGAAGAGACAGCATCCATATCTCCCACCCTAAAGGGCTGTTGAAGATTTAGGTGATGTCTGAGCAGGCTGTAGTAGCTTCTCACGCTGCTACTCTGAGCAGATCAAACCACATTCAGGATTATGACTGTCTTACCAGTTTGGACAGTCAGCCATAGGTTATCAAAAGTAAAGATTTTTCCTGTTGCTCTTACTATTTCCACAATAATTTCTAATCTTCCTATTTGTCACTTTGCTACTGCTAAGCACTGAGCTTGTGTTCAGAGAACTAGTTCTAAGAGATCCAGGAACACTTCCCTGAGTGCCATTAATTAATCTAATCTTCATTACTAAACATTATATGCACAATGACATTATACACACACTCACAGTCTTCTTTTTAACCAAGCTAAACTAGAAAATGACTTGCATGATCCTGCTGTGTGCATCTGCATATAACATATCAGTCGCCTAAAATAACCATAGAACACATTGAGCAGTTTCATCAAAACTTGACTCTCTCTTGAGTTCTCAAAGATTCTACATCCATCCATCCATCCATCCATCCATCCATCCATCCATCCATCCATCCATCCATCCATCCATCCATCCATCTGCCCACTCATCCATCCAAGCTCTTTTGCAATTAAGTGGCCAAGTAGAAGAGAGATCCTATTAATTTCACTGCTGCGAATCAAATATTGAAGACTCTCCCTGTCCTCCTTCACAAAGCACTTCATCATCATGGCTAGCAGGGTCAGCAGCCATTCCAGCAGCTGTCCTCAGTTTTCTTGACGTGAAGGACATACCAGGTCATACAATCTACCTACCTTATTTTGCTCGCTGGGATTGATATCAGAAGGTAAAGATTCCCACGAGTCACTGAGAAAATATCCACATTTGGATCTACACGCACACAATATTAATGGAAACCCACCATTCTGTTAAATATTGTAATATGGAAACTTTAATCATAAACCCTCTTACTATTTAAATACTTCAGGCGCTGTAGACATTTATACAACTAGCAGTAGATGAATTTTCAAATAGATACTTCTGAGTAATTATCCTCTTGAGACAGCACCAATTGCTAAATAATGCCTCAGTTTAATAGCACATAGCTCTTAAGAAATGAACAATTCTGGGGACTATTAAATCTCTCAGAAACCTAACAAAGATGGTGATAAATACCTTATACTCCATTTTAGTCCTTGTGTGGCTGAGGAATAGGCCATTCTTTTTCTCACCTGTTAGCTGGACTTCAAAGACAACTCCTTGAAAAATAAAGTGGTAGCCCCTCCTACTTGTTCTAATAAGGCAGAATATGCAAATTTATTCTTCCAAACTTTAGCAGAGGTTCCTTATGAGCAAAAGTATTCAGACTCACAGTGAAAGGTGTGTTAGAAAAAGGTATGAGACAAAGAATAACTGGGTGGGACAAGTAACACTGAGCAGGAACTCCTGGAAATGCCATAGTCCTCACCGATTATCTGGCGAGGAATAATTGGTCTATCCCTCCAAAATGTCCCTCTGCCATTCCAAGGAAGAATTGATGAGGAGAAAAAAAAAAGAGTATGAAATTCCAACTCACACCAGTGAATCAAGGCATGGCCAAGGAAAGAGTTTTCAGACGAACCTGCTTTTATGTAACACACGAAGCTCTAGAATATATCAGAAAAATGCAGATCTCTTATTCATATTAAATGTTGGCCTTTATTCATGTTCCCTGAAGACGTTTTTCCTAAAACCCTGCCTGCTTGCATATTACTTATTGCTAATAAAACAACCTGGGGAAATAAATTTGCATTCTCTGCTCTCCAGAGGTCTGCGAACACAGCAATTCAGCATGTTGTTCCATCCAGGAGAAGGCTGGCTTTCCACAGTCAAAAGCATAAAGGATAGAACCAAAGGGCATGAAAATACATGTCACCTCATCCTGACATCATTTTACCTCTCATGGGCATTCAGAAGCGTTTAGAGATGACGAGCTCTCCAAAGCAAACCATGTCAGATCATGTTTACTCTCATGCCAGGTTCATTCAGTGTCCCACCTTCATTTCAATAGTGGCCATCAATAATACATAGAAGACGACAACTCCTTGTACAGAGAAGTTAAAATTACTCCAGTAAAGCCAATTTGTAGCAGCTGACTACCTGACCCCTAATATCAAGTAGTTTCATCATCATTTGACAGTACGTCATGAAATGCTCCCCTACTTCATTCTCCTCTGAATGACGAATGAAAATAAGATGAATGATTTGATAACTTGGTGACCAAAAATGTCCATTGTACTTTCTTTCTTGTTAGAAAAAGTTACATTAGAAAAGAGAAAGATTAATACGGAAGTGCCAGGTTTTAAGCAATGACTGAGGGCTTTACATAAAAAAAAAAGCTCAAAAAGTAAGGACAGTGAAGTATTTTTAGGTGTGCAATAAAACACAGCATTCTAACATATATATATGTCACTTTGGGTTCAGTCTGCGATAAATTTCCATTAGTACCTCAGTGGCAATTGAAGTCCGACTGAATACTAAATAAGGCTGTATGGCTGTTCTGCTGAGCCCTGTTACGTGGAGGAAGGTCTGAAATTCTTCATAAAAGCTTCAGTCATGAATACTTCTTTGGTGGCCTCTCCAGGAGTGGAGCTGGAGGGAATGGAGCACGCACTCATGACCACACTCTGACAGCACAATGTAATCATGTGTCCTGGCACTAAACTTGGTGCTGACCTTGACTTGTGAAGTATTTCATTCCAAATTATACCTAGCTGCAGCTTCGGTGGCTCAGCACGTTATCAAGAAAAACAGAAGCAGCAGCTCTCTGCATCCTCCTACCTTCAGGTGAATTGAGATTCAAATAATGAGTAAAATGAATTTCAGAGCCTTACATGCATGAGGCCTCTAGTGCCACTGAGTCGCTGTGGCGGTGCTGAGACAAGCTGGAATGAAGCTGTGGTGCACTCAGACACAAACTGTACAGACAACCTCCTTCCAACCCTGTCTTCCGATTACAGCGACTTCACTATTCTGATGTCTGGACCCACCATATGAGGTTTAAAACTTGGGATTTCCGTAGTTACAGGTTCCTCAGAAAGCCAAACTTCCATCTGTAGATGTTCAAAAGCTGGTAACACCAACAGCCTCCACACACACACAAAATCACACTAGCTTTACTATGTGATACCAAATTTCATCTGCTAGACAAATGCAAGTGTTCACGGACACATACAGAGTCTTTCCTCTATTAAATTATCTCTTCAGAATGCAAAGCATTTGAACATGTACACCTGGCAAGTGCCAGATGAAAGCAATAATTATAAACACACAGTAAAACCAATAGGCTTAGGTACACTATCCTAATTGCATCACTTAAGTACTCCTTTTTTGCAACGACACAGATAAAATACGTTAAAACAGCGCTCTACTTGACATAAATCAAACCTCAGAAGTCAGATGCTGAGAACAGATGGTGTGAGTGAAGGCTCACTGCAGGAGGCTCAGTTTGAACCCACCCGTTTGAGTGACGTGGTTGGAGGGCACAGCGGGGAAGGGCTGATGGTTGCACTAGGTGATCTTAGTGGTCTTTCCCAACCTTAACGATTTTATGATTTGGAAACTATGCAAGCCACAAACCTGGGGCAGTCTCTTTGCTTGGGATTTGTATGGTCCCCAGGACTACAGACACAGAGCCTGCCTCAAAAGACGTTAGAACCGCAGAAGCCACCAAACCACTGGGCTTCTGCACAGTATTTTTGGCTTAGATAAAAGAACCATGAAAAAGAGGCAAGCACTACTTTGCGTGTTGGATTTTCTTTTGTTTAACCAGACATACAAACACATCCGGAGGTAGACAGTTTAAAGAAGACAAGGCATAATTCTAAGAAACTACCAGAGCTGCCTTAACTTAGGTGACATTTCCTTCTCCTTCCTTCCACATCACGTCCCGATTACAGTCACAGACAGATCTGAGTTTGTAATCACTATCATCTTGCTCTTTTTCATGTTAACAGCAGCAAGGCATAAATAAGGATGAACTTTCTTCCACAGTAATAATGTCAGGCATTTGACTAAATCTGTGATATTAAGGATCTCACCCACTGTTAGATCCTCCCTATCACACGCAAATTTTGTCGTACCTCACCAAGAAATAGTAGCTGTGTGCATAGGGTTTTAAAAGCTTCAGAGCTTCCACATAAATAAACACACACATACGCCCACAAGCTTAGGGAAACAATAGATGGTTTTTCAGCAGGGTGCTGTGAAAAACTATGTTTATTTCTCCTTAAAAGTGTGAAATTACAATCACTGATTGTTAGACCACCACAGCCTACTTATAAAACTATAAGAAATTTTAGCTGTTTGCAAACAAGTCTTGGACGCCTTCTGAAGGCCTTTGTTAACGCCTGTCCCAGAGAAGATGGAGGTCATGCAGGAATCCCACCTGCCACACGGACAAGTTGATATGTTAACATGCTTGCTGCCATGCTGTTGATCCCGACTTCACAAAGAGCCACCAGAAAAGTTAGCTACCCAATTTTAAACCAATCACAGGCCATGCTAAAGCTGTATGCCTGCTATTTTTGTTATTTTTGCCTGCATTCTCATAGCATATTTTGCAGATTGGCATCCTTGTCGCTCCAGGCTTAAAAAAAAAAAAAAAAAAAAAAAAGCAACAGGACTGGCATTGATTTGTTTGACCAGACCTTATTTTCTCAGATGCCAAAATTTGGCTTTTCTAGGAATTATAATTAAGAGAAGGAAGAACAGAAATGAAGTTGTCAAGTGACAGCAACAGGCTCTCTCTTCCCTTCCCCAAGACTGATGTTATTCACTCAGAGGTCTACACAAGAACACTAATCTAATCTGCTCAAACCTCTGCAAGACCTGGCAGTATCTCAACTGGAAAATAGTTCTAAAATTAATAATAAGAAGACCTTTCAGTTTAATGCCTTGGCTATCACAGGTACATAATGGTGCACTTTACTCAAGTCACATGGAGACGCTGGTGGTGGAAGAGGAACAAAGACAAGAATTACAGTAGATTTTTTGCTACCACGCAAACACAGCTGCTTTAAATGCGGAGTTACATACCAAGCAGCCCATTTTATTTCACAATTCAATCCAGTTTTGTGAGGCTTGATCTCAGTCTTTGCTCATGAAAAATAATCTTAAGACTATTCAGTGGGAGCAAAGGTTTATTTTCTGCTCTATGTATACAGATAAAAGAGAGCTGAGACTCGAGGGACAGTAAGAGTAAGGTCACAGGGCATCAATTCTGTTTCCCATCATTTCCTACTAAGTAGGAAGAAAAGACTGAATATATTAATTTGTTAAATTCCAATTAATTATAATTCAATTTGGCAAGCTCTAACACAGGAAAATTTCTCTCCTTTTTTATCTTGTAAGTTTTTAGAAGAATATTAGACCATATGATTGATGGAAGCTTCCAAGCTTTTAAGTAGTGGATACTATAACATCTTCCTTAGATAAATTATTTCCCTGATGTGAAAGTGTTAGTTTTAATGAAATGAAATAGCCTTAATTGGCTGTGATGGGAAGTAAACCCTGAGATAAACATTGCATAAATAATTCACATTCTTCCATCTGGGGAACTTCTTCCTGCACTGAAAGGAGTCTCCAAACTGAAATGCAATACACTTTAGCAGCAACCAAAAAAGTGTAGACTTCTTCCAATAAATTGGATCTAGAATGGAGAGCATCTGCTCTTCTGGAGCTGAGTGCTTATTTTAAGACATGGTTTTACCAAGTTTTTCTGATTCAAGACTGGAATACTTTCTCCTAACACATGGTCTTCCACAGAACGGGGCTACGCTGAAACTGGATCCAACTTTAATACCTTTTATCAATCTGAGGAAACTCACTTTTCCCACACTGTCCTAACCAAGATATGTAAAACCTTTTTCTCTTTTTTCATATACCGGGTGACCAAAGAAGCAACTAAGAAACATTTGGAGATAGATGCTGCAGTCTCATTCATACTGGATTACAGCATATGTGTCCAATGCTTTTATACTTGCATTTACTGTTTATTCATTTTAAGAGTTGTTCTCCTCTTCAGGAACAGCTTTTACCGTAAGGACCTGAGGCCAAGATCTATTTATGGCATAGGCATTCTTGGTGAGTTCTACTGTTATAGCAGAAAATACATCTAGTAACAAATTCTCTGCAGAATTTGTGACACCTACTATGTCCTGTGCAAAAAAATGGGGTGGAGGGAGAGGGACATGGAAGCAGCAAAACAGCAAAACCTGCTTGCACTATTTGGCTTGATGCTGTAAATTCACCAAGGAGAACATAACTAACCATACCCTCAATGTGGTGATCTTCCAGGTGTTCTGCAAATGAAGCCTAATAGAACATCACAAGTGACTTTGTACTGATCACATCTCTTATTCAGGACAGCTACTGACTTTCCATGTGTGCCTGAAGGAAACGTAGACAGTTGTGCAAACTACTAAAACTGAAGTTTTTCTTTAAAGGTATTACATGGGAAACATCAATATCCTCTGATGGGCACACTGCAGACAGCTGCCTACAGGAGTTAAACACCACAGTGTGAAACAAAACCCTCTTAAGTGATTTTATATATGCATATATATTAAAATCAACAAAAATATTCTTAAAAAAGGAAATTGCTAGAGACATACCTACATTTTCTGCCCATTATACAAAATAAATATGGACACATAATGAAAGAATATATTATGCTTGCTTATGTTCGTTGTCACAATTTTTATAGGATCAAATCAAACAGACAATGGAAATGAGTTTTGCAGTTTCACTATGCCTTCTGGTTATCAAGTGATAAGTTCCTTGCTGATGACCATTTTTTTTCTCTTTTAATGTAGACTCTAAAATAAACAATACCAACACATATAGCATAAGTTTTAAAAATAGAATTTGTTCTCTCTGTGCAAAAGCTGACAAATGATCACCCTTGCAGCACAGGGTAGGATATACTTTTTGTAGAGGATTCAATTGGCTTGTTTGCATTTTTTACAGCAGATTCCCCTCCATGACGGACATCTGCAAGCAATGCTCACAGCTTTTCAGATCTACCAAGTGTATCAGAAAGGTGTTGAGACTCTCCACCTAGGAAAGGCATCAGAGATTTGACTTCTTGGGATTTTCGGTTGTTTGCTCCTGCTGAAATCCACAGAGAATGGCACCTGCAACATCTGTATGGACTGCCTCTGCCTCAGCAGGGCACAAACCTTTTCTATATCACTGTCCATAATTAGCAAAAGGCAGCCAGAATTGTTTTTTTTTTCTATTATTTGCATGCAAGAGATAAAAGAGTAAAAGACAGGAACATATGATTTCCAAACCACAACACTGAGTCAGAATGACTCAGCGCAGGTGAAAATAAGAAACATCAAGTTCATGTTTTGAAACTGCCCTGATTCTGCTTGGTGATGGCTTAATTGAAACAGTTTGCAGAGATACAGTGTGTACAGAGCCCTTTTTAAGGTTCTTCATTCTCAAAATCTACATCTTTTAACACTCAGAGCTGCTCAGTAGGAGAAAAAAAAGGAAAAGGGAAAGAGGAATAAAAGGGAAAAAAGGAAAAAAAGGGAAAAACAGGAAAAAAGGGGAAAAAGGAAAAAAGGGGAAAAAGGGGGAAAAAAAGGAAAAAAGGGAGGGGGGAAGGAAAAAAAGGGGGGGAATGAAATGAAATGAAATGAAAAAGAAGAAAAAAAAGGAAAAAGGAAGAATTCCATGCTCAGAGTCACTTTTCAGAATGACTCTCCTGAAACCAGAGAAAAAATACTGCTTAGAATGATAAGGACTGTTCAAAAGACACTTTTAAAAAGTTTTTTAAATGTTTAACTATATAAACAGCAAGTAAGGAAGAATTTCTTATTAGCCATTTTTATGGTTATAGCTACTGTGCTGCTGAAAAAGCAACCACTTAGAAAAATAAAGCTAATATTTATGGGCACTGGAGCTCAGGAAGGGACCTCTTTCACAGGAGCATTACTATAACAGCCATCACAGCTGAATCATGTTATTGCACAAAAGCGAGGGATTTTATAAACCCAGACTAACAACTTTAAGTAAATGATAACGCACGGAATTAACTTCCAGCAATACTAAAAAAGAGAATAGCACGGATCAAATCCGTGAGATGCTGATCACCTTACCATGTGTAAGTGCCTGCAGCGGGGTCAAGAAGTAGGGAGCTCTGTGACCACTGCTAAAGCCAAGTGACCTGCAAAGC
Organism: Numida meleagris; assembly: GCF_002078875.1. Taxonomy (NCBI): domain Eukaryota; kingdom Metazoa; phylum Chordata; class Aves; order Galliformes; family Numididae; genus Numida; species Numida meleagris. The sequence goes on along the minus strand of NC_034419.1, from coordinate 12,919,628 downwards.
AGCAGTGACAGCTACAGGGCATTTTTCTGCCCGTGGCTGCAGCTCTGCCGAGTCCGGAACTCCCCTCCCTGCTGCTTTCCCCCAGGATCATGCTCTGGATACAAAAAGTCTTGCTTTACAGCCACTATGAAGTCCACAGAAGGAACCCAACATCCCTGTCTCTGAAGTTCTGTCCTCTCCCTGCTAACTGTCGTCAGCCTCATTTCTGACAACTTCTGCTCTGCAGCACTCATTACGGAAAAACCTAATTACAGAGGTAGGGAGTTACCCTTCCAGACCCAGATGGCTTGACCTTTAAAGTCTGACTTCAAGGTCACACTTTAATTCCCCCAAAGTCCCCAAGACGATTATTCCGCAGCGTACGCACTAATCAAAGCCATGTTTCGGGATTTGGCAGACAAGCTGTTCTGTCTATCAGAGTAACTCACAGATGGTATGTATGTGACACAACATATTCATCATGTTATATTCTTAGTATATGCAATTTTCCCCATTGCTAAATTTTTCTGCATTCAGCAAGGGCTCTAAGAAGCGGCTGGTGCCTTGGAAGAGATACCCTCCCAGACTTGGCAGCTTTAAATTAACTGAAGAAAGAAAGAATCCAAAGGTTGAAGAAACTCATTCTCCTGTGTAATCATAAAACATATTGAAAATGAGTTTTTACTCTAGGTACAATTTTTTAACTTTATTTTGTTGCTCGTGTTTGTTTCCTGCTCTTCAGTTCACATATTGTACTTTTACTCGATGTGTGCCATATTGTTTTAGCTTTTGCTCTTACTTCCGCTTGTTTATGACCATTTTTTTGGACCAAAATCTCAATAAGATTTGCTTTAGGGGCATTTTTTTAAATCTTTTTTTTCCAGGTAGTTGCATGCATAAGTGAACCATTAAAATTGAATCAGTTCAGTGAATCAAACTGAATGACAAAAAACTAAAATGAGCAGAAACATGCCTAAAGCAACAAGCAGATTACTTATCTTACTTATTCTTAATGTTGCCTTTCTCTTCTCTCTCCTCTAGTTCTGATGAAATACAGAACCACTTTAAAAAAAAAACAAAACTGGAATGAGTTTTCGGTCTTGAATGCCGTACAGAATTATATAAAGGGAAACACACAAAGGGAAGAAGCATCCTCGTAAGATGGGTTTCTGGTGCTGGCCCAGCAGCCTGTTTAAAGCCCATCATCTGGAGGAGTTGGCAGCGAGCACGGGCAAGAGTTCACAAAAAGAAACTTCCCACTCCCAATCTCCCTTACTCCTATTACATCTGTCTGTTGTTTCCTCCCACTCTGCTTGTGTTTTACAGCCCCATGAATGCGGGTCACCTCTACGACCCATCTCTGTTTTGCACGCTGTGCCTGCATGGATCAGTCCTCATTAAATAAGGACAGGAGTTAAGAGAAAAACAACAAAGTTCTCTGTCTTGGAAAGAGCACACCAACAGCCAGCACGCAAGCCACCATGCTTTTTGTTAGAGAATGATAAATGTCACTGCCGCAGTCAGAATTTTGCAGCAGTTTTCAGTGTTTTAACTTATATGCTGAAAGCCAAGACATTAATAAAGCAATTGAAGTGGTAGGCATATAAGTCCATGAATGTCAGCAGCAAGGTTTCACATGTCACTTTGCCGTAATGAAAGAGTTCGTATATAGTGCTAGGATTGGATGTTACTATTTTTATTTTTTTGTATGAGAAACTAAGGACGGGAATGCAAGCAAACGGAGGAGAAAAATGAAGGCATTTCCAATTAATCATTTTCCCTAGTGACATTTTAATGCATTATTGTTACAATTATTCTAAAACATCCTCAAAGGATCATCACACCAGCTTTTTCAGACTTCATTTTTCATTGGGTAAAATTTTAACAAGCAACCTTTGTGAGAAGTTTGGATCCTTGAAGGGGCAATACCTCTCACTCCTCTCCCTTTGTGGGAAACAGGGCTACTCCACGCACTGAGATATGAGTGTGCTATCACACAAGGGCCTCTCTCAGATTCTCTCTGCTTTGATTTCTTCCTTATTCATTCCCCAATGACCTTTTTAAACCCTGCGTTTTAAGAAACGGTCTTAAAATATGGCAAGACAAAATATATCAGCCAAGGAGGAAGGATGTGGAGGAAGGATGAGAGGTTTCTGCTATTTGGGTTGGTTTTTTTTTGAGCTGCAGAGTTACTTTACTATTTTTCCATTTTACAACTTAGGAGTAAAATAGAGTCTTTTGCCTCAGCATAATTAGTTCCCCAGTCCTGGCATGCCTATGAGCCTCATGTTGTTTGGGGCACTGTTTGCCAGGGAACACTTAACATTCCCATCTATCACATGAATCAATAAAACACAACCCTGTTTTTCACAAGGTGGCAGTGTATTAGGAAGAGTCATGTGGTCTGAGTTAATTTAAAAGTAATAGACTGAAATTGTCCACATTACTTTTATTGAATTGACAGAGCAGGTCCAGTGCTACTAAGAAATTAATCCCATTTCATGGAATCACAGAGCGAGGCTGTAAAAGTTACTGGTTTATCTTAAAATATAATAAAAAAAATAATTAAACTTGAGCTCTCATTTTTACTTCCATAATATGGAGATTTTTAAAGACACTATTCTGGAAAATTAGAGTTACGCCAAACCAGCCATATACCTGTTGGGCTAAATTCTTCACTGGAAAAAAAAGAAGTCCCTTGCTGATAACAAAAAAGTCAAAGCCTGAAAATTATCTTCAGACATTTCGAATGAGTGCAAGCAAGAAGCCAAGTTCCTATAAATTCCTCCACGGAAGGAGACGGCTTCTTCAGAGGACAAGTGATGACTTTGGGAAGGTGCAAGCTATCACTGGTTGGAGAGGATACATGGGGTCAGGAGTCCTAAAGCTAGGGACCCTGGCTTGGCCCGCTTACCTGAGTTGGTCCTACGTGGACAAAAAAGCAAAAACACCAGAAAATCTCCTCCAAACTGAGAGCAAGCAGGATTCTCAGTGCAATACCACCATGGTGGGGGCCTCCTGCATGCAATGACAACTGAGTCTCCTTCCTCAACTTTGTTCTGGGTCATTAGTATATTTGTGCCTGTAATTTTTGGATTGTCCTGAACAGACTTTTATGACATGTGTGACAGAGCAGGTACGGTGCCAGGGAGGTGGACAGAAGCATTACCAGGATGTGTAATACAAAGCAGATTTCTGCAGATGTGTCTGCAAAGCAGATTTCACCTTTGGTAATACCTGTTTTTATCATTAGCGGATCCTGGATGGATCTACCAGGCAGGAAACCCTCGCCACAGTGTGTGGTGATGTGCTCATTACAGCTGCAGCCCCACATGATGCCCTGAGATTCTGCCTCGTTTCCCTCAATGTTTAGTCCAAAATTCCTTCAGATATGAAATTAAAATATTCAGCACCGAAAAGATACGTGCATCCAAGGATACATGTCATTTCTCAGATCCTGCTATTTAAATCATTTGACTTTGAGTGAGATATGGGAGAAATTTAAGTTTCAGTACATTTTAGTCTCCATCATGTCAAATTTACAACCCTGGAGTAAATCACACTGCCAAGACAAATGTCTTCACTTAAATCAGATTTGTTGCTTCCTTCCATACTTCAGGACATTAATAAAATTGGAGTTCTAGTTCATAATAACAGTTTCATCCTTCCTGTGCCAGCAGAACCACAACCAGTTCACCCTCCACACACACCCCTCTCCAGGTTATGAAATTATAGGCTCCGATTTTTATTAGCTATGTGAATGCGAATGCATCTGACTCAAACTCTTCCAAGTGTATCAGCATGTACTCAGCTGATCCAGATACATACTAAGAGTTTTCTTAAATGTCTCCTCTAAATGCCATTCTTAGCTTCAGACTTCTTGGAGATGGAAGGCATTAAAACAACAGAAGAGCTCTCTGGGAAAGGGGCAAAGGCACCCGAATGCAAGTGAAATGGCAGGAATGTTTACAGCTGGCTGAAATTACCTGAAATGTCTCCCCTAAGTACAAGAAATTTCTAACTATTGTTTTTCCCTGTTGTCCGGCAACACCTACGACATCCACTCTCTCAAAAGAACCACGTTCCCGCTCCTATTTCTGGATCTGATGCGCAACTATATGAGCTGCTGCTGATCAGGATTACAGATCCAGTCCCTCCAGTAAATGCAAAGGAGGCAATCGTTTTACGTTTCCCCATTGCAGCACCAGCCTCATACTCTAGTGCTCTTGTAGTATTTATGTGCAAGATTAAAAAGCAGACCTCCCACCGAGGCAGATAGCAATGGGATGGAGACAGCAGCACGAGCATTAACTGCATCCACACAACAGCAGTTCACAGAGCAGAAATCTCAGCACATATTAAAAAAAAGGACATCACTTGAACCTCCTTTTTTTTTTTTTTTTTTTGACTTACTGCTTGCCTGATCATTGCTCCAAAATCTAAAGACTAATGTAGACAGGTGGAGTGATGCAAACCTGGATTTCTAGCAAGGGATAAGGAACGTGAATGTACCTTCCTCACTGCCACCCAGTGCAACCCCTCTGACACATGTGGCTGCAGCACAACACACTTGTCAGCAGCCCTCTGTGATGGGAGGCACATGTCAGTGGAATGTTGCTGGGAGCTCTGTGTGATTCAAAACGCTTACTGCAGCATTATTACAGTAATCTTTCAGCACACTTTTACTCCCCAGCCTCTCCCCATTTCGACAAAACAATCCTAAGCTTGTATTAACAACAGGGTTTAATGAAAACCATACATTTCGTGATGAGTGTTTGGTCATGCATGGCAGATTTGTTTGGAATCAAGATCACTTCTCTCTACGAATATGACAAGAGATTAAATCATTAAAAATGTATAGTCTGTAATTAGTTTATCATTGCCAGAATTGTAGGAATATTTTCCAACATAAAACCGATGCCACCAGCAAGAGATCATTTTGAAAGATCAATGTTGCTGAGATATCAGAAAACAGAGTAATTAGGAGGCAGCGTGCACACTGTTCTCCTCTGTATTTTTTTAACATAAAATAAGTATAGGGGTGTAATAATATAACTTCTGTGAAATCCAACCAGTGATGGGACGGATTCTGTGAGCCACAGACATAACATCAGGGATTGTCCTAAATGGCAGGGCAATGTGAGATTATTCTGAAGCACCACCATCTTTGGAGCCTTCAGGATTTATACTGACTGCCTATTTCTGGAGAAAGCAGCGCAAAGCACCACAAACAGGATCTTGGTATTAGTTAATTATGGCACTGCAATATTTTCACCGGAGGCGTTTTAGAACCGCAGTACAGCGATGCTGTTTGTATTGCAATAGTTAAGGTGGTTTCAGACCATAAATTATAAACCTCATTTTTCAGATTTTATGACAGGGCTATAAAAAAGGAACCAGCCTTAGCCAGTTTTCTTTTATGACATAAAAAAATTAGCTATTTGAAAGCTATACATTTATGTATGAGTTCAATGGTTTCAAATGATTTCCCCTTCCCACACTCTCCTGTTTTCTGTATGCACAAAGACACGGTCCCATTTGATGTCCATTCTCCTCTTCCTCCATACTGTGATCCATCCCCTTGCACATTCTGCCGCTTAAGATCAGGCACTTTTGTTTTTCAGTAGGAATTAGCAATCTTATGTGAGTCAGCATCATCCCTGTAAGTATTTAGTAAGGAAATATTAAAGCTGTCATTTTCAATACGAGGTTCGCAGACCCCTGGGGGACTAATTTAAAGGGGTCTGGAGAAGATAATTAAGAAGAGTCAATCTACTGTCAGCAGGCCTAAACTCAGTGAAAAAGGGCCTGCACTTCACCAGAAAAATGAGGAGACTCACAGATGAAAAGCTTAAATACTAGGATTGCACAAAGCCAGCAGCTGCACTGGCGTTTGTAGACTTGTTTTTCAGGAACCAGGGGAGCTGCCACCCATGGTGCAGTATGAGATCCACACGAGTCACTTTGCACTTGGAGCACAAGATCCAAAGTCACTTACACACTTTTGTACATTCTTCCCACTACTCATTAATATTGCCAAAGTGCTCCATAATATTCAGTTAGAAAGCACTATAAATGCAAAATGTTCTCTGATAATCAAAGCAAGTCATAGCATACAATTTGGTTTAATACGTGCTTTTCATACTCATCGTTTTAAAGAGCTCTGGGTGGCAATTAGTTTGTTCAAGATAAAACAGTAGGTAACAGTAAAAATACAATCATTTTTCCTGACCCAAAAGCTGATAGCTAAAGAAAGCCAATTTAGCTGACTGCTAGGCAACTCTTTCCTGCTGAAGAGGGATGAAATACAATACTTCCCCACAGTCATGCTCACCCAGCTACGCACCCCCTGCTACGGCCTACCCAGAGCCACCTGCGTATGCACACACCCAGAGGTGCCTCAGCTGAAGCCCTTCAGCCTCACACCCAATGCAGTCTCCTACCATGTGGTATTTCACCTCTGAAACAGCAGAGGCAGAGGCAGGCGCTGCATCTTCACCTTGCAACCGTAAGCAGACAATTCCCATTAACCCTAATGAGGGTCCTACATGCTTTGAGGAAGGGTGAAGAACCCTTCAGATTTGACAATATCCTACTTCTGTACAGAGATACACAGCTTCAGAAACAGCACAACTTACTGCCCCAGGCTGACACTGAATGTGTCACCAAGATTTTCTAGGAGCACAAAACAATTTATACATAGTATAGATGTATGCATATATTAATGAGAGACAATGTAGACACGAAACACTTATCAGCTATGAGTCAGAACTTCTCGAAAGGGATGTGATATTTCTGTTTGAACCGTGCTTTAAGTACTTTAAATTGAGATACCGAAACCTCTTCAACATCATTAACCTGGATTGAAAATAATCAATAAATAATCATTTCACGTGTAAGTATGAAAGGCAAATGTCTAATACATTAATTGTGAAACCCCTTTCTGTACTAATGGTTGCCATAACCCAAGGAATCGATTCCATTATGGATATTTACACAGTGACCTATTAGGAATACACGGAAGTATCATTTTTTACATTGATTATCCATCCTTAAAACAGATAGTAATGTATACTTAAATGCATGGATTGCAAAAATCATTCTTAACCTTTATTACATACTCTTTGTTGAAAAGGAAATCGTTTGAGCATCATGGTATGAAGGACACAGTTTCAATTTATGTCGTGAGAACACAGGACAATTACGAATGTATACAAGTGAAAAAAAGATATCATATTTAATAGTTGGGCAAGCAAGAGCTACCTAAAAAACGTGTCTCTAGCCGGAACCCAAGCAAACAATGCAGACATTGCCAAGGAACCAGAAAATAAATACATATTAAACCTTTACAAATTGTATCTTCTTCCTTCATTGCCTGAAGCAAAATCCCCCTCCTGAATAGGTCCAACATAAACCAGTATAGGCTCTAATAAGTACTGCTGATGCTGGAGGCAGTGCTTTTTAATTTGACAGACTTGTCCTATGTCAAGCTTCCATTAGTACAGTAAATAGGAGATACTGGGACCTGCATGCAGCAACGGTTGTGCCACCAGAGAAGGAAAAAATCTGCTCTTTGTGCCTGAAGGGCAGGGAAAGTCAATGGGGCACATGACCAGCTGGGGAAGAGCAGCTGGAAAGCAGAGCAAGTCCATCAGAAAAGGCTCCCAGTAAATCAAAGGCTGCCAGCAGTGCTGGTGCTTTCCACCCAGAAGGCAATGGTGATGAAATACTATAGCCCTGTTGAAGGGAAGTAAACACAACAGGCTTGATGATGACGATCACCTTTATCTGGTTATATTGTACAAGTCAGGTCTGGTTATCTTCAGGTTAGTTTTATAACCAAAGAGGAGAAACAGCTTCTTTTATTTGGCAGTAACTCTGTGTACAGCTTCCACCGGGAAAAAGAGAAGGAAAAATAAACTAAAGCCTCTGAGTACATATAAAACAAGCTGTCACTGGGTTAACCAAGCCCCAAAGAAGGTGCGTAATACCGCTCTTAGCAAATCCACTTACTGATTATCAAATCAATTTAGTGATTCACTGAAGCGCCTGTCATTCCTCAGAGCTGTCGCCATACCTGTCAACAGAAACCAGGCTCAGCCTCTGCTCCTAAGGACACTCCGTGTGTCACACTGAAGCTCCTATTCAAACCCTGCCACTTCTGATCTCCTCCTCCATCTTCCATGCCACCAACTGCTAAAATGGACAAAACTGACCGGGTTTGAGAGTGCTGAATACTTCCCACCCAGCGGTGCTGTAACAAGGACAGCACCAGCCCTTTGGGTTGCCTCAGCCAAGCACCCCTCAATACTAGGAGATGGGGCAGGAGGAATCCCTCCGGGGTGCTCACAGGTCAGCTGCTGCACATCCTTCCAGTCTGTATTAGAAATTGGAATGTTTACTGTTGTTGCTGTTGGATAAATAGGTCTTCTTCAGCTTGAGCTTCACCCTCGACAGAGAAACATGCATGTGGTGCAGTCTGGGACAACACGCTGTCCTGCTGTGTATCTCCCATCCCTACAGCAGTACTCATTAACCATGAAACTTCCAGTCCAGTTTAAATTCTCTCAAAATGCACACATATAGGGGAATCTGGGGAGTCTATACACAGAGAATACAGATCTAAATATTCCTCTGTACTCACAAATATTCACAGATACTACGTATCTGCATGAGCACTACTTCAAGAAAGCACGCACTATTTCTGTGTCCTAGGCATGCATCACAATCCCACAGATAATTCCAAATCATTCTCCAGGATCTAAAGAGAAGTGGACCCAGAAGATACATTAACAGAATGAAGCAGCACTAGGTTTACCCCAGCAACACTACAGCATTATTAGGTGCGTGAGAGCCTGGGCAGAATCTCAACGTACAAAAGCAAGACCTCTGCTGTGCCCAGATCCCCACCAAAAGGTCTGCAGAGCCAGCAACACAGAAGCGCAGTTGAAATACCTCCTGCACAAAATGCCTTGCCATTGTAAGCACTGCAAACTCCCAAACCTGTTCTGTATGAGGCTGGAGTTCAATTTTTTGAGCATCCTATCTTTTTAGAGTCTAAGCAGATCAAGCTTACTGAGCATCCTTCTCCAGCAATCATGGCAGCTACATTAAAATACAGTAAATGAAGGGCCGATAAGACTGTAATGAATGCATTATCTCAAATCCCAGATTGCTATAACTTTACAGAAGTAAAGAAATGAAGCTAAGAATAGAATTAAAGTACTGTTTCAAGGATAAGGTATCGATGTATTGATCTTATGAGTGCTATTATCAGATGGCTATCTCTTGATATCAGGTGAATTCACTCACTGCTAGGAAGACATACCAGGTTGTCAACGCCTGAAAGTTATTCTTGCTAATTATTTCTCTTTTACTGCCCTTTCCACTTCCAACTTCTGATTGCTGCCAAACGATTGCTTGCAGTGTTACTACAACCAGCAGCGTTTTCCACTTCCGCCTTACTTGATTGTGACTGGAAAACACCCGACCTGACTCTGCTCATAATGCAGAGACCACATTAAGGTTTGACCACCCCTGTGCTACAAAGAGGATAGGAATGGGAACGTTTTGTCAGAAAGCAACGTGAGGAATATCCATTTTTAGTTTTGACCAGTTTGGGTCTTGGTCTTACAGCTACTAAACGGACTGATAAATCACCATATGGTTCAGTGGGAGGGCTAACAGGCCTTTCATAAATGGTATGCCAGCAACAACAGCATGTAGCTTTCAGCATTACTGAGTAAACAGCATGCAGCTTAACATCAGTGACTGACAGGATTCAAAGTATCTACCGTGGGTATTTCCTTGAGGTAAAGCTCTCTAAAAATTTTTCCTAGTTAAACGAAGAACAAGAGGAATAATAGACAAGGTTGAGGAGAAAGGCATGACTATGGATTTGAGGATGGGTGGCTCTATTTATGTGCAGGAAATAATGGCTTTTATTTTTACTCTCTTGAAATTTCATCTTTTGAATGCAGCTCATTAAGTGACCACTCACATTCCTGCCTCCCAAACAGAATGAGACCTCTCAAGCAAAGAATTTCAAATGAATCTTTTTAGAAACCTTCCTGTTATCTCCAGTCTCCTATTCTAAACTGGACGTAATGACATTTCTTCTTCTTAAGGGATATTATGCTATGTGCCACCAGAAGATTACATGTGTCACTCAATGCTTGGCAAGCCACCCTCTCCTCAAGAGCACTAGCCTGCCCTAAAAGGCTCTGGACCTAAGAGAAAGGAAACCAGAATTTCCTCCTCTACCAGGGTGATAAGAAACTAAGGAAAAGAGGTTTCATCTTCTTTTCGGATACTTTCTGCCCTTCTGGCTACTTATCCATGGGTAGTTTTGCATTTTAAAAAGTCAAATCTGCCACTCTTTGGGAGCCCTTGAGCGCTGTGCGCAGGTGTTGTGCACTGAATTGATCTTAGCTGTAGGCATTGCCAACCCTGAAGGAATGGAAGGGTTTGATGTAGGAATAAAAATCATCTGAGACCAGCTGAAATCACCCTTTCAGCAATCCAATTACAGTAAACAGCAAACACAAGCAGTATTGCAGGTATGAACTTTGAAACTCAGAATTGAGTTAAAAGCTCTATAAAGACAAAAATGACAAAACTCACATCATTTAATCTATCCCTGCCACAGTCACACCCCAGAGCTGTCTCTCCCTTCCATAACCAGACATATGATAGATCTGGTGCTAATGCAGATTTTTAATTCACTACCCAGGGTGAGCAAGGAAGGAAGCTCACGCCTCTCAACGTTTCATTTGGTGTCTGAGAGTCTGTTCAAAAATTGAATCTCTCCCAGTCCCAGAGAAGAATGATTCATCCTTAACTCATTCATGAGAGAGTTTCAATCTTCTTTTCCTGGACAATTAACAGCCCCCTCTGGAGTTACTAACACTCTTTTGGCAGATCAGGTCCCATTTTCTATGCTTGACTAAACTACTAACAAACTGTTAGCCCAATGCAGGGGGCAAAAGCTCTCTCCCACCTGGAAATGCTATTTCTAATTCTGGTGGGAAGCCAAAATTCATATTTCTTACAAATATGTAAATCAGGATCTATGTTTTATAAAAACTCAATGGTCAATGGACAATGATACCCAAGCCCTCTTTGAGGAAAGCTATACCAAGGGTTTTCCTGCTGAGGTCATGAGTGAACAAGCCACAGGCAGTGCAAGCAGAAAGAGCGACGCATTTCCTGGAAATAGGAGCCTGCTTTGCCTGCTTTCTACAGCAAGAGCACAGAGGAAAGTCCCTCTGAGGACAGCCAGCTGAGATGGGACAGTAATAAAAAAGGACATGATCTTTAGAGGCATGTGCTGAAAAGCTCAACTAACTGGACAGCAAAGATTTTTGCTTATTAAGCTGGGTAGAAAAGTAGGGAGTAAGAGGACACAGGTATTTGGGGATATGACTGTTTCATCCAAATTGCTTTTTCTTTACAAAGAGATGAGTGCTGTATGTCTCGAAGCATAAGCAAACACATACCTTTCTCTGTTTTTCAACCAGTCAATTGTTATTTTATTTCTACCAGACAGTAAACACTTGGAGTGTTTTAGATCCTTCTTCAACTTTGGTTAACCTTCCCATCCTGTCTGGAAAATACAATGCCTGTGAACAGGGGAAAATAACAAGGGCTACATTCACACTGCTGCCTGATCTCTTACATCATGTGAAGCTTTATCACAGAAAAAACAAAGCAATTCTTCCCTGCAAAGTCTGCGGTTATCGCAGCAGAAGCACCACAGTATGGCAAAGCAGGAATTCCACTGGGGCAGGTGCTGCACGGACACTGCAAAGAGACACTGCAGCCCAAAGGGCTTCAAACTCAATATATGAGAGGGGAGGGATCCAGGTGGGAGGGCAACTGAGTGTAAATAGGATAATGCTGACCAGCACGGTCTGCAGTGAATGCATTTCAGAGCCAGAATTAAAAAAGCTTTCAGTGACCCTCATTATAAAATCACTTTTAATGAAACCTTTTTGGGGCTGCGAGTACCTGACAACAAGATGCATCTTTCCTCATGGCTGACGTGAGCTTTTATCATCATCCCTCAGAAAACACTTCTTTAGCATGGTAAAACAGAAGAAAGTAAAACCTGAATAAATGTGCCCAATTTCCTAACTGGGAAAAAAAAAACCAACCATCTGATGCAATTTATTCTCTTGGTATGAAATTATAGCAACTGTTTAGAATTCTACAGGAAAAGAAAACCCACAAAAATGCAATCAGTAAAGCACCAGTATAACAGACAATTTAAATCATTTCCTGCTTGCTTCCTTAAATCACGATTAACATCGGTGAAATCTATTCCCACTGTTTGAGACCCAGTGAAAAGGCTTCCATGGGAAAAACTGGCAGACAAGCTACCAACCAGCCCGTTAACTCCATTAAGGCTTTGGTCTGGTTTGTTTTTTTTTGAGTGCCAAGGAAACATTATCACTTCTGAACACATTTGTGCAAATTTTATTTTTATTTTTTTTTCCCAGATGTTATCTATCTTTGTTATTTCAAGGGGTCTTATTGGAATGACTTCCAAGGGTTATACACCTCTGGGGAAGATGCTCCTAAGACCCAGGACTGTCAGACTTGCCTAAAGGAAGAGGTAACACTGAGCACTTACAGAACCTACCATGTTTTTTAGCTGATGTCCTGGGACAGCTGCTGTCCTTGGCAGAGCATGACACGCACGCACAATCCGATTTGCTTACTCAAATCCAGCCACACTGAAGGAAGAGGATGCTTGTGACCAAGATGTGCTTGCATAGAGGGCTGCGGAGGTTCAGCTGATTCCTCACCTCTAACCTGAGTTAGAAAGCCTCTGTGCACAGCCCTCCTGCTCTCCTCTCATTGTCACCACTGGGGAACGTGACTGACATGGACATACTGAGGGGAATTCCTGCTAAATGCCCCTACTAAAGTCCACCCGTCCCTTACATCCAGAGCCAAATGAAGTCACAGAAAACAAGACCTCCTCACCATGACGCCTTGCCTCTGCAGATGTTCTCTGGTAGCCACTGAGCAGAGTGAAGCAGCAGAAACAGTGACCATCTGCTGCTCTCCTCCTTCCCCTCCGTAAACAAGTAACTATTCCAGAAGAACAGAATACAGCAAGCTCCCACACATACTTTTTCTCTTTTCTCGCCACACCAAGTGCCCAGAGTGAACGACGTTAAACTCAGTGGCTTAAGTACCCAATAAGCTCAGCACATAAAGCTCACCTTTACAGCTGGGGAGAGACAGTCCTATTTTTCTAACTTAGACAATCCCACATTTCAAGTAACAATCCTATTGAATCTGCTACCTTTCATTAAAGTACCTCTTATAACTCTGTCAAATTCTCCAACCTTTGTATTGATTTTTCTCCTATTCAAAATAACTCTCCTTTACAACAAGAGCTGGCTGTCAGCCTCTTATCTCTTATTTTCACCCCATCTGATACTCCTTCTCCTTGTCATTCTTTCCAGATTCCAGTTAATTACGTTGAAAATCAGGGATTTATGTTAAGAGGAATGTACAACTCTTAGCTCATCATTAACATACCGTAATTGCAGTGTAGTGCTACTAACTCAGACCTTCTCAACAAGAGAGAGGAAATCCTTTGGGAGAAGCAGGACATTCCTATCAAATATAAGAAGAATATTTAGATCATGTTGTTGAATAGTTACTTCAAAACAAGACTCTGGATGCGTTGCAACATTTGCAACTGACTCTAGAAATTACTTAGGCCTGGCACACAGCAGGAAGATACAGCCATAAAACCATAGGGTTGTTACGTCCCTGGGTTTTGTGTGGGTCTATGCACAAACAGTCCCACGATATGCTAACCTCTGCACTTAAACATATTTTGATTTCAGACCATCCTCTCGTGTTTCTTCTTAATTATCACAGGGCATTCACAGAAAAGATCAGCCAGATGGAGACTAAATATTTCACTGCTACAAGATGAAGCGTTCTGCACTAAAATGGAACCTTGATTGCAATAGAGTCATTAATTAAACCCTCAACTGATCCTCCTGTCAGTGTATGGGAGGCACTAAAGACAACTGTGAGGAGTCAGTGCAACAGCTACACGAAGGAAAATAAAACAGTAAAACGAACAGTTATAAGATTATGTTTGATTGCACTGCTCACAGTCTTTGCAGCACAACATGATATAAACTCAGCCATGTATTCAGCCAATATCCATCTATTTCGTGTTTTAAAATTACGTCCCACTGATTTCCTGATGATGAGAAACCTGAACAAGTTTTAAAGGTGGTGAAAAGTAAAGAGGAATAACGCTGGGGGGAAGGTAAGGCACAGCAATGCCCTGGGGATTTTTAGTATCTTGTGTTTTTAGGTTATTTTATGGCTCTCCTAGAAGACTGTGGAGAAAGGGCAGATAGACTGTAAGAGAAGAGACTTAAAAGTGCTGTAAATTGTCAGTTTGAAACAAAAAAGAAAAAAATAATTAAATTTGAAAATCCCCAAGCCATCTCCACGTCTGAATGATTAAGTCAGAGGTGCTATAAGAGATGCAGACAGAATAAGCAGCGCATGCTAAATTCCCTGAGCACTCTACAGCCCAGACAGCATGGATATGGAGCCAAATCTTCACTCCGTCTCACCAGCATGTCTCCCATCAAAGTCACTGGGAGCTCTAAGAATCCCCATATAACTGAGGATTTGGTCCTTAGAGAGAATATTACAGTAAAATTACTTCAGACAGTCAATGTGTCTCACTGTGATGTATTCCCAGCGGCCCTCTTTAGGTCCTTCCATCATTTATTGACTTCTACTTCGCTACATCCTGCCAGATGGAAGCAAGGAAATTTGAAGAGCAACTAGTAAACAAAATATAAGGGAATAAAACCAGTGCTGGCACCCTACTTCACAATCAGTCTTTACTTGTACTTGAAGCCAACACCAGAGATCTTTGCAAAATTACAATTACCAGAGATGCTGGATGCCAGAAATAATAAACCTAACTGCAACACAGCAGCATAGGGTGCTTGTTCTCTCCCAGATATCAAGAAAACATACTGTGATCTGTTCTTCTTTTAATATGTTATAGAGAAAAATAAAATAAAATAAAATAAAAACCCACACAAACTCAAATGAATTTACAAATGCAGCAAGTGTAAAACTTAAAAAAAAATTTGTTAAAACTTAACAAGAAAGGACCCGACTCTAAACAGTAAATATCCCATCATCCACGGATGGACAAAAGCCTGGAGAAGCACAGTGTACGATACTCTAGGGATGACAGAAAGAATTACCATTCAGGATGACCCCCCAGAACATGAGCTAGTCTCGGTTTATATTCTGTAATAAAGGCTTTCATGCACTGAGTACCACACATTTTTTCTACATTAACAACATTGATTGTCTTCAGTCTGTGATAATATAAAACATGAGAATTTAAGTGATATAATGAGAGGTAAGGTAGTGAATGGCGATAACCTTTGGCAGGGAGATCTGAGCATTCAAATTAGAGCAACTAGCTGGAGATCTACACAATGCTGAAGTTACTACGTATACTCAAGGGGAAAAGGAAGAAAATCAAAGAAATAGCAAGAACAAAGACGCCATTAGAACCTGGAAGGTCTTCTAAGGAACATGCTAAAAGAAGAGCAAAAATTGTTAATGCAAATGATTGTTTACAATAATAATTTCATGAAATGAATCAATCATCATAACGTAAAAGCTCGTTAATCAACATGAAAGAGTGCTAGCTCTTCATTTTCTGCTAGAATGCTTTGTGGGTTTGGTTTTCTTTTTTGGTTGTGTTTTTTGTTTGTTTGTTTTAAATGAAGAAGAACTAGAGATCTCCAGAAACATGCATGCTGGTGCTTGTGGGTACAACAAAATCGCATTGCTATTCCAGAAGCCAAGCTGATGTTCCTGTAACCAATTTGGCCTAGACAGTGCAAGTTTGTTCATGTAAGATTAAAGAGATGAGGTCTCTATGGCATATTGCAGTATGGTCCTTGGAATAAGATTCTCATTTACTAAATAAATTACTGTATATTACTATATAATGGTGTTCACATTATAACTGACAATTAGCGCCATTAAAGAGAAAGCTCATAAACAGCCAAAGCTCACATCAAATTAACACAGTCATGATTAAAATCACTCTTCTGATTTCTGCTCTTCACAGAAATAATCAGCATTTTGCATAAAAATGAGTACAAGGCGGCTCAGAATCCCAGCTAGGCCGGGATGGCGGCAGTGAGCATCGCCAGCGCAGTGCTGCCGCGTCAGCTCCGGGCGCCGGGTTCCCCACAGCAGGAGCCCTCGCCACCAGCACGGCCTGCAGCAGCAGGGCTGGAAGCCAGGCAGTGGCACCAGAGATGAAAGGGCTGCAATTATTCCTCTTGGCTGTAATGAGGGGAACCTGGGTTCTCTCCTGGCCTCAGGGAAGCTCTGCTTCTTTACTGCAGTTTTGTCACTTTGCCATTTAAATGGTTTCTGGCATTTTCGTGTCCGTTTGTAGCGCCTCAACTTCAGACAGCAAAAGAAAAACCTGAGTAATTATAACGGAGAAGAACAATAACAAAATACAAAGGAGTCAGCAATTCATTAAAATTTAGAGACTGCAATGTCAAAAACTTTTCTTGACTTGAAGAAAAAAGGAAAGAGTCTTTTCCTAAACTGGCACAGAGCCCACATCCTCATTAGGATTCACGCTTCACTTGCACAGCAATGCACTAATGGTCTTCCTTTAATCTTCAGCATCACAGCACTAGTTTTATTGACCTCACTGATGTGGATGCTAAAATGGCAAGAAGGAGGAAAAAAGGAACTCACAGCCAATGCTGACCAAGCCTGGTATCACGGACTGGCCTCTGATCATGGATGAAAGTTTGAGACATGTTCATCTCCACTCATAAATGATACTTCAGAGAAAGCCAAGTTCATTAGGACTTCATAAGGATAAAGTATCATCAAGGAAAATCTAATCAATAAATAAGCAATTGAGACCATATAATGAAGGAAACCATTTAGAATACCATTACATATGCCATGGTTTAAAAAGGAATCACAATATGCTACATATGCAAAAAAGTACTGCAAGATAATACGCCTTTGATCCAACATGCCTTTAAAGTAGGAAACAAAAGGACGTTCTCATATATCTTACCAACTAATTTAACATATAAATCACAAAAAAATATGATCCAGATGGGCTTCAATGAAGGAAACCAATTAACGTAGACAGCCTTACCATCTGACACATTAGTTGTAATAATAAAAACCAAACAACATGGTCAAACAATAATGCTCTGTATTATATCTGACATTTCTAATTACTTTCTGTATCCTCTTCAAGAAAAAAGACTATCAGCAGGCAGTTTGTTTCCCAGAGGAAAAAAGCATCTAAACTTCACGCGTACAGAGCAGAGTCTATGGAAGACGCTGATTTATCTGTGCTCCCTTGGGATGAGCTTTGGAACCGATGGGTTTTGCATAGTCCACATCTGGTTTCTCCATTAGACTCAGAAAATGTTTGCTTTCAACTGCATTTCCACTGTAACTGCTGCAGACCTGGCATGTCAATACCTGTGTGCACTCCTTAAAACCCTTACCTCTGCCCAGGGACTCAGAACAGTCAGACTGATTTGGGCTTTGCTTTCTGTAGGATGGGATCTTGTTTCCTTTCCTTTCTACAGTCTACCTAGAAATGTTATTTCTGAAATGAAACACAGCATTTCTGGCTCAGATCTCCCAGCATCGGGCAGTTGCATGCTGATCTACAATTAGCGTTACAAATTAAAAGCTCCACCATGCACATGTGTACAGTTACTGCTTGAGAGGTAAAATCTCAACTGTATGGACTACTTTTGCAAGAAGAAAACATTTTTATCACCTTAGACCTACTGGATATCTTGAGCACCCTTCAAAATCCACCCACGAAAATCCTTTCCAGTACATGATTCAATAAAGTAGACAAAATTTGGAAATCTTAAGGAAGTGGTACATAGCAAAGCAATAGAGAAAGGCTTGCTTAGGAAAATGCTTTTCCTTTAAAAAAAATAGTAAAGGAAAATCTGTGGGAATTCTGCTGAATGCATTCATACTTAGAAAGGTCAGAGATGAGAGGCTCATGCCATTGCAATGAATACAAATCACTTGGAAAATTACATTTTCATTTTTAGGATTAACACTAAACCTATCTGATATAACAAATTATTTGCACAGCATTCATAAACAGTGACAGAATTCAGAAGGGCAGATTCTCTTTTTCTTTTTAATTTTAAAGCAGAAAAAAATAAGCATTCCAAGCAGTTGAAAAGTAAATAAAGGATATTTAGATGAAAGCAAAATTATTTCTTAAGAATTTTTTTTTCCCCAAAGTAACTTCTGTTCTTTAAGTGAGCATCAAATAGCCTTGGCATCATAAGAAAGGGTTTGTGAAGTGGAAATACTATTTCTGATTCCAAAAAAAAGGCCCAGGCTCCTTTACCACCCCTACTCCCTGAAATTTCAGAAGAGGAATTGACTGGAGACTTCCACAGTGCTCCTTCCACCACCCCAAGTGACAAACAGCAGCACTGCCACCTGAGGCAGACGGGGCAGCCCTATGAGTCCCTGCTCTGGGTGTTCGGGGCAGGCCGTCACCAGAAATCACAGCTGCATCAAGCCAGAAGCTGCTGGAAAAACCTTGCAATAAATAAATAAACCAATAAATCTCTGCCTCAGACCATCCAACCTACAGGCTCAGGTACCAGTGGGAGGCAAAAAAAATTGTTCTAACTCACGCACTGGGACAGTTGCAGCAGAAAGATGTAAATTGCTTTTCTTTTGTCAGGCACTGGGGTCTATTACAACCTCCCTTTGTGCTTTGGGATCCCATTTCCACGCTCTGAAAAAGTGACTTGGCTGAAGTCACACGACACGCATTATGGCAAGCTGGGGCCTGAACCAAGTTCTGCCACGGCCCAGCTCAACGGAAAACCACGTCTGTCCACGTGAGCCTTCGGGGCAAGCAGAGCACCCCACAAACTCCTCATGTCCACATGCCACAGCGGGACATGCCTTACTTTGAAGGCACTCATCTGATTACCAACAAGAAAAGACATTATTCCAGATAACATCTGCTTTATTTTGCCATGTGAAACCTTTAATGCACATAGAGGGCCGCATGCATGCAAGGAAGCAGTGCCGATGAAAGGCAGCAGTTGCGGCAGGATGGCTCCCAAACCGCTGCTAGCTACTTGTTTGTAAGCATCCTGGGAAAGAAAAGATTTTGAGGACAATGAGGTCACTTTGCGGATATTTGGAAGGAGATCCTCCCACACACAGAGAGCTTATGGGAGAAACCAGAAAAGTGGCAGTTTGAAACAGCCCATGGGACGTGAGAGCTAGCAATGCGAGCAAAGCAGAGCTCGGAGCTGACATTGCAAAAGCACATAAGAGATGATAGATAGAGTGCTGCGAGGGCCAGAAGGGCCTTGAAAGTGATATGTTCACTGAAGGAAACATTGCCCTATTTCACAGCCGTCTCAAACTACAGCAATACATTCTGATTTTATTTTTTTTGGAGAACAGAAGCGCATGTCTTTCCACTCACCTCAACAGGGAACCTCTTGCCATTGATGCTGTGCTCAGAGCCTGCTGATCCATTGCTCTGACCCCAGTGGAACTCCACCTTCTCTGCCTTGAATCTGCCTGGCAACCCAGCGCCACTGACAAAGTAATCGTCCTTCAGCAGGATAGCAACTGCACACACAGAACAAGGAGAAAGACCTTCTTAGCACAGCGTTTTGAAGCACTTACAGGTTTTGCTCGTTATATTAGAATATTTCTTCTAATGCAAGTAAAACATGAGGTCATCATTTTCCTCTTCCCAGGGATTGATTAAAAAAAAAGAAAAAGCTATATGTAATGCTGGCTAATTATAGAAGTGATTATGAAACTATATGGGCTACAGAAAACCACCAGGTTCAAATTTTGCAAGCAATTTTTACCATTGGACTTTCATTAAAATTTAAATGGCCAACTTCATCAAGATCCATTTAATGTGGTTGCAGGGACTAATGGCTGACCACTTTGCTTGGCCTTGTGATTCACTGAAAGCCTGCAGATAACCAATTAGAAGAATGGATCCTCTGTTGCATTTCCTCTGTGTTACCAGCGGAAGAAGGGCCTGTGCCCTGTCCCCCCTCTACTGCTGGACACGGCAGGTACCTTCCTTGACCTCCCTGCTCCTCCCTTCTGTAAAACACAGAGAGCGACAATAACTTTTTTGAGACCCACTCATGAGAAGCCCCCCATCAGAGCTGTTTTGGTTTTTTTGTTACAGTAACTGACATTACTGTTATGTGATTCAGTAAGGGTCAAAAGGATCTTCTTTGTAATTTCTTTTCACTTCCGAGTAGCCTTTATATTTTATGCAACAATAAAAGCTGTAGGTCCAAACAGAGGGCAAAGTCATATGGTGGAAAATGGTATGTGTTATGGGGAGGTCTTTGGTCCCACTAAGAACTGAATCCAGCTTTCCAACATCCCTGTCTGCTGCTCTCACTGTAAGATCACCCATCCTTCTAGCATCTCCCATCTTTAACATGCAGAACTCCTAATATTGGCTTCTTACAAAATCCTTTCCTCTCATTCTTTGCAAAACTGGAGCTTAAAAACAGAAGTAAAATTAGCATTTTGTTCTCGTAAAAGCCATTGCAGACCACCACTTGCTCTGCCCAGAATCCTGTGATTAAAGTCGTGTTTTTTGTTGTTGTTGTTGTTGTTTTTTTTTTAAATGAGAAAAGCTTAACCCACAAGGATTTCTCTCTGTTCTCAATCCAGCTGTGTCATCACAACAGGAACATTAATATAAATCCATTTTTATTATGTAACGGGGAGGGTTTTATTCACTGCTGGAAAAAATCTAGAGGCTGGTTGTGAAACAGGAGCTATTCCTCTGTGGGTGAATCACTTCAGGCCGCACGCGAGGCTGTCTGCCATGGCGGGGCTGCTCCCTGCGAGCACGGACCGTGGCCTACAGCAGCTCCACCTCATGTGCAACTAAGAGATGTCTAAACATCAAATTGTTCATGTTAAAGCCATCTAAATGTTGAAGTGCGTGTGCTGTTCAGGTTTTTATTAATTACACCAGTGACATCACAGGGCTCTTCCATGATTTCTGGTTCCTCTGCATCAAAGTATTTGCGTGGGAAGGCCGGAGGCTGTAGGATACCGTCTGCATCGCCCAGGTACTGCTGCATCCTTACGCCAACTCTGTGAAACACAAGTGACCAAAAGCACCACTGCTTTCCTCTTCCCTTACAAAATTCTCAGTGAGCTCAGCAGTATTTTAGATACCGAACATCTCACTCAATTGGTTGGAAATTCCACAGACAAAATTGGAGGACTTAAAGAATACAGGAAAGCAGATTTGTGTGCATCTGTTAAAAATCTCTGTGGGGATTCAGTTGCATCTAATAAATATTTGATAGTTCCTAAATCATTTATGGCTCTGTCAGGGGTCATTTTACTTGTTTTAGATGAATAATTAAAAGGATAATTAGGAGGATGTACAATCTGAAATGTTCATCTAATTGTTCATTTTACAGAATTCCTTACACTGCTGAGCTGAACAACATGTGTTCCCAGCACCTTTCTATCTTAGCAGCACCTCCTTATTGCCACTAGTGTGGGAGTTTCCTTCCTCTCCATGTGATTTCTGCTATTTGAGACAGGAACATCCAAACTGGGCTTTGGGAGCCACTGCTTTTATCCTGCAAGTCATGCAGAGAACAGAGCAAGGTATCAACCCCCCCACAACTAGTGTGTTTAAAATATTGTAAAATTGAGATTTCAAAAACAAAGGAGGTGGTGCACAATCACCAGGATCACCACTGTGTGATGCCATTTGCAGGACCAGGGGTGGAGCTGTGCATCTTGCACCTTCTTGAGAGCAAAACCAAGCCTGGCTACCAAGCAGCTCTTCCCCTGCCTTAGCAGAGCAGCTCTGACCCAGCCTGAGATGCACATCAGGTACAAAGAGTACACAAACACACACTGGCAACAATACTGGTGAGTTTCTCAGAGTTTTTAGAAGTTCTGAGTGATCCAAGGAGGGGTAAAGCTGCAGTGCATGCACTGCTGGTGAGGAAACTGCTCCCACAGGTGCTCTACTCCCACAGAACAGTGCCTCGGAGCCACATCAGCCTCAGGCCCAGCTGACACCAGCTAACACTTAATTACAAGGTGGCACAGGCAACAACAACAATGAAAGGTGCTTCTACTCTCTAAGTAATGTTTCCCACTTGGGAACAGGCTTCTATGGTGATGAAATCAAACCCACATTAGTGCTCTTGCTAGTGTAATCCTGCACAAAGCATTTCTGGTTGAGGCAGAGGCATAATGAATGTATGCTCATTTTCTGAATGAAGCCCTGTTTTCTGTATGTTGCCTGCCCTTTAGCCGTTATGGGGAGAAAGGAGGAAAGAGCACAACAAATCGAAAGAGCAAAAACCTCTTTACCTTTTAATATTTAAAAGCATAAAAGTAACTAATTGTTCTATTCTAATAAATTAAAAATTACCAGTTGAATAGCAATAATCCACACAACGCATTTCCTGCCAGTTAATGAGCATCAAGGTTAAGGGTCTTCATTTTTTCCTTAGACCCTAGTCTCTTTTAACCAGTCATTAACTGCAGTGAAACGCCCTCTACATCCATCACCACTGCTTAAATTGAAATGTAGCTTACTGTCAGTCAGCAACAGGAAGGTCTCCTGTGGTCATCTACTCCAAGACTGCTGCCAACACACATTGCAACTGGCACAACTTGCTTCTATGTTCTACCCATAGGCAAAACCATCCTACTTGGTTTGTTGCTGTACCACTTACCACCTTAAAAAGTAATCCCTGACAAGTTTCTTGCAAAGGTCAGTAAACCAAGGGAATGGAATGTGACAGATCAAGGAAGGAGTTAAGAGCTCAGCAGAAGACTCACGGATGACAGCAGGGCAAAAAGAGTCTTTGCCTAACCAGCAAAATCTGTAAGTTACCCAAGAACAGCAGTAGTTACTGTTGCTCTGAGAAGCAATAACTTGTCAGCAAAAATCCACACCCCAATGGGTGAGGAAATAAAATACAGTAGAGGTGCTAAAATCAGCCAGCAGAGGAGACCAAAGATGTAGCTTTCATTGCCAACTGCGTAGAGACTGGAACATTCGCTGGCACGTTTTGGTTCTGCATGGTTTCCTATTATATGAGCAGCAATATGTTCCTATTATACTTAACATATAGCATTAGCATTTCTCTTGGAAGAAAAGCACCATCATTTTTTCCTGGTATTTCTAATTACGTTTATTACTGGTAACGACACATGCCACTTTGTGTCCAAAAGAGCAGGGTGCATAACATGAATAGATTAATTAAGCACCAAATTTCCACAGCATTCAGCCTCCCCTGAATCTCATTTTGCTACAAAGGGCAACGAAGTCAGGATTTCCAAGCAAACAGGAGCATTTCTTAGCGAAGCTGAAAAAACCCCCTCAGTCATGCTTTAAAAAAATGGTGGTTTACATTAATGGGATTTGCTCTGCAGTGAAAGAAAGCAGGATCCCAGCCTGTGTCCTTCTCAGCTGAGGGGCAATGGCTCCCACTAAGTCCCTGGAACTGGGCCCACAGCACCTGGTGGACTCCCCAGTTGTGGCTCACACGCAAAGACCTGCAGGAGCAGTGGGTCAGGCTGCAGGCACTGCTGCACTGCAACCCACAGCGGGTCCATGCCCCAGGTTTGCTCGCAAACCTCTGATGAGGAACCCGTTACCTGAAGCACTCCAGACACGCATGTCGAATGTTAATAAAGATAAAAATATACTTCCAATAAATAAAATTGAATTAATTAGCGGTTTAATCCAATTCCCTAAAAATATTTGACCTTGTCAAATGAAGAGGATGGCCTTATAATTTCTGCTTTTTACATTTTTAGAATTAAAGAGTAATCAAATGCATGCAGCTTTGCATATAAATCAACCTTGACCTTTTGGTGAACTGTTTTGGTAGAAATAAGCAGTATTCGCACTGTTCTTTTCTCTGGAAGCCAGAACAGACAGAGCAGAAGAGGATTCAGTTCAGTGAAGAACACAGTGCTATAATCATATCAGAAACACATTAATAAGCTCCTGCTACTTTGAGCGCTTATTGCTCTTTCTTCTCCAAAACCTTCCGATTTCTAAAACTTCCCCTTTCCTACAAAGTCTGAGCCTTGCATCTCAGCATTCCTTTGGATTAGATGTTTCAACCTCCCAAAGCTGATAACTCAAGGTTACACCTTGAAGCTCTCATACAGTCTTTTATTCTGAGGAACAACTGACTACCAAGAGAATTATTTTATACCGGGAACTGAAAAAAAAAACCCTTAAAAAATGAACCTTAAAATCAATCTGCAGAACAAGCTTTGCACAGAATGCAAAGGCAGGGATAGGAGGCAGTTGCTGGAAAATTATGTATTTTTTAAAGAAGCAAACCCCAAACAACAGAACAATGAAAAAGGAGGAGGGTGGAACATGGCCTGAATTTTTAATTGAGTGCAGGCAGGCTGTGGAGACAAAAAGAAGAGAACATACCCGTTTTTCCTGTGTTTTTCATCCAAGTCTTGTTAGAAGACTCACTGTCAAAACCATCGAGCTGCAGTTCTTGATACTCATCTCCAACATGAGCCTGATGGTCCACGATGTCTATGGGAGACTGGTGGGACCCTCCGCACTTCTCGCTGGAAGTAAACCAGTGCTCAGGACCATAGGTACCTGTTAAAAAATACCACAGTAAATTAACATTCCAGAGGCTCTTTAATTCTGGATAATGCTTAAGTAAGAGGATGAAGCACTTAGGCTCCCCAGGTAACACCAATGCTGCAACACTTTGCACATCTGAAAGAGGTTAAGACTTGTAAACTTTTCAAGAGACCAAAAACCATTAGCTTCATGCAGCACTCCAACTTTGCCCCTGGCAGTAACAAACAATACCTCTTTTTTTTTTAATTACTATTCTATAAAACTCTCTGCAATTCCCAAGTTCCTCTCATGCGTATGTTACGAATTAGCATGGGTTTACAGGAACTTTCCTAAAGCTTCAGCCATGATACATGAGTATGCATTTACCTTCTCAGAAGAGATACACAATGTACCAGCTAGACATTAACTTGCTCTTCTACAATGCTCTAATTAGATAATATGATCTTTATTAATGATCTTATTTCTTCAGAAGCCAGAAAAAAATGAAACTAAAGAATCAGAGGAAATAAGATATTAGTAAATTTGTAGAAAACAGCAATGGAAAAAAAGACAACTCTTGTTGGAGGAAGTAAGGACAACAGCGATCTGCCAGGAAAATGCTGTAACTTCTTGTTGCTTCTCTTACATGAGTTTCCTGTTTTATTTATTAGCCAGAAGGAGCTTAGGTTCTGATGCATCTGTACTGGTGAGCCCAGCGCCGCCCGCCATAGAGGTCACCAAGAGAAGAGCTGCAGCTCCAAGGAGCAACATAAGAGCAGCCTCTGTCCCCAGCACACCAGGTGTACAGCAGGAGGTCCTGATGCGCACAGCACCATGCACTAAAGTATTCTTTTAGGTGGTTTCCAAAGTGGCTGTTGTCACACCTGTACACCCACCTCACAAGGGATAGGAGGTGCAGAGTTTCTGCCCCTGTTCTGGAGCTTTCACCTGCCCCAGATCACTTCTTGGTGCATTAATCTTGGTCTCTAACCCCCCCAGTGTTCCACTGAACTTCGCAG
The DNA here is from genome assembly GCF_002078875.1 of Numida meleagris. NCBI lineage: Eukaryota > Metazoa > Chordata > Aves > Galliformes > Numididae > Numida > Numida meleagris. The sequence goes on along the minus strand of NC_034419.1, from coordinate 12,893,906 downwards.
TGGGATTGCCCTGGCCCCACTGCCATGGGAAGGAAGGCAACGATCCATCACAGAGGGGCACGGTGCTGCAAGAGGCAGCGGCACAACACACTGCTCAGCCTGCAGAAGCTGCCTGCCACCGCCTGCACTCACTGCCCATTCTATAGCTCTCCAGCAAGAATGGTCAATAAAAATAATAAGTGGAAGGAAAAGGTTTCAGACAAAGACCCCATCACACACCAGCTCCAGATGCAATACAACACCAGGAACCTCTGCACGCAGAGGAGGATCTCCAGTGAACTTCACATTTTTTTTATGACCTCCCGCTCCAACTCTTAAATTGTATTAACAGAGACTAAGAGATTATGTTCCTGGGAGTGCAAACAGCGGTTTAAGCTCCTGAAATAACAGCGCACAGTTCCTGCAAAGCACTCCTCGCTCACAGTTCCTGAAGAGCTTTGCAGCAGGGCTCCATTATTCTCATGCAAAGACAGGGAAATGGATGTTGGGAGGGGAGAAGTTTCCCTCATCCACCACAGGTAAGTTACAGGGCAGGCCTGACCTCTGCTCAGCCAGGCCCCCAGATGCCACACCTGCTGTGCACCTCTGAACTACCTGGTCGGCACGTCTGCTCAACAGGCACCCAGCAGCAAACGATGCACCATTTCTTACCCTAGCATCTGAGAAACATGTGAATTCAATTAGTGCCATCCCAACCCGGAGGTTGTGAAGGCCAGCTCCATCGGCCCAGGGTTCCAATGCGTGTTTGGGTGTGAGGTGACTTTTCCCACCTTCCCTTGGGCTGCTGCAGGATCCTTAATCAGTAACAAGATGTTGTGCAGTACTGCACAAATGCTGAATGGGGACCAAAAAAACATGAAAGTGCTTTATTTTCAACTACAATTAAGCAAAATTGCAACACCCTTTAAAAATCACTCACATCATTCGCCCAGGTTAAAAAAAAAACTGAGTTTCATTTATCTCATTGTTCAACTTGTATTGTCAGCAAAAGCCACTTTCAGTTAATTTCCCAATGTACCGCAACTAAGGAGAACAAAATTATTAAAAGCCCTACATGGGGAAAACTAAATGCGTTCCACTTGTAGTCATTTTTTTTTCCTGAATCAGAATGCTCTTAGCAATTGTTTTGCAGTGAATTAACTGGCAATTCAGATTTACTTTCCATATAACCATGCATTTATTCCATGAAATTTAGGAATTTGCTTTAAAATGTTCAGCAGCGCCCAAAATCATCAAACCTGCCAGCTCTCATTTTTGGCTTTGTTATAAACGTAGGGTGAGCTTTTCAAAGGCACTCTGCTCGCAGAGGCTATCGCAGCGGTTTCAGCTGTGCTTTCAAAGGAAGCTGTGCACTCACATTTCTGTAAGCATTTCAGTGACCCTTTCGTCAACGGGGAGACTGTAATTTTGAAGAAGCCAACTTATTTTAACAGGGATTGCAGGGTTACCTCCATGCATCTTGTCACAAAGGCTTTTTTTTTTCTTCTCTAAAGTGTAGCCAGCTCTCAACCAATTTGCAGTGAAAACTGTCTTGTCAGAATGAATAAAATAAGCCATAAGGGTAAACAAGCAAACAAAACACCATGGTAGTTAAAACCTCAAGTGACTTAGGTACCTGCACTGACTCTTGCTGAAATGTAGTTTTTCCCTGCAGAGACTTCTAAAAGCTTTTATGTCTTTGTATCACTTAAAAAAACCCAACAAACATGTCGTCTTCTTTTTCCAATTTAACTTGCTGGAATTAGTTTAATATAGTAACACATCTCTTTCTATAAGTACAGCAGCTTCACTTGGTTCTAAATCTATAATTTACCCCAAAAGCCTAGCGTTATCTGCTATCCTCATGTGATAGCATTCGTTTCCAGGCATAAAAAGTTTCCATACTGGTGCTGAATTATTAAAGGAAAATCGAATGCAATGAAACTCAGCAATTCAAAACCCCAACCTAGTGCTGCAGCTGTGACTCCAAGTCCTGACATCCCAAATTACAGCCACAAGGCCAAGCTCTGATTTAGAGGTTCAAGACCTGCTAGTTAAAATCAGCACAGGATGTATAAATGGCCGCATTTTTCATTAATTTCTACCAGAACTTTTTGATATGCAAAGTATTACATGCAATGTAACCCACACCGTTATAGCAGCGATTGCAGGCAGAAATAGAGGCCACAACCTCAGCAGCCCAGCTGCAACAATTAGTGGGATGAGGCAGGGCTGAGGAGGCAGGAAAGAAGGACGTTTTTAGTTTTGAGTTTGAGACCAGAGTAAATAAACTCTATCTCCTACCCAGAGAAAATAAGTGCAACAAAACATGATCAGGAAGAGTGCAGTGGGATTCATTTACTTGCTGGTAGCCATCAGGCTTAAGCCTAACTGCCTGCTTTTTTTCATGGACATTCAAGTGCAGTTTTAATTGAAACTGATCTTCCACTACAGATTTCAAATTAATTCTTCTTCCAAGTGTCTCATGCTCCAGACATCCTTGCCTTGCAAAAAACCCTATATCATTAGAGGAGGAAATAGAACACTTTTTCTAAGCTTGCAGGTATTGATTACCTATTCCTTCCATCAAAGCACAATTGCCATTCTGCACTGTATAAATCTCCTCAGTGTTAGACACTTTATAAAGTACCGAGAATTATATCATTAATCATTTGCAGTTGCACTTGTCTTGCTTTATTGAATTCTTTGTTTTTTTAGAACTTTAAATAAATGCTTTTAAATAAATAAATTAAAACATGACACTAAATAAAGACTCTGTTTCACTTAAACCTAGTAAAAAAGCCCTTTCATTCCGCGCGTGACATTTACCCATCTGAGACAGAGTAACTTATGGCTGTTTGCATTTCATTTTTCCAACTGCGAGCAAGATGGCTTTAATCAAATAAAATTCGGAATGAATTTGAATCGACCTTTGGAGAGTTGACAAATAATGCCGTTTTCAAAACCCAAACAAGAGAAGAGACCTCACCTGCGTTAATACACAACACGTGTTCCCCCCGCGCCGTGGGGATGACGTGCGAGAGGAGGTGAGCACAGCAGAGCCCATCCCGGAGCTGGGCCTACTGCAAACAACACGGAGATGTTATCGCCCAGCCCCGTCCGAAGTGACAGCACGCTCCCTGGGATTCAGCAATCTGTTCTCATGCAAAACCTTTCCGTTAATGACTGCAGAATCTCTAATAGCTTTTTAATTCACAGGCTGCGCTTTAAATAGAATCCAAGATTCCTTTTTGCCTTCCTGTTACTGTACAACCTAAACAATGAGCAGTCTTCATTAAAGAAAACCCATTAAAATAATGTTTTATGCCAAAATCTAATTAAAGCTTTTATCAAAACGTATATTTTTTTTCCTCCACAAATCTTTTGTTTAAATCATCTCTTATCATAACCACTGGCATTTGCTTGATTTTAAATCACTTCCAGTCAATGGATCTGCTATACTGATGCAGACAGATGTGTAACAGATACCAACATCCAGATGTAGTTTGACAGACATTAGCTATTTATGAGTAATCTGATTTGGATCATTTATTTCCAAGCTTGGAAAAAGGCAGAAAAACGAACACTTCTTTTTCTTAATTTTAGTTATTTTTAATGCTTTCACAAAAATGTGACCTTTAACCCCATGTCTGGCATGAAAAGAGCTAGTTTTGTCTTCTTTGATTTTGATTTTTTAAATTGTCCTTTCTTAAAAAACAGAATTATATCAGACAAATCTATTTGATACATTTAGATTCCTTATGCTTGAATGAAAATGGTAGTCATAACTGCAAAGCAACCCAAATCCCTCACACTTCTGTGATTAAGACAAATTAGCTTTGTAACTTCATGAGGACATCCCATCCCATCACCTTAATGCATGAGATCATTCATCAACAGTTACCTGCAAGGCAGATATGCAGAGAATCATAAGGCAAACAGCACGGTGGAAAGGTTTATATCCATCCCCCATCCTGGGGCCACTTTGTCCTCACTGCCCCGCCTGTGGGTGGCTCATGTTGCTCCTTCACACATTGCTCCCTCACACATTGCTATTTCCAGCACCGACAGAAGTTACCCTCATATGGAGACAGGAGCTATACCATGGGCAGCATGCCTGGATTTCACATGAAGCGGCTGTGCTCTTTTCTTGCTGGCTCAGAAGGATGTGGGATGTTTGGAAGCTCACCGAAAACAGGGCAGAAGACACACTAAGCAGTGGCTTGGTAATTCCCTGGATGGCAGTGACCTGCCCAACCAATTCAGCAATGCTAAGGATGTGAACCTCTAAAGATGAAAAGTGTTACTTGATGCCATAAACTCACACTTCCTCGTTATTTTTGCCATTTAGAAATAACTGGAGGGGACCAAGGCAGGTGCTCCCACCACGCGAGCGGGCGCAGCAGAGCCAGAGCAGCCTCCCCTCATGCCCTGACCTCCAGTTTCCTCCTAGGAAGAAGAAATAAAGGGAATCTTGCAGGATGAATTCTATAGACGGCATACAGATATGAGGAAGGAAATAATTATTTGAATGACTGACTGGGTTCCTGCTGAGTCATTTACCATGAGCCTGCAGGGGTAAAGGTATAAAAATCAGTGGCATCTTCCAAGGGCCTTAGCATTGCAGAGAAAGCAATCGAGTTGCTGAATCATTCTACTATGGGGAAAAGTTGCTGTAAAATGATGGTGTATCAAACTCAAAGAGATGGTGAAAGAGCGCGTAGTTAAGAGTTCATGGTGCTGTTTTGAACAAAGATTTCAGGATTTCCTACCCTGAGGGAGAAGGGTTTTTCATTTTATTACTCTCTGTCATCACTCTGTTTAACACCAGACACTCGTGCTTGCAGAAAATTCCAATTACTGCTTGAAAAATGAGACTGGATTCAGAGAGCGAGGTCCTGAGGAGCTCACTGAGGCCCAGACAGGTGTAAGCATCACCCAGTCTGCAAACACTGCCCAGGACGGAGCGTGCGAGGCAGGGCAGAGCTGCAAGCAGCCAAGGACAGGATTTTGGAGAACTGAGAGAAACTGAAAAATTTTCTCCAAGAACAATTTCTGATAAGGGATATCTTAACCGGCAGTTGTTGGAACATACAAAAATGCAGGAAGACAGAACAAAAAGGGTTTGGGTTTAGATAACCTTTGAGCAATCGCTAGCAGCGACATCAGAAGCTCCAGCCCTGCTTCTGCTTTCTGCACTGGTGCCACCACACCTACAGGAACGTCCAGCCACGGGCTTTAAAAGCAAAGCTCATCTTCAAAACGGATTTTATCAGTGATACTGTCTCACTGCCAAAATGTGGCAGATGCAAAGAAAAAGAAAGGCTTTAAACCGTGCTCCTAAAAATAAACTGCCCTGTAACGTCTGCAGCTCTAAAACCCAAAGAGAGTGAGGTGCGTGTTCTTCCAAATGCCCACAGATGCTCCAGTTATTGCTGGATTCTTTAATTAAACCTTCTAACACTTAATTATCTTTGGCAAACAGTTTTAATTGCGTTTTCAAAACCTTTGCATTCTTCAGCATGTATGTGAACACCTGTATCACACAGTCACACTGGGTTTTTTACGGACACCCTCGAACACCCCCACACATACATAAACATACTTTCTGGATCCTAATTTTGTTCCCCAGCAGAGTGAGGCTGCTATGAATCTTGCATGAAGCTCCCACTGCACCTCTCAGCCTGCCAGTGCCACAGCGTGTGATGAAGGCCCAACCGCAGGAAACCCCGGGACCTTACGACAAATGTTGCAGGAAGCTCCCAATCAACTGGAGAGAGCGTGACGACCAAAGCAAGATTCTTCCACAGACATTAAGGTTTGCATCTGCGATGTGAATAATTTCCCTCCACACTAAAGTGGAAGCGGTAGGAAGTTCAGCTGCGCTGGCAAAATAGTTTGGGTTTTTTTAACGGGTGTTGCATAACAAACCCTTGATAGACACTGCTAATGAGCTGCTGAGTTCCGTAAGTTACATTTCAAAAATGTTTACATTAGAGTGAGCACAGAGTATAACAATATCAATGAAATTAATATGCAGAAGTCCCAGAGCGGGAGGATAAGCTCTGGTATAGGAGGTGCCTGCTGGTGGCAAGTGACTGAGACAATATACATCTACATCCTCTGCTTTTCCTAATTTTCATTTTTAATAAATGTATCTGACATCTCACGCCATTCATTTCATAGCTGTCTGAGGCCTTTTTAAAGCTGCTCACCCCTGAGACGCATGTAATAAACGAGGTGATAACTAATGTTATAAGGAGAAAACAGAAGATTAATTTATATGAAGACACTGTAAATTAACTTTCCTCTGTCCCTATACTAGTTGAGTAAAACTCCAAGAAGGCTAGGGAAGGATGTAAAAATAGATTTTTTCATAAATATAATCTAAAAAAGTATAAATCCTAATGGAAATCCCTGAACAAAGATGCATTCCGAATCAATGCAGCAGCTCAACGACAGCACTTGGTGTTGCTGGGAGGAGGCCGTGTCTCTGCAGTGGGTGCCTCGCACAGGTCACACCTCTCTCTGTTCTCTTTTCCCTTAACAGGGCAATAGCTGCGAGATGATCATTGACAGCAGAAATGCTTGTATTGCTGCAGTGCCCCAGAATGGCAGGAAGGAAGGAAGAAAGGAAGGAAGGAAGGAAGGAAGGAAGGGCCCCACTCCTCCATGTATCATGCAGCTCCCACCTCAAAACCTCACAACTGATCAACGTAAGGCAAGGGGCATCAGCCCAACGTGCAGCACCTCAGGCTTCAAAACATACATTCCTCCTGGGCTGCCCGAACCCACTATGTAACAACCTTGCTTCTTCTCCTTCTTAGCTGGAAAACCCAGCAGCACATGCCCTACATCCCAACGGTGATCAGCCTTCCTAAGGGACAGGAAGGAAACGCTGCCAGCTCTTCCAAATAGTAAAAGATAAAAGGCGAAATGAGCCTGGTGTTTCACAGAATTAAATGGATGAAGAATGAGCACAAGCACATCTAATGCTGATGTAAATCATGGTCCCATCTGGGCTACTCCAAGAAGAAAGCACAGCATGGGAAAAGCTCTGAGAAAATAAACTAGAGGAAATGAGGGGAAGACACTGGGCAGGAACCTTCCCCACCCAAGAGCTGTGTGATGGAGAGCTTCAAGAAGACTTCATGGAAAGAAGAGGAAGGAAGTGGACCTGAATTTGATGTGGAGGTAATTGCAGCATCCCCTGCCAGCGGGTGAAGGGCCCAAGCAGATGGCTTGCTGTGCTGTGCCTCCCCCCATGCAGGCAGACCTCGGGCAGCAGGAGTGAAGCATGAGGAACCCCCAGAACAGACACAGTAGGCTAAGGAACATCTTCCTGGCAGCAGGTTTTCCTAAAGCCAGAGGTCATGGCTGGTTTGAGAGCCTGAGTTAGGCCCCGCTCAAACATCAAGGCTCCTGCGCTGCCAAGCCCAGCGGCTCAGGAGATGGATGCTGAATGACAGTGACAGTAATAAGCTGTGACATTTAAGTCAGGAAATCTCAAATTCCCATCTTGCTTCTCTGTCTCCTTCCTACCACCAGGAGCAACACGCTCCACTTCATTCCTTTCCCTTAAAAGGGCAGAAGTTCACCTGTCTCACCAGAGCAAGGACTGCTCAAAACTTGGGAAGAGCTGCAGAGATTACAACAACAAAAAAAAACAAGCAAAGAAAGTACAGTAACTGTGTGAGATTCAGCTGTCCCACTGCACAGCCCAGCACCAGGCTGCCTGCAATTGCATTTGGGAAAGATGCAGTTCCAATTACTTCTCAAAGCATCACACACTCAAAATCCTACTACTTCTCACATGTACCCTTAATAGCCTTGATCTCACCAAAGAAACTGCTAACGTAAATGATGCCTCACTGTAACTTAATTACCTCCTATTTAGGTGGGTATGGGAACAGAAAGTACCTTTTCTTGATTCCCATCTGTTCCTCCTAACCAACCAAAGAAGCCTTCCCCAGAGCTCTGTCTCTGAGAGACAGCATGAAAAAAAAATAAAGGAGGAGGAAAGCGAGGAGAAGAATTGTATATTTTTATTGAACTTTTGCAGGATGCTGGTTAATAAAGCACCCACAGAGAGCACAGAACAATATAGAAAGGGAATAAAGGGAGGGCGGGCTGGTATCAATAAAGCCTTCCAGAGGCACTGGTGGAGTGGAAGTACTCTTAATTTCAAAAGAAACCTGCTACTGAAATGATTTCCACTTGTTGCTTTGGTTCAAGTTTAAAATTCACACATAGAAAAAAGTTCTAATAAAGTCAGGAAGATAAAATTTTCCACTGCTGAAAGACATGTCACCTTTGGCTTTCCAGTATCTCTTGTTGGTCCTTGCCTGACCCAAAGACGGTAGCTGCAGGAGGACTGCACTGTTTAATTGTACCACAGGCAGCACTGCAGCCCCTGAAATCATTCATTATGCTTCGACAAACACCTTTTTTTTTTTTCTTCCTGTGTGAAAATCAACTTTTGACTAACCAAGTTGTTAATGGCATCCCTTTTAGAAGAGACTTCCCAATCCAGCTGTCCCTTTCACTAATATGCACCAGTAAAACAGCTCTCAGGAGAGGTTCTGGGAGATAGCCAGCTTTTACTTAACTACACATCGTGAACCCTGCCCTCAGCCACCATTAACATTCAGTCTATGTTTCTACCATTAATTTAAGAGCATCAGGAGTGAGAATAAATATGAAAACAATAAGCAGCTGTAACATCCGGCTTGAGGTACTCTACTTAGAACAGCAGGGCTGCCTGCTAAGGCAGAGAACAGTTTATAATCATTTTTTCTCATTTTTGTTCCATACCTGCCATTTCCCACGTGTTATGTTAAATAGCTGGGATAAGCGCGCTTTCCTCCAGCACTGCACGACCAGACAGCATCCTTTTGGAGAAGGTCACCCCAAAGGCTTTGTCACCAGGATGGCTTTTCCCCACCTGTGCCATCACCCGCTGCTCTCTGCCCCAGGATGCTCCCAGCCTCCATGCAGCGCTCCCTGCCCCGCTCAGCCCGACCCTGCGCTGTTTACTCACAGCAGCGCTTGGACAGCCCACGGTGACACATACCATAAAATGGAATTTGGAGTGCATCACTTAGCTGTGAAATCTGTAAGATATTGGATTTATATGGTGTTTGCAGAGCACATTAGGAGATCATCATCATCGTGTCTTTTCAAGACAGCCATAATTATTCAGGCTGTTATTTTATCTCACTGGTGCTTTTGAAAAACTATTTAATATTAGCAAACCCTCACTAAAAGCAATGTTTTGGTTGAGAGACTAATCTTCCTATCAGTACACAGCCATACCTGGTCTTATCTACATTACCAATTCCCTGCTGATTGAGCGGATTCATTAACAACACAATCTCTGGCGACTGAAATGAAGTCTCATTCTTCGTATCACTAGAGCCTTGCTGTTTGCTTTTCCTTCACAGTGTGCACACAAGTAATTAACTTACTATGCTCCGCTAGCTCCTGACACATTCCTTGGCATAGAAAAATTCACCAGCAGGTAGTTAAGCATGCAAAATATTTTCAGTCAAATGAACTTTATAACAAAGCACTACTTAGGAGAAACGCTGCTCTTTCTGATACAGCACTAACATGCAGCATGCCGCCTGCACCGACAGCAACTTCTCAAGTGGTGAGGAAATATATCACTTCTACCGATTTTGTTCAACATGTAGGAAGCTTCTTTAGGGATTAAAACTGGCAGGCTGTAAAAGGCGATCACTGAAAGGATGAGCGCCGAGATCAACCTGATCAGTCCTTGGGAAAGTGTCACATAACAAGGGCAGACAGAAGATCCATAAGGTACAGGAGGTAAAAAGGCAGAAGGAAACAAAGCAAAGAGGAGAATCACTTCAGTGCAGCACTACTGAGGCTACCGGTGTCTGCAATTATAGAAGAACAATGCATTTCCACTTCTACATGAAACAAAGAGAAGGATTTTGCTACCGTAAGCCTCGAGTGCAATGACAGTGAAACCTCCTGGAATAACAACGTGCCATTTATTAAACGCCCCACCTAAATGATTCCACTCAGGAACAGGACTTGAAATACCTGAGTAATCTCAGTAACATTAAGAGTAAAACTGGAGTGAAGTTACTTGTGAGCTTCTCTTTGCAGGACGGAAGGTCACGGCACGAGCTGCCGTAACAGAACACGGCGCTGCCCCAGTGCAGTGCCCAGCAGGATGAAACGTGGAAGGCAGCCTCCGCACAAAACGACAGTGCTGGCATTGACTTCCAGAACACAAGGATACCACAGACTTGGTGGGGTGTTCCTCTGATTGGAACATGCTCTAATCTATGACTTAATTACCTTAATATTTGCTCGGTACCAGGCACTGGAAGCATGCAATCCTCGTGCCGTGCTAGCATAGTCCGGATAGCATCCTACAAAACAAGCTGTCATTCACTCTGCATGGTCCCAGTCCTTCCTTTAAGTAGCCGAATCCCCAAAATGCACATAAAAATACTTGAGAAGAAGCAGGAACTTGGTTAGGATAAAGACCCATTCACAGTATTATTAATCACAACGTTGACCTTTTCTGACAAATTCCTGCTCAGAAGTTTTACAATTGCGTTGACCTAAAGCAGGGGAAATTGTGATCTTTAAGTTTCCTTCGATAGAAGGAAAAATCCTTCTTACGTCCTGGAAAATAAAACTTTTCTTCTGCTCAGTTTAGTCCAGAAGACATTTGTTCCTCCTCCTTTCATGCACCACAAGGCATGTGCCTTTGCCAGCCCCAGACCGTGGTTTCTACTTGCTCGGTCACAGAAGTTAGTTCCTCGTGTTCTGTTGCAACAATTTGTGCTTGTGACAGAAGAATTAGATCTGTGGAGGACAGAATTCACTGTGATTTGTGTATATAATTTTCCTCTATTCTTACACTGCTTTCAACAGCTCATTTAAATATAGCTCCTGTCATACCCATCATTTTCAGTTCACCTGCTAAGCAGAACCACACGCTCCACCTCCAACAAAGGCAGTCTTTTTCTAGGCTGTATAGTTTAAACACATTCTTTAACTCTACCCTGAGCCTTAAATCCTTATTCAGTTACAATCTAGGTATTCCTCAAACAGCATTTCTATTTGCTTGACAGGAATACTAATGTACAGAATGGAAACCAGCTTCTGTTATTTCTAATTTCCAACAAAAAGGAGCTACTGTACTCAAGAGCTACCTTTATCTTTGACAGTTACTCAGGTCTGTAAAGAGTTTACTATATCAAGGAAAATCTTAATATCATCTCCAAAAGGTTGTTGAAACTTGCTGTGTTCCAGGGGATGGAGTCTCAGGTTTTGTTTGGTTTTCCAGTACTTACAGCAAGTAACAGATTTTCATGCCAAAAGAAACAGTTGGATAACATATACTGACATGATGAGCCTGAGTCATTACTTCATAAAGTTACCTCTCTCCAGAGCCTTAAAAAGAGTCTTCACACCTTTCAAAAAACGATTCAGTGTTGAAGAAATCAAGACTTGAAAAATCACTATTTGAGGTTTTGTTTGTTAAAGATTGTTTCAGCATTTAATTGCTCTCCAAGTTTCAATATACTCAGGCCAGATCATGAGTTTCCAGCCCAGTCTGTATTTTGCCTTCCCATGGTAGCTTACAAGAGGTCTTTGGGAGACAGCATTTCCTCATTAATGGAGATGCACACCTCTCAAGTGACATACTCATTTGCTTGCACGAAGTCCTATTCTGTGCTCTATTGTTTTCAGATCTTCTCCATCGAGCTTGTGGTGTCAGCCTTCAGTTTTCCCATCCATGAGCTACTCAAAGCACACAGCTCAGTTTTCTCTCACACTATCACCCTCTGGTTAAGAAACACAAATATTCACAGAAATTATTTTTTTTTCGCTTCTTTAAGTCAATCCTTAACGGCCTCACCTACGCAAATCTGGATGCCAGTTAAGACTGCTGTTGTGCTGAGATCAATTCCTACTACACTCAACAGTGATGCCCCACTGCACTGTTGCACTTGTTTGTATCCCCGTAGTAGCTATTATCTTACAACAAAGTCAAGAGCTTTTTGAGAAGCAAATTCCTTCAGGTCTTGTTTTGTTCAGAGGAAAATCCACGACTGGAACTTCTTGCTAGTCCAAATCTATCAGACCAAGTTAAGAGTGTCCTGAGTATGATAAGGTAATTGCAGAACCAGTGTTTGGGACCATGGACCAAAATAGGTAATTAAATACAATCCTCCTAATTATAGAGCATGTCTTAGGTAATTTAATGCATTTATTAAAGCTGTAGCTGGTGGACTTGAGAGCCTGCAGTCTTGGTCTCATGACAGCAAACTATGTCCAGCTTTTTCAACTATAAAGTTTGCAGGTTCCTTGACTTCAGAGGAAAGTCTGAAACCACAAAAGAAGAAAGGTGCAGGAGCCAGAAGGCAAACAAGAACCTTAAAATTACCACCGCTTCTCAGTCCCCTGAGATTTGCTTTGGTCAGTGTCATTACTTTTGATCCTGGCAGCACTCCTGTGTACCTGAGTTTATTGACAAATACCAACAATCTAATTCCAGGGGATATAACAGAAAGAACACAAACCCATCAATACCAAGAGCAGGGCTAATACAAGGGGCTCACACGGGGTGCCCAAATGCCAACCACCCTTCAGTGCTTGGCTCAGACCCATGGCTATTAGCTTGGTGAAAAAGCACATTGCTTCAGGATGCTTTTATTCTAAATGATACCTGTAAACTTCGTACCACCTAGCAAGAAAAAAGAAATTTCATTCTGAAGGAAATTCTGGATGTAAGCACTTATTCAAAGAAGCTAGTAAATCAGTAAATGAAGTTTATTAATTTAGTAGTTACTGAGACAGATCTTATTGATCTCCTTTACTCACACTCTGCCTCTGGAGTTTACCTCACAGCTCCAGTTTATACCTCGATTAAGCGGTTCAGAGAAGCCTTGCATTTTATAGCACGTACATCATGTAGCATAATGCTTGTGGTATGACAACCCGCAAACGAAGCAGAGGATTTATCGCCCTACAGGACGCCAGCCTTCCTCACCAGGGCAGCCAGCAGCAGTGGGGAGCAAAGCTCCAAGATGGGCAGCACTGCCTCAGCCGACAGCAGCCCCGTGCTTCCCAGTGCTTCTGACCCAATACCAGTTAGCTAGTGTTGAGGTGCCATTTTCAGCATTCACATGTTTCTGTGAACATGTCTTTTTATAGGCTCTGACTCAGCAAAGTGCTTAAGCACACGCTTTGCTTTAAATAGCTGAATAATCCAATGTCTTTTTAGCAAATGTTTGACCCGAATTGTGTGAGCAGTTCCAGCTGAAGTGCTCCTCACGCCTCGGACACTGAGCACTCACTTGGGTGCTCCATTCATTGCACAGATATAATATTATTCATGGGCTTCATGCTATGCATTTACTTAAGTGCTTTGCTAAACAAGGTCCAAAAAGCAAATATGCCACAGTCAGTTTATTTAATAACGCTTCTACAAATTCAGTTCTAAACTGTCAAGCATTTTAACGAGGAAAACTGTATAACCATAGGATTTATCACAATTTCTTTCACCTTGATTTAGCACTGACTACAACTGTGGCAGCAGGGTTCAATAAAAAGCATTGCGATCTGCCCCCCTCCATTCCTCTCTTCCACAGAGGAAGGGTGCTTTTGGAGAACGTGTCTCTCCCTTTTCCAGCATCTCAAGTCCCACCATACATTTCAGTCTCAAATATTCCATATTTTATTACAAAATGACCAGAGTTCTCGGGGTCTTTTCACAGGAGCTGCATTTTTTCCACAGTGAAGGAGACACAGATTTTTGCATTCCTCTCCCATAACCGTTGCAACATTTCAACATGGGAGCTGATGAATTTTCCACTCATTACAGAACTCCAGCATCTGTGGCTCTAAGGAAAACACCAAATCGTGCGGGATTAACAATAAAACTAGCAGACCTGGCAGTGCTGCCTTCCCCCTTTGGGCCATTTCCATTGCAAGAGACTCCCCACTGACCCACACAATGCGAGGCTCCTTGTGAGTTCGCTAGCTATGGCTTCAAATGTTTCAAAATACCACATTTTAAAAATTACCAGAAGACGACTTGTGGAAAAAAGGCTGCCAAGAGAACAACCCGAAAAGCCAGCTCTGTAAATGTGTTAGATAAAAAGGCAGAGAATGCAGTTCACACCTAGCACACATCTGCAACGCCTTCTGTGTGCACCGCCAGGTCCCCTTGTTTCAGATGAAAGCCCCCATGGTTGGGCTGCAGGTGAGGGGGTTCTGCTCAGAAGGTGGTTGAAGAAACCAAATTAAAAGGGGGTAAAACTGTAAACAGAACCAGATGCACCTGAGAAAAAGAAACTAAAACGGCCTTAAAAGATAAAAGCTCTTCTGACCAGTAGCTGTAAAACGTGAAATAAATTTAGATATTCTTTTCTGAAGGAGGAAGAAAGCTATTTAATAAGTGTTATTAAGATAGAGCAGAATAACTATAATATAGAAAACTGCTCATTAGTTGAGGCTTAATTGGTTTTATAGTTGGTGAAGAAGCAGTAATTACTACTCCAAAAAAAGATCTATATTTAGAGATTATTTGTTTTTAGGCATGGAACAAGAATGCCCTTTGATATTAAACCAAAATTTCACCAGAACATATGCAATGCCATCCTTTTGGAACTGAACACTGACAACTGCATAACTCTGCGAGAGGAAAAAAGAAATATTGATTATAGCAAGGAATGTAATTGTAGTTTGTTCTGAAGCAGAGCTTCGATACACTTACAGTTATTTATTCAATGCTGTCTCACTGTTTGCCTTGTTTGTTTATAAATATTTACCATGCACTATCTTCATAAAACAATAATTATTCAATGCGCACAGCAACGAGAAGACATTAGAGATCGAGCTGTGTGTTTTTCCATTCTAATCTGTAGGACAATATTTTAACTTGGTTTTAAAACACAAGTCCTTAAAGCCCAACGTCCTGATGCTGCCTTTGCCAGGTTTGCATGCAAACACTTTCAGAAAGGTGCACCTCTGCTCACGAGTGCCAACCTGACACGGCACAGAGGGGCCCTGCTGCGCATCACCGGCTCCTGTAGGAGCGCTGACGTCTGAGGACATTTTGGTGACATTACAGAGGACAGCAGTGGCTGCAGCAACATATTCAACCCCTACTAAGCACTCGGTAATCCTTTACATGGGTACTAAAGAGGCACTTAAAAGGTAGCTTCTAAACGGCGAGTTTACTTCCCAGATGTTACACAGACATAAAGCTTCATAAGCATGCCCCACGGACATCAGGCTTGCCCTGCCTGCTCCTATCCCAGACTGCATCCAACTTCACCAGTGCTAAAAAAGAAAAGTAATTTTTTTTTTGGATTTATCACCAGAATCTGGCTGGGCTCCGCGGCACCAAGATGAAGCACTACCAATTTGGTGATATACGTATCACCTCATTCTCTCATAAATCGTGGTTATAAACAAATACTGGCAAGACAGCCAAGGTTAGAAACAATCAAAGACTTGTAGGCCAATTTTTATTTAAGTTGATTGTATTTCAAGATAACGTCCCTTCAGCTCTGGGAAACATGCTCCATCTGCTCTCCAGAGCCTCGGCAGGCTTGTGATTTCCTTCCACGTGCAATTCCAGATGTTCACCAGGACCCCATCAGGCCCCCGCGACCTGGCCTCCTTGTTCTCGCTCCCTCAACAGCGCAGGTGATGCCTCCAGCAGCGCTGAAGGCCGCGCAAAGCCCCAGGCACCACTGCCAACATTTAAATGAGGTTTCAGCAGCGGAGCGTTTTTGCATTCCTCGCTTGATTCGTGCAGATGAGATGAGCAGGTCGAGCGCCCAGCCCAGATCCACAGCTCTCCTCCTTCAGGGAACGGAGCCAGAATAACCTTACTGGCATGGCTCAAGGCCTTGCCCTCCGTGGAGATACATAAATAGGATTTACTGGCAGCCTGGGAAGAGAACTCATGTGAATGCCATTTCTTGGAGCAGCTTTGGTAACTGACCCCATACAGGTGCCTTTTTGCCATCGTTTTCTTATTTTTAAAAACCTTGCACATATTTTTCATCTATTGAAAACGACGCTTAAGAAAAATGAAACATGGGAGGTATACTCTGCAATGACATATGAAAATGTAAACGCATTATGTACCTTAAATTTACAATGTAGATTTTGTAATCCCTCCAAAAATAATAATAAAGAAAACAACCAACAACAGAGCTCTGATGTGCCCAACTATGAATTTTAATTCCTCAAAGATCATTCTGATAATTACTAATCCCCCTCTATTGCTCTGGTAAACTTAAGGGAAGGATACTCCAAAGGAATGGATAACTGCAGGGTAATTTGCCATTCTTTTTTTACAAAGCAGGAAGCATTTCTAGCTACATTCAGCATCCAAACTTGCATATAAATTAATTCAAGTCGAAACAGATTCTTAATACTGCTTTCAACTTCATATTGTTTGCATAAATCACACTTACTCCTTTACAGAGATTTTTTTTTGAACAGAATCATCATTAATAGCATAGCATATCAAATATTATTCCAAATTTAAATAAAATCTGTTCATCATTATGGTCATTAGCTAATGGTTTTATTTTCCTCTGGGACCCCAGTAAACATTAAAATTCAATTTATTTAACATTTAGTTCTCATAAAACAAAAAGAAGCATCATTTTCTTGCTACAGCAACAAACTCTCCTGGTCACAAATCTCATGAGAATCAGTTTAAAAAAAAAAACAAAAAACTTTTTAAAACTAATGAGGTACTGAAGAAAGACGTAAATATACACAGGAGCTTTTCCATGGGCTCTGAGCCTAATCCTGCAGCTACTCATTTTCCAACTGCTGCAATGCCCAGGGTCCTCAGCCCTTTGGGTTTGCTCACGGCAATTCAGCCAAGATGGTCGCAACAGCTGTGTGTTTCAGCCCACCAGGAATCAAGTTTTCTGTTCTTAGATATCATTCATAGACTCATTACCAAAAATAATGCACGGATCCTGAGAGATTCACTTGCCAAAATGTGTGGCCAGTGCCTCAGAACAACCAGAACACCACAGCACAGACACCAGCCCATACACTGTTCTGTATGAGGACTGCGACTGTTAAACAGCTGCGTGAAAACCTTGGTTTTCCCTCTATTTGCATTGTTTAATCAAACTGATAAATGCATCCTTTTCACTTAAATTGATTTTCTTTTCAAAGCTCTCTTTGTCAGCTGATTTGTTAAGTGCTGGAGGACTGCACATCTCGCTGACTGCTGCTCCCCTGGGTATTCGCTCTCTGTACACTTTCCCCTGCAGGACTACCATGATTTCACTGATTATTTTTCAGTAGACACTTTGTTAGACCACTTATAAACATACTGACCTAATTGCTTTTAATTATTCCAGTGGAGTCTGCTTTTACAGTGGCTATTTGCTTCCACACAAATAGAGAAATACTACCGCAGAAAGGAGCAAAAAATCCATATCCCCGGTTCTCTTTGAAGCCTAAATCAATCAGAAGTTTAGCACACATTGTAAATGTTTATGTGCATGTGTGTCTATTGTGCATGTATGCATGCATTGTATAGGCCTATTTTACATCTACACCCATCTGTATATCACATAAGCCAAACGGGGCTAGGAAGATAGCAAAGCCATTTAATTCTCAGCTTCAGACACAGTGTTTTCTTAACGGCTCCATGAAGGAGCCAAGCAAACTTGGTGTTTTCACTTTCTTTCCTAGCACATTTAGGAAATTATTTAATTCTTAGCTCTCCATCCGGCCTATTGGTATGCACATCCCCATGCTTGTACGCTAGCCATATAAACAGCACTGCTTCGAAATGTCTGAGAGGAGAGCTACACAGAAAGCCAGTTACTCTGCACCCACCCTTTTAGCAGAGAGCACAACTTGACTGCCATAGAATCTACAAAATATCTCCCGTGGACATGAGGATTGGTTGGAAGGTTAATTAAAGTCAACGGCTTTAAGGGAAACAATTCACCATCTCGGTGAGAATGATGCTTTTTCATATGGGGAAACTGGTAAGGGACAAAATGGAGAAGTTTCCAATGGCACCTGGAAGTCCACCCCAAAGTTGGTGAAGATTTAGCAGCAGGGAGACAGGAAGAATTATCATGGCCACTTAGTTCATTTGGAACCACCGCTTGCCCATGAAGAACTTTAACAAAAAAAATTTTGATTGATATTTGGGTTTTAAAACTTTGCCCAAGAAAAGAAGATGGAGGAATGTGGAAATATGAGAAGATGGTAGAGGCACCAAGTAACTTTGTTAACTCCTTCCTTTACAATCAAAGGACTGCACAGTACACACAAGACCACAAGAGTAAATACCTGCTGTGATAACTGCTTGCTGCCCATAAAACAGCAATATGCGAAACAAAGCTTAGGCTTCCTCTAAATTTTACATTCAAAAGGAAAATTACATACACTCCAGGAAAATTGATATTGTTCATGAATAGAAGCAAGCTCACTTTTCAGCATCTTTTTCAGCCAGAGACCTCAGTGAAATGAGCAGCTCGTGAGTTATTCGTACCATTCAGTTTAATATTTTTCAGCAAGTAAAAGAACAAAAGAGGCAAAATGTTGCATTTCAACTAAAACAAACAAATCAAAACACCATACACAAGATGTCTGTGAAACTGTCCCTCCTGGTATAGAATAAGATAAGATTGAAACACTCTGCTAGCTAATGTTTTTCCAAATCTCTAAATGTTCTACAAAATACTCTGTTTGCAATAAAGCCGATTCCTATCTTGACAATTACTAAAAACATTTTCATACTATTATAATTTTGAAATGATATTGTTCTGGTAAGATTCTTGTACTGAAGTTGCAGGTAAACATCTCAACACAGGCCAGTATAGACAGCTTGCCTATTGAAATAGCCAGTGTGCCTCTTCCATGGACTGGGTTACTCTGTTCTGTTCTGTGTTCAACCCTGTTCTAAGCACAAAGCACTCCAGAAATTTCCTGAAATTCAGCCAACACCACTCCACACACCTCCAGTTACAATAGGTGCAACTGCTGCTAAAAGGGATTTTCACTATTTGCACAAACTATTTGGCAGCTTGTGGCCAGCCACCTGGGCAGCTCTGTTAAATGAAGATACGAACCTTCACCTCTGACCAAGCATCTATAGAGAGGACGGGGGATTTCTTGGAGGCAATTTCTGAAAGCTTTGCCAAATACTTGAACTGGGGACTGAACATGGCCTGACCCCAATCCGCTCGCTAGACTGAATCCCACAGCACTCGAAGCACCTTGAAAAGCAGCTTTTGGCAGTCCTTCGCTTAAGGTCTTTGCCTCGGTCTCCAATTTTAGTGCCTGACATGATGTAAGACCAATTGAATGGAAAAAAGTTCCCCTTCAGCAGCAGTCAGGCTGCAGGAGCGTAATTCACATTTAAGATGCAAAATGTGCTTTCTCATTAGCGCAACTTTTGGGTCTTCAGCCTTTCATAACTGCTGTTATCATACTATTGATCACCGCACAGCACTGTAATATATAGCGATCCTTCAGATTTGAAGGAAGGTATGTGCCAGTCAGGTTTATGAAGCTTATAAAACTTTTACAGTGCGTGTAGCATAACCAAAAAGAAAAAAAAAGTCACCCATAAATTTAATTATTTCTGGCTTCTGTTCTTGGAGACATCCCTCCAGGGCATAGTCTGAGATTACTGAATACCACTCGGTTTCCTGGATCAAGGTGATACAAGGTTTTTAAAACCTTAATGGCAATTAATAGAAGAATTTCCTCCCACATGTGATCTTTTCCTAAACACGGTGGTGTTTATTCCCTGACCCCGGCGTGGATGGGCATATTCACAGGTGGAAGAAATGCCAGCAAATTCTGCAGGGCTTCTCTGCGGCCGGCTCTCATCACCGTCCACTGCCTCTGTTAAGCCACTGGCAGACGGTGACGGATGCCTTATTTCAAGCAGTTTTTGCAACCCTGCTTCTAAGAGGGGAACAGATGGTTTGCTTTAACTGTAATATTTCCACCCTGCTACCAAAACCACGTCCATCTGGGCCCTGGATGTGCATGACTTAGTCTGTGGGCTTTGCTCACATAGAGAGTTTTCTTGCTTAAAAAGGCCAGTTTGAAATGGAGTCCAACAAACCTGATTCAAACCGATCTAGCCTGCTGTTTTCAGATAAAAATATTAAATCTGAAAAGCTAACGTTCACTTTGACCAGCCTTAAATGAAATGTTTTAGTACGTGTTTTGAAGAACTATTTATTCTAGCACTGGAGCTACAATTTGGAAAAGGATTAACAGCAACCTTTTAAAAATACTTTGCTCAGCTGAAATGTTTTTGGCCTGTTTTACATTTCACCAGGAATAAACTGCATTCTTCTTGTAGGATCGATCCCAGCAGTTCCCGTCGCCCACCTCCTCTCCCTTATTTTTCTGTTTGGCCAGTGACTCAAGAAATGAACTACTGACCCAGCTACCCAGAGAAGAGATAATCCCAGCTGTAAAAATGTAGTCTAAAGACAGAGCCAGATAAAAGATTAGGGATCTTCATTCAAAAAAACAGCCCATCGGGCATTATGAGGACACGGCTTTGCTACATGGATTACAACGGATTCATTTTAAACAGTCTTAATGTTTGAAAAAAGGAGAAAAAAAATCATAGGGCATCCATTTGTTAAAGCCAGGGATTACAGGAGAGGAAGGCAGAGCACAGACCGTGTGTTCCACAGTCTCCAACTTTAAAAAAAGAGAAGTTATTCTGGCTCACACTGAGTCTTTCTTTCTGTTCCTCAGAAATGTTACCAATAATTTAATCTCATTTCCTTAGAAATAATCACCAGGCTATTTAAATATTAACTAGAGGAAAATATTAACACGCTGCTGGGGAAACAAGATGAAACCAATCCCACGCCCAGCAGAATTTCCTCTGCTTGAACAATTTTAAACGCTTACACTCAAATTGGGATTCTGAGCTCAGAAAGACCCTTGGAGGGCCGGTAAGAGATGCAGCAGAGCTCCTCCAACAGCTGGGCACTGCAGAAGAGATGGCCCTGTCCTCCCTCCTCCAGCCCTGCTGTCTGCTCTGCAAGGAGAGGAACCCTGTTTGTTCTGCAGCCCTCCTGGCACACACATCCCCAGCAACAGGGAGGATTTCTGACATTCTGTCGCATCAAGAATCTCATCATCCGAAATCCTTTTACAACATCAGCTTCTGACGCTCACTTGAGCTGCTGAAGTATTTTTGCAGATTAATTGAAACTGAATAAATTTCTTTGACATTTTAATCCCAGGTGCTCCAGGTGGCAGTCTGCCAGCACGGCCAGCCCGGCCGAGCATCCCACCAGCGGTCAGCCAAGGTCTGCATGCTCCTCTGTAACATTCCCCACAAAGCCACTGCCATGCGCTGCTGTCCAAAAGGAAAAAGAGCAAAAAGGCCTGCGGTGCAGGGCCAGCAACGGGCGGCACAGCTGGCAGACAACCAGGGAGGGAGCCAGAGTGCCGTGGCTGAAAGCCCTTCCTCTTTACAGCTGGATGAGCACCTGGAAATGGAGCAAAGGAGGTGATACCCACAGGTTGTCGGCCCGTTGGGAGCTGTGTTATTGTCTGAGCTTTCCAACCCCCTTTTCTTCTTGCTTCTTCTCCAGCAACGATCATCTCACTCATATTAGTGGTTGAATTTTTCAGTCTCGCATAGGCGGCACAAGACTGTCAAGTCTGGCTTAGGGAATGTGAGATGTGGCCCTTATTCACAACATAAATGCTGCACAGAATTCTCACTGAGAGGCTTCTGAGATGAATTTCCTCTCCAAAGTCCAAGGGAAAAGGTTTCCTGACAACAGTGCAGCTTGTGTTTGCACATGTGAGAAAAAGAGGGAAAGAAATCCCCTTGCAGACACGAGCATTATCTACTCTTGGCTTACAGTTTCCCAAGTAATAACTGCTCATGCCAATAATGCCAGTATATGCCGGTATGAACAACTGTTACCTCCACCAGAGACAGGCTGGTAGCAGAAGAAAAGCACACAGTCCAATATTTCAGAGCAGCACTCATATTTCAGGTGTCCAAAGGCTCACATAAAGCATCCCCACAAACTCACACTAGCAATCCCTTTGAGGGCCAGTTTCTTTTCTCTCATTGAAGGGCATTTCTGACTTATTTTTCAGGGTCTTATGAGACTCAAAGGGTGCACACACAGCACCATCTAGTATTAAGGCTCCAAAAAACCTCACAGCCTAAGTGCTGCAAACCAAACGTACACCAAGCTCTTACTTCTAGGTATGTTTGCAGGGTAACTAAAAAGCCTTATAATCTTCCAAAAACTGCTAGAGGTGCAGGAGAAGAGGAAGAGATGGGGACAGGATTGCTGGCTTTTGTTTCTGTGACTCTACCTTGCTCATCAGACACATTCAAGTCAGTGCATCTTTCTTTCCGGAGTGAAATCTGTTTCTACAATTTTGCCAAAACTTTTATATATGGCAGTGGCCAGCTGGCTGCTGGGAGAGCCATGTGTCAGTGGTCCTGGCGAATGCTTAATGTGTGATATGGATCTGTGCAAACTGCAAGCACTTGGTTTGCAAACATTCTTGTTTTATGCATTTACAAAGCAGCTAGTGAAAGGAGAGGCTTCTGAAGCAAAGTCTTGCAACATGGCAGACAGCTTACTTTTTGAGGCAGTTCCTCCATATACAAACTTGTTACAGCGAACCCTCCTTTTTCCTGGCATGCGTTATCCCCTTGGACTGCATTCACCTGTCTCTCCCCACAAAATATAGCCACCTCCTCCTCCACTGCCACCAGCATTTCCACAGAAGTATGAACTCAACTCCACTAGGGTTCCTACAATGAGACAAGACATGGGAAACCTCTGCAGCCTCCCCCTAGCCCTGCTGGACACGTGGCTCCCAGAGGGTGCAGTGCCAGCAGCTGTGCCCATGTGAATCCCCTGCAATATCCACCTCCCTACCCCTGGGCATGGCTGGAGATCTGCCCGACAAAGCAGACACCCTTGCACAGAAGGTCACTGAATCAGTCCCCACAGCTGCAGGAATCACAGGGGGGAAGTTGTAAGGGAAGACAGAGGCATGATTGGAGTCAGTGTATTGCATCCTTCTGAGCACACTATCCCAAAGCTGAGGTAAGAAATGCATCAGCTGAGGTGGGCCTTACAGGGAAAAGCTGAAGCTGGCTATACTGAAGACGCCTAGGGCTCCATCCCCCAGGTATTTAAGAAGTACTCACTAATTTTAAGGCAAGCCATCTATTTGGGGATTTGTTAATGCATCATCCCATGTGGTCTGTAGGCCTGTGTACAGGAATATATATGGCTTATTGACTAATGTCAGGCAAAATAGACTTCCTAACCTAGATTAACTTTATCACAATCTCTGCAATCACCTCAGTGAGAAAAAGCACAGGTGATAGATGAGCCTGCCACTGGCTGCCGAGCACCTGCTGACAAGCCACCAGGGGAAGCTGGCTCCAGCCTAAGGCTGTGGGAATGGATCCTTCGGATCACTGAAAAGGGGTTTCCTGTTGCTCTCCTCTGCTCTGACAGCTCCTAGCCACAGCTGCACTCCCGCCAGCCAGGACCCCAGCTATAAAACCCAAATACAGCAGTTTGTCCCTAGAGATGGAGAGGACACCAGCCTGGGCTCTGCACCACTGCTAGGATGGGCTCCATGCAGCTGCAACCAGCTGCCAACAGCTACCCACTGCACTGCTGCCCTGCCATCACATCTGGTGGATACGTGTTTACAGTTGGAGATAAATTTGGCAGATATCTTGACTGGGAAGCAGGAAGGGAGAGGTTGGAGTGGAATAAGGCTCCTCCTTTCCCTGCAAGCAGAATCAGTTGATTTCAATCTTTCAGGCGGAAATCATATTTCAGTTTCAAAATCATAACAAAACCATAATCTAATGCTGAAGCCAGAAGTTTAAGTTTGTCTCAATACTGCAACTCAAATCCAAGTTTCCACATTCTGTCCATCAATGGTGCTCGTGTTTTCTGCTCAATATTTGTGAAATCAGAATTTGAGTGACACTTCCAGTGGAACTCATAACTGTTTCCAAATCCACCCCAAAATCCAGTCAACTCTACGTAAGAACGTAACAGTTAATGTATGGACTCAGATAGGCAGTTCCTATAAACTCAATGGTCTAGAGAAGAAAACAGAACACTAATGTACACTGCATCAAAATTAATCTCAATTTAAACAGGAAACCAGTATGGGAAAGCAAGTAGGAAGAAACAGTGTTGGCCTGCAGGTTACCATTAAGTACCTGCTGCTAAGAATGGGTTTGTCCTCAAAATGAAAACCAAGGAATCCTTTTTCTTTCATTACATTGCCTGAAAGCTTCTTAGTAGCCTCAGTAGTATGCAAAGATAAAAACAGTGTTTAACAGGCAATTGTAATGGGTTTAAGAACTGTTAATAAATATACAAGGAAGTTTGGAAGAGGAACACTCATTCAAAGCCAGTGCATCCAGAAAAATCACTCCCATACATAGTTGTCAGCCATAAGAACAAACAGATCTGCTCCAAATCAATTATTACACAGAAAAAGCCATATGCTGAAAATTAAGAAAAAAAAATCTAACTACAGCTGGAAGCTTGCAAAGCAAGAGTATCTAATGCAAGATGGGATTTAAGTATCAAATAGAAACATTTTATTGTTTCTATATTACAGTCGCACAAATTTTGGCTGATCCCACTGCAAAAGTCAACCTGATAAACACATCCAGCATAAATCCAGCCACAGTCTCCAGGGGAGTTGTAATTCACCATGCTTATGAGTTGTATCTATTATGTGACACTCTCACCAAAGCTGAAAGTAGAAATATACGCAGACAACCCAAAAGGAGGCTCCTGTAGATTAAAAATGACATTCAGCAACACATAAGATGGGTCGTTAAGAACTGCGAAAAATATAAGAATGAGCCACACAATAAAAAAGATCAACAGCGGTGACACAGCCAGTGGGGATTACAGCTGTCTGCTCAGCCTGTGCTGCTACATCTGGTTAGTGTTATTTGCCCTATGGAGAAGAAAAGAAAAAAAAAGGTCTACATCTGATAGGACTGCTTTGCCTGTTT
Source organism: Numida meleagris (assembly GCF_002078875.1). NCBI lineage: Eukaryota > Metazoa > Chordata > Aves > Galliformes > Numididae > Numida > Numida meleagris. The sequence goes on along the minus strand of NC_034419.1, from coordinate 12,868,840 downwards.
AAGATTCAAAAGCTCCACTGAAAGCTTTCTCAGAGCTGAAGGGAGTACAATTTATACAAAGAGCCACAAGCCTTTTACAGTCCATTTTGAGCAGAATGGACAGCAATGCTACCTGCCTTTTGAGAATATTCTTTTATTTTATTTACCTTTGTTCTTCATTATGCTTTTAGAGTAACTTACCAATCTGGCCAATCAATTCAAACTATTTTGCAAGCATTTCAAGTCATTTCTTAGCATCGCCCTGTAGGCACTTGCTTCTATGTAATTATAATCATTTTTCTGCAGAGATTTTCTTCATCCAAGTGCCTTTACCAAACAACATGAAACAAAAGAAAAAAAAAACATCTAAAAATGGATAGGGAAAAATGTAGGAATCCCACTGTATCAAGCAGGGTCATCTGGAAGCGAGTGGAGGATAAATGTGTCTCCCCATGTCCTTCGTGTCTTTGCTGACAGCCTAAAAATAGTGCTGTTCAGTGTTTGATAGATAGGGCTCTATATGGCAGCTAAAATGTACTTCCCCAAAAAATCTATCTTAAAATCCAGCATTCTCAACTCTTTTGGGGAGACCAGAAATAATCTGACAGGTTGCTTCTTTTTTTATGGTCCTCCTGTTGCAGAAACAAATGCATATACCCAACTCAATTTAGCTCTTTATGTTAAAAATATTACAGAAGTAGTTCCTCCTGCATAAAAGCATTAAAACTTTGCCCTGAGTATCTGGAAATGGATCTCCTTCTTTTGCTGTAGCAGATACGGCGGCACTGGACTTAACGTGAGGGCACCGCTCCAGGCCTGCTGCTCCCACACTTGACCAAGACACTGAAATGCAGTGATTCAACAACATAAGCTCAGAAAAAGCGCACCCAGAAGAAAGTTGCAAGACAAAGGTCCTAGAATCCCAATGATCTCCAGACCGAAACAGAAGACACTGCTTTTTTAATTCAACAAAAGTGAGCTCCCAGGTGCCACACCACTATTTCAAGTCCACAGTTTTTGCTGTTTCGTGGTTTTTGTTTCTTTTAAAGTAAGAGGTACCACTGCTGGTCCCTCTCCTTACTACTTTCACAGTTATTTGAGACTGACCTACTCAAAACCTCGTAAATACCAGCAGCACCCCAGTATCACCAGCACCAGCCTTGTTGCTAGTTTTAGGGCTGCTTTATATAAAAGCAATTGGAGCACTCTGTAAAACTGAATAACCTCCCCTCTACCCAATATGTTGACGTGGTCACTAAATCCCGCTGGGTAATCTCCAGAATCCATCTGTTCCTTTTCATTCTCATCCTGAGAAGCCTCCCATAGCCCCTGATTATTTTTCAACTTGTCTGAAGACATATCCTGTCTTCTGGCTTCCCAGACGCGTGCTTCAGCCCCCCTCTCCCCAGAGGGTTGCTGAAAAAGGCAGCTGCAAAGATTATCCACCCCAATGTCATGCCCAGGCTCTCTTCAAATCCCTCAAGAGGGATATTTCTTTAAAGGGGAAAATGTTTTAAGAGAAGAGAACAAGTGTCTTTCAAAATGAGCATCTTCCAGTTTCATCCTGGAAGTAAGATCTAGCTACAGATATCTTGTAAGCAAGCTTCTTTCAAAGCACGCTTAGCAGATGTAGAAATTAGAGAGTCCCATGCTGGCCACACGTGGACTATCCATGGATGAGAGGATGGGGCCATGCACTGCACTGCACGTTAACCAGCTGAGAGGTATGGGCACGTTCACCAAAGGTCATCATCAAATGGCAGATGTAGGCATAAAAACTATGACATTTGCCTAATGACCACAAAGCAGCTAAAATTACAGGAATGCATATCTTCTCCTTTTTCAGGTCAATACAGCCAGCATGTCTGTGCGTTTAATGTACCCAGCGCAGCTGCACTGAACACTCTAAATGCTTCTCATTTAACTCGAGGGCTGTTAAAAGTGGTGGAAGAAAAGCACAACTCTCTATACTCGTGTTGATGTATAAAATCAGAACACGAGAACCAAACCCCGCAGAGGGCTTGAGATTTAATTGTTGAGTTGTATTTTGTTATTGCTTTATTTGTAGCCCGAACCCCCCAGGACGGGAGCTCTTGTAATATTTACGGATTCCCAGCAGCCCTCTACGTGCTCCCGCTCCCATCAAAGCTATCAAAAATCTAAACAGCAAACAGCCAGCTAGAGAAGCTTTATTGTTTCCTTACAATTTTAACAGTTCTGCTGCTCAAGTTTAACGCTAAGTTTTATGGGGATGTCAAAGGGTTAACTTTGCTTGAAATTTTCCTATTTATCGTCATTCGCTTCAGATTAGGCAAGGACCGAAGGAATTTATGATGCCCCAAACTGACAGCCACTGACTGGCTAACAAATCTTTCCTTCTGTTTTCAAAATAGTTTTGTGTTAATCTCTCAGGTCACTATCAAAGACAGTTTAGCATCTAATTTATCACCTTTCGGGCAAGGATCCACGCTGAAAAATTCACATCCAAACTGCAATTTGGTTCAGTTAATGGTCTTTTCTCAGAGGAACTGGACAATTAAAAACATATGGAAATGGAATAAGCTACTCACTTCTCAACTAATGTTTGCTCTCTGTCTTGGGAAATAAATTTAGGATGAACAAGCTGAATTCAGTCAATGGATTACAAAGGGGATTGGACTACTGTTATAAATCAGTCTTCCTTTCACAAGCCACACAGCAGTATTATTATTCTACTTCTTTTGAACAGAACACGTCCAACAGTGGTGAAAAACCTTCAAGAAACTGCAGGTTTAAATGGGATTTTTGCTACTTAAAAAAAAAAAAGTTCTTTACGCCCTATAAACATTTGACATATTTAGGTACCTAGATACCGTAATCAGAAATGTCAGGTTAAAAAGAAAAGCATAAAGGCAAAAATAGTTTAAAATGTGTACATCAGTGGACCCTGGCTTTCATTATAGTGGCAATCAATCACAGATTTTTGGTAGAACTATGACATTCTATTATGTCTGGAAAATATCATGGTACAGTTGACATGTTTAAAGAAACACGGAGCTTGGAAGCAAAGCTTCCTCCTCCTCTTCTTTTCTCCCAGAGAAGCACCAATGCCGGTGTAACAACTCAAGGGGCACGAGCCCCGACACACATCCCATAGGATTAGTGGGTGCTGGATGAGGTCAAGAGGAGAACATCAGTGCCACTGCCCTCCCTCCCCTGCCCAGCTATTTCCCTCTGGCCGGGGCGCTGAATGGCTGTTTCTAGCCATTACGAAAACTCACCGTGAAATTCAGCATGAATTCACTTATTCATTTTGCACCTCAGCGCTAGGTACAAAATGCAGTCCCAGTCTCCTTCTTCAGGAGCATCTCAGAGCAGTAAAGTCTCCTATTACATTCTAAACGAGTTCTGGGTCACACATTCCGTCCCATTTTAGTAATATGCCTGCTTTTAGCCGCCACCACACCCTGTGCTTTGCCAGCTTCATTAGCAATTAAAGCCAGTCAGCAGAGCTCTCTGCAGCGGCCATGGGAGAGCTGGGGGCAGCGGGGCGAGGAGCACACAGCGGAGGTGAAGGTGCTGGGATCACACCTCGCTGCAGCTGCACAGCCACCCTTAAAACAGGAAAGAAACTGGGAAAATAAGTGATGCTATCATGCTGCTTTGCTTCCAGTGCTGTTTTGGCTGAAATCAAGGATTGAAATGGTGACTTCCAGAACTGAAATGGCTGCAGGTTTGCATCCCAAGCCAAAGATTCAATGCTTGCAGAGCACAGCTATGGCCAGCCAAAGCTGTCTGGGGCAAGGCAAAGGGAACACTCCAGCAAATGGGTTGCACTGAATTTTTCAATTAAAACCAGAAAATGCAGCCCTTAGCAACAACTGATAGAGGATGAAAGTAAAAACAAAGAAACAACGCACGCGAGAAGAGTGGAAGCTGCACCCTTGAAATGCCTTTTGATGTTAAGGCACTGCAATGAGACTTAGCATAATCTGCTCCATGAAATACCAAAAGTAAACAAAAACCAGGAACACAAGCTTATCTCTCCCCAGCTTTCAAGAACACCTAGTGCCTTCAGTCTTCCTTACCACTGTTTCTTTTTTTTTGACCAGCACAAAACTGTCCTCAAATACCTTTATGAATTCTTCTCTTCAATGAAAACTTGCTGATAAGATCAATTAAGTGAGATGAGAAACAAAGTCTCCTGCTTATTGTGTATTTCAGAAGGACCAAAAGGTTTGATGTTAATTTTCTGTGATGCATTTTCCAATAATCCATGAGGATGAGCTTGAGCACTGACAGAAAGAAGCGCTGTATTTCACAGCCGCACAGGAGCAGACAGTTTTAGGATCATTTATTTAATTATGCAAATGCTACTCTTGTGACAACAAGAGACAGACTCAAGCTGAAACCATACATTCGATAATAAAGTTCATATCCAGCTGAAGATTCATTACCTGCTGCGTCAACTCCAGCTATTACCACATTATTATAGCTTATGCTACTGTGTATTTAAAGTTGAGATAACACTTTCAATCTAAAATTCTACTTTTAGGACATTTTAAAGTAAGCGTTTGTTATACATGTTTTCTTTAATTGGCTGTTCTATGAGAGACTCTGATTGTACAAATTAAAAACAAAACCCAACCGCTGCTCTGAAGCTAATCACCACTGAATAAACAAAGAGGCTTTTTAATCAGCATAAACTTCCTTTCTTTCCTGCATTTTACAGCCGTGTATACCCAGCAGACAAGCAGAGTTTTGCCCAGCTCTCACCAATAGGTGTACTGAAAGCAACTCAAACGTACAATGCCAGCAGAAGATCTGGGCATCTCCTGGTGTATGTGTATATAGAAGCTGCTGGGCACGGCTGATCCCACAGGGGCCTGAAACCTCTGAGCACTGCAAAAGCATGACCCTAAGGCAATTATATTTTAAAATCTTCCCGCTGAACAAAAAAGCTTTTGCATGTAATGGAATGCTCCTTTGCAACAGATGAACCAACAGAGGATAGGGGGACACGTTTGACACTTAGGCGTTCAAGGCTTAAAAGCAAAGGCATTCAACCTCAGGGACCACATATACCATGAGGCTGGGCACACAAAGGCCAACTTCTACAGCAAAATCCCATTGTCCAAACTAAACAGCTACCTCTGGTCGCTTGAGCTGCTTAATCTACAAGATTCAGGGTTTCTCCAACATGTAGAGTTGACGTCTTTTTCATCAGCATTTTAAAATACGTATTAAAATTGGAGTGCACAAATGCCATGCAGTAAATAGTTAACACTCAGAGCTTTTTTTGTGTTTTGTGCTGTTTGTTTTAAATAGAAAAAAGGCTTTTCTTGTCAAAGTGATGCTGGTAATATGCAGCCATTGCATGTCAAACACCGTGCATGAAATACCTAGATCTTGGATAGGAAGATTAATGTGCTTACTGTTATTCCATGGACAACTGCTTTGATGTCAGTGAGGAATACAGCAAACACTTAAATGCAAAGCACCACAAATTCTATCCCAGCCTACATTCTTCAGGGCTGAGAAAATGTTATTATATGCATGTATGTTTAGATGCACAGATCTAATGTACACGAAGAAAAACCTTTCAACAAGATGAATGATGTACAGAGTGCACGTCTGATCTCCCTGCTTGAGAAATGCTCTCGCTGCAGAACTCCTTCCCCCTTTTTACGAGCTGATCGTGTCACTGCTCCCTGCAGTATTTAGCCCAGCTCAACAGCTGCTCAGGGTGCAAGTGCCCGGCTTCATGAAATCCAAAGGCAAGCAGATCCAAATCTCACCCCAGCTAATGGATTTGGTTCTTATCTCCTGTTGCTGAAGCATTCTGAGTGCCAAGAGACTTATCTGAGCATGAGGAATCAATATTAATATTATAATGCAATATTCATGTATTACTCTCTCATCAGTATTTTAGATTGTATGCAACACTTCAACACAGGCATTCATTCACAGTATGCTTTTTCGTTTATCCTTATTACTCTGTTCCTACTGAATGAAAGCAAAAATATCTGCATTAGCTACGTCATCTGCGGCCAGCTTAGTGAAGAAAAGAGTTATATTTAACCCAAATCCGTTCAGTGCATAGCTCAAAAATTAGCACGGGGGCACAAGAACTGCACATGGATGGGAACGGGGGCTAAGAACTACTGATACTCCTTTTGTCATCAATAAATGCGAACAAAAAAACTGGTCCTTAAGCAGAGAGAAGCCCAGGGCACACGACAAATACCCACTAACCCTAGCCATTATCTGTAGCTGTGATTTCCACGCACCTCTGTAGCTCAGGCGATCACAAGAGAGTGCGGGCGGCTGTGCGGCACGCTCAGCACTTAAACACTCTATTTCATCCCAAGGTTCCAAAACGATAATAGACTTTATTCTAATTGGATTGTCTGCAATGAGCCAATTTAAGTGCTAAATGCTGCGAATTATTCAGCATGACATAGCAATGCAATGATCTGAGCCACTGCAGGGCAGGAGGCTCGCTGAAAGCTGCACTTCCTGAAGCATAATAAGGAGATGCAAGTCTTCCCTGGCATGTCTCCACCAACCAAATTCATATTGTTTCAACAGCTGCAGCGTGCCCACTAAGCATTAAATAATGCTTTGACCTAGAACGTAACCACTGTCAGCCAGCACACCTGATTAGAAGATGGTTTTGCTGAACACACCCTCACAGTCCATATCACTCTAATTGCTGGCTTTCAAAGAGACTAAGTACCTAAGATGTCCTACGCACGCTACACGGAGCTGTGAAATATTGATCTACCACCACACGCTTTAAAATATTTAACGAACTCAGGCTGTACCTTTGTTGTCGGGGTACAGATGTCACACTTACTTGCAAGGATTTAAGGGACAGGGGAAGGCAGGCATTTAGAGCTTCAGATTTTATTCTTGTGCCATTACAGCACCATGAATTACAAATGCAAATGAAGGGTTCCTGTGTTACCTGCCAGTCAGACCTGCACGTAATGCACAGTTCAGAAGACAAGGATTTTCTCCATGTGTAAATTCTGTTGTTCTGTCAGCAAAGCAGAAAAAGTGAACTACAGGATTCTCTTCTTACTTAAAATCACAGATTTTATCAATGATCTCCCAAATGGAAAGAAAAACAGAACACCCCACAGCTTGAGGCCATTAAGTTTCCGTCAAGGTCTAGACTCAAACACCACCACGGGCACTTACGAGGTTGGAACTCTTACACCTGACTTCTGGTCTGAATTCTGAACGTGAAACACTGGACTTCCAGTCCCCCAGTGGTGAGACAAGAGCTTCAGGACAGGAGAGAGCAGTCTGACATTTGCCTCTCAGGCTCCTTGGAAAGGATTTAGCAGCACTCATCCCTAGTGGAAATCAACTCCTCAGCTCCGCAAGAACTCTCGGATACAAGTTATCTGTCCCCAGTGGTATAAAAATGATTGATTTTAATACCTTCTGTCCAATATAATGCCTAGCTGTCAGTGTGATGGTATGTAGTTAATCACCAGCTAATATGAATACATCATCTGATTTACCGAACAGAAATATTTATTAAAAATTTCTGCCCTAACTTGACTTTGCTTCTTGGCTTCTGGATTTATTAGAACTAACACCAGTAGATGAGCAGTTTACTGTATTTTATTTTCCCACATATTTTCTAATCCACAGAGGCACAGGAACATTAATTCAGGAATTGGCTGCAATTATTTTTTTGCTATTCAGCTAGGGGCAGTAAATGCAAACAGAATTGGCTGCAGTTCAATGTCATTGCGCAAGATTTGCTCTATTGTTCCCTTAGATGCAGATGTTAGGGTATATAATGCTAAATCAAAATAGTAGCAGTGTCATCCTATGCAATTGCTAATGGGTTTCCAGTAGGTTCGGTTTTCTTGTGAGAAAATTAATTTCCTTTTACCTAAAAACAATCACAAAATTACAGAATTAAGACCATTTCTTCCACCATCAAAATTTCAAAAGGAATGAATGCCTCAGCTGTTCATTTTTCATATAAAGCTCACAGAACACTGCAAAATGAGGACTGCAAGCTTCGTGCACTCACCTTAATCATAAAGGCAGGGAAAAATGATAAGATAAATAAGATATTTCCCATTGCTATTTAAACAATGATTCTTTCTCTTGCAAATGCCCATTCCTTTCACACTGAAAGCACTGGAGAAGATTGAAAAACTTGTGTGCTCATCGGGGTTTCAGCACTATTCTCCAGCTTCTCAAACCAATCACCAAGCAATGCTCCCGCTCTCTGGAAACGCCGAGGGCAACAAAAAGAGAGCAGAGGCGGCCTCTCCTTTTCTGCATGTTTGTTCGAGATCATTGCTTTGTCATTTAAAAGAAATGCAGATGAAACCGTTGCTGATGCTTTAATGGAGGTAGATTATCTGCAGATCGATATTATTGCCATTTATGGCACAAAAGCCTCTTCTCCAAGGAGCGAGCTGTGTGGGACAGGGCAGGGTTTGAACAGAGATTATGGGTTCTCTCTGCTGTAGATGCAACCGCAACTGAAAATACCAATTATGTTCCCAAACAAAGCTCCTCAATAGCTGCAATAGCCCAAAGAGGGACATTACCACAACACTCCCGAGGGCAGCCAGCCATCTTTCATCCATTTCTATTTGCTTGCTTTAAATGCTGGGGAAAAATTAAAGGATGAAATGATGAAATTAAAATAGGCTTTTACTGCCTGCCCTTCCCACAGAAATAAAGATAAAAACAAACAAAATCCATCTATCTTCCCTCCGCTGGGATGCTCCTGGCAATGGTTATTAAAGCTCCCTGCTGGGAGCTCACTCTTTACCGCCTTCTGAAGACTGTCACAGCCACAGGTTCCTATCAGATTAGCAGGAGGATTTCTCTGCCAAGATTGTGTACAGCACAAGGTACGTGCAGCCCTTCACAGGCTGCCTGAGCACTGCAAGGCAGCTGCAAGCAGCCCAAGACGCATCCCCAATGTCAAAAAGAAACCCATGTAAAGAAGAGCACACTCAAGAGATAATGAGTTCCCCAGGGAGGAATTGAGCATGCTAGCTTGAAAGAGGCCCGCCAAGAATAAGTTTTTATTTACATTCGTTTTAAATGTCCACAGTTTTACTGCAGGAAGCTATAATCTTGATGTGCTCAGGTGTCGGCTCCCATCCTCCCAAGGCTTTTACTACTGACCTTCATTGGCTCTTTAATTGCAACTAGCACTCTTGATAAAATTAAAAGATACATTTTAATGGACCATTCCAGCTTTTTAAATTGAAGATAAAAAGCCATGCATTGCAATTGAGAATCACAGCCTGGCTGCCTGGTCCGATCTTCTCGGTAGTTATTTTCCACTGCAGTAATGCAGGGAAAGCTAATGCTTTCAATAAAATTTCATTGCTATCCAGGCTGCTTTTTACTTCAACTTCAACAAAAAAAAAAAAAAAAAAAAAAAAAAGAAAGCCAAAAATTGAGTCTGAAAAGGGCTGCAATCTAGGCATGGAGCCTGCTTGTCCTGCATCAGGTGGAGCCCTGTGCTCTGTGTGGGGTCATATGATGACGGCAATGCTCCATCAGGAATTCAGCTGTAAGGGTTAGACATCTCCATATAGAAAAAAAATGACTCATCTTCCATGTCATTACAAGCTTGTAGAGCATAGCCCATTTTGGGACTCGAGTCCTGAATTCCCCCTACAGAATTCCGCAGCTCTGAATTATGCAGAAAGTGGCTCCACCTGTTCATCATCTCATAGCTCTACCCTGAGCACGGGGAACATTGCAGCCCATGCACAGGACAGGAGGAAAAGGAGCATCCGAGAGGAAATCACCAAATTCAATAATTGTGTTTCTGGATAAAAGTCAGGCTAACACGATTTACTTATTACACTATATGAACAAACTACCTGGTCAGTGTCTGCTTATTATCAGACCAGGAGAGGAGAATCACTTCTATGCAGCCACTGGTCCACAAAACACATCTGTTTCCAGCAATACAAACAAGGTCCTGTCTCTTCCTGAACACCCCTCCTGGTGATTCTAAGGGCTGTAAATACAGCGAAACCACAGAGCAGCCAACTTGCAGCCACTTGGTACCTGGGTTTCCTCACGCATCACGCCCTGAGTTTTATTGCATCCCAGTGGGACCAAATGGATGAGGACCTCTTTTGTCAGGAGGGTTCTGTTGACACTAAGAAAGATCCCACACAGATGAAAGAGAAACTGTAACAGCACAGCGAGACAAAACAGCTGAAAAACCAGTGCTAAAAAAAAAACAACAAAACACAACAACACTATTTATTGAATAAATGATAAAGTGAGGGAGAGCTTAGCTAAACATAATTTCAAGAACAATCTGATCAATGTGGGACTCCCCTGTCTTCCTGCATTTTGTTCAACAATATCTATTATGCATGGTATTTGCAGAAGTAATTCTAAATATATCCACTGCCAACTTCTGTAATGATTCAGAACTTTACAGACCTACGATGTTTTCTTAAATAGAAGAACAGTGTTTGTCTTTAAAGCCTCTAGTCTTGATTTAACATTAAGCATATGAACAAAAGAATGAAAATTGTCTTTGTTGTTTCATGTACCGTTGTAAGAGAAAATCCTAACATCAAAGTGCCTTCCGATCTCACTGGTTTTTAGTGCACACAAGTCAATCTTAATGACAAAAATATGTAATCTGAAATTAGAGGGCAACTGTTCCGTGCTTACGTGGAATTTACGGTTACAGTTTAATAGTAAGAAAAATAGCACTAAAAGATGGCAAACTCTAGAATGAGAATCTGCAATTAAGTTTTAATTAAAATGGAAGCAAGAAAAAGGTCTACAAACTACTGATTCACTGTACAGAAAAACACTGTTTTTAACAACAGAAAACAGAGTATTTACTTTCTCAGTCGCACAACAGTGTCAGCACTTAAACACTATTGCTGTCTGGTGCACAGGTAGAAGCAGCATGGCATCCTGCAGTAAATGCTCCTCTGTACTGTAGATAAAAACATCTCCATATTCCTCCCCTGAACATGTTGCTTTCCAATGCTGAAGGAAACCTCTCGAAGAACATTACTATACAAATGTGTAAGATTTATATGCCGTTGGGTCAAAGGGTTAGTGTAATACAACATTACTGTTACACTTTGCATTATTATCTTTATAGCTATGCTTGGTTTGCATTTCTACAGCATGTGAAATCAAATTAGTTTGCTCTTCTGCTAAGTGCACAGTTCCTGTTGGCCACTAATGTGACTTACAGGTCAGGAAGAACCTGGAATTTGGCAAATAGGCGCCTTATTTCCACACGCTCCTGTCACCTCTAAATCTGATTGAAAAAAGTAGAAGGAAGAAGAGCTCAATGTATTTTAAAGTTAAGCTACTGCTAAGGCAAGAAACTTGGAACCGCAGAGTTACTTGGAGTTGCTGGATGGGAAAATAAAATAGATTCAAAGCATCAGAACCACTCCAGAACGAGCGTCTCTCGCTTACCGCTGCAGTGACATTATTTGGCAGATTTCCTGATGAGCTTTTCTGCATAATATTTTGTAAACAGATGTACAATTCAAAAAGGGCAGATCCTGCAGCCTTTTCTGGTGAATAACCACATCAATACAGAAGTCCTCGTGCAAGAGTCCTTGGACTATTCTGTCCCTACCTCCCCTGCCCGAGATGAGCAGATACAATGCTATGACCTCAAAAAGAGTTTAGTATTCAGGTCACACTGATATTGCTAACATTATTTTTATATCAGTATCATTCATTTTTAGGTAGATTAATTATAATAAATATGTGCTATATCAACAGACATTTCATTATGGTCCATTTAACCTCATAAAACATAATTGATTCCTATTTGCTCTATCTGATCGATGCTTAGGGCTCATTGCTGAATGGTGTTAGGAAAAAAGACCAGGCAGAAAGGGACCGTCTCTGTGTAGGATAAATAGCATGGCTCATATACTACATAGCTCTGACTGTCTGCATAAATATATGTCTATGCATTTATGGAGAACACAGAAATTAATAGTGGAGCTTTATTAACTCAAAAATTACATCCCAGAAATCTATAAATCTTTACTATTTATCAGCTTGCATCTTCAAGGCACAAGCACTAAAACTGGACTTCTCACGTTACATGAAGTCATTATTGGTACACTGTTCTGCTTAAACAGCTCCTTCCTTTGGAATACATTTCCCCCAGTGCTTGAGAAGATCGGTGGGAAAAGGAGAGGAAGGAATCCACCTCATCCTCCTGTGCCAAGCCCCTTGCTGCATGCGGCTGTGTTCTCAGTAACTGAAAAGATCCACGTCAATTTACAAATACAATAACGACCACTGCTTTACATGGACCGGCTCTGAAAAGCATCTGAAGACCACGTGTATGAACGAGTTGCAGGACTGGATGCCCACAGACTGCATTCCTCAAGTTCTTTCTTCCACACTTGGGTTTTTCAGCCATTAGATTCTGGGTCAACGCAGCGTCACCAAATCAGCAGCGTAAGAGGGGGCAGACCTCAAAAACTGCTCTGAGTTAGGCAAAGCAGAACGACATTATGTGCATTACTTGGATCACAGTCTAACTTTGATTTTTGAAGAAAAGACCTACAGAAACAGGTACACATTTTGTACTCCGAAATAATACGACGGCACATTCCTTTGATTCCTTAAGACTATGCATAGAATTCCGCACTTCTGTAACTGTTAGTAGATAAGATAATTGTACTGTATATTAATGCAATCTGCTGGAAGTAGAACCTTCCAAAAATATTTCACCAGTAACAAACAAGATATTCACATCTCTTGAGTTAATTTGATATTCAGCTCATCTCTTAAAAAAGCAAACGCTTGAGATGAAAAACAATATCTTTTTTAAACAAAGATGCTAGTATACTGCTCTTAGTAGTGGGCAAATATTTCATAGCCAGGTTCTTATTGTTCTTGTTTTACTATGTAAGAAGCCTGTTCAATATTTTTAGGAAGAAATAATATTTAACACAGCCAATTAATTTACTACTCGTTGCACAGACGTTTAGTGTGACAGACTGGAACAAAGTGAACAAAAAGATCTATGGAAGGGAGATTTCAGGACTATATTTCCAGTGGTTGTTCTCCATTATCACTTGACAATGGAAAGAAAGGAGGATATGTATTTCTAGTACAAACATTTGGAGAGAAGGCTTGCCCGTCGTGCCTATGAATCCAAGTCAAATCTGGAACCATGTTTAACTTGAACTTACCCGAAGGTGTATTACTAACAAGGGCTCCCACCTAAACTGGTACATCAACCAAACCACTCCATCATTTTACCATGTGAAAAAACAGCCCCCGCAAAGATATAAAATACACTTAATGTTTCTGAGAAACCATCATCTGAAAGCTCACCTGCCCTGCATTTCTCTTAATGGGTTTATCAATTTTTAGAATACCCAGGGTATAGTAATATTTAATACTACATACTAAATGTTAACCAACATTTAAAAGCAATAAAAAAATGCCCAGAGACAGCTTAAGATTTCAAGATGCCAAGCTTGTCCAGCCAGCTAATCATCTCACAGCACAAGAAAAACAACAGGAAAACAGCTACAGCGCTGGGACCTGGTGATTAATTTAACTCTTCCAGGTAAGCACTTCAGGAGGAGGAAAGTCTGAAGGCACAATTAAGAGATTCTGAAGCAGAATTTCTGAAGGATCCTTGCTGCGAGATGATGTCAGACCCAGAAGCTTTTAGTTCCCTCTCACTAAGGCGGAAGCAATCTCCTTTGATTAGGGACACTTGTCAGCCCCCTTGGTCAAGACGAAAGATCTGTGGGATTTTTCCTTTTTTTTTTTCCTTTTTTTTTTTCTTTTTCTGCGGGAATCTGACATGCCAGTCGTGCAGTCAGCCTCAGTGAAGTCAGCTCTGGCAGCTAACACACAAATAGGCAGACACAGCTGGCAAAAAGCTCTTCAAAGGCAGGGTGTAGGGACAGTCTGCCTCTCTGCCCCTGCCAGCGCCTGGACAGCCCCTAAGAAATCTTCATGACATTTCCCAAGTCACTGGCAGAGAAGTAACAAAAAAATCCTGCTGCTGTGTAAAGCCTGGGCAGGGTTCAGTCTCGGTAACTGGAAAGATGTTGAGGTTGGACCTGGCAGGTAGCTGAGCACCACATGGACATTCGCTCCCTCCCTCCCTTCCCACTGGGATGGGGGAGAGAGTAAAAAAAAAAAACAAAAAAACACAATAGAACTCGTGGGTTGAGATAAAACTATTTACTGAGACAGGGAAAAGGAAAATAGTTATGACTGTTTATATGTATATGTATATAGCAAGTGATGCAGAAGCAATTGCTCACCACCACCTGACCAATGCCAAGCTAGCCCCTTCAGAACTCCTTCTGCTTGATGCCACGTGGTGTGGATTATTTCTGTGGCTGGTTGAAGCCAGCTGTCCTAATTCTGTTCTCTCCCATCTCCCTGGGCCCTTCACTGCAAATTTGCCTCAGCTCTGTACAACACTGCTTAGCAGCAGCTCTAAACATCAGTGTGTTATCAACATTGTTTTTCTCCTAGAACCAAAACACAGCACCATACCAGCCACAGACGAAGACAATTCCATCCCAGCTGGAACTAAGACATCTTTCCAGCACATGGTCCCACAGGTACGTGCTATGGGCTCAAGTTGGTTGCACTAACTCTGCAGGCATGTACCACACATCTGCACATACACTTTGCTCTTAACCGAAATGTGGATGTCGTCATTTTTCTTGAAAATCTGCAGTCTGAACAGAGTGGCATTTCTCCAGCACGATGCCTCTCTGGGTCATGAAAGGCCACCTCAAAGCTCAGAAGGGGTTAGAAATTTCAGGTGTTAGGTGAATGGAAAAAAAACAATTATCTCCAGTTCTCACTGCTCACCTGCTCCTGCCCTACAAGGCAAGCATCCTCCTGCTTCTTCAACCACATGCACAAATAAGTTGTCCCTAATGTGATTACCGAGATTTTTGCCCCCTAGCTTCTCAGGCAGATAAGCACAGAAGGAAGGCACCCTGCGCTCCAGCACTGAATGACAAGGGGAGAAGAGCCATAGGTAACTTGGGCAATTCCTTTCAGATCCATTGTCAAGCGAGTTACCACCCATTCCTTACCCCAGCAAAGCCACCAGCCAATTAAACATCACCCCTGGCACAAAGCCATCCCACCCCGCGGGTGCTGCTTGCTGGCTCCACACGGGCTGTGCTCAGTGCCTGCCATGCAGTACCCAGAGGCGTGGGCACCAGTGCTGGAGCCAAGAGTCACCTCCCGGCATCATTTTCATTCTGCACGAGGCCAGAAAGTGGTATACCAGTACGGGGAGCCATAAAAGTGGTTTCTATCTGAATCTGCAGGGATTTCCATCTATATCTGCACAGTCTATTTACTCTAATTGCAGCACTGACTCAGAGAGATTCCAGCATTTTTCAATTTAAACAAAACTTTCAACATTGTTTGAATGTATCTAAATGCATTCAGGAATGTAATGAAGTCCCACTTCCCCCAGAAGTCTGTGTCTATTGCCCCTAAATAGTTCAGCTGAGGATTTATTTGAATTTATAGGCAGCAACCAAGACATATATTGCGTCCTTAAATGTCTTATATAAGCAAAAATGCATAACTGAGACATGAGAAGTTCAGCATAATAGCGAACCAATGCTTTATAAAATTACTGTTTTTTATGAAGCATCTTTCTAAAAAGAATTAAAAAAAATAGAATGCACTCTTTTCTTTTGTTGGATAACTGATGGTGATCAGGACCAACCACGCACATTCCCTGAGCTGCTGTACTTCTCGCATGGCACCATGTGGCCGTTCCCTCTACCTTGCTGGGCACCCCATGGACCAGCCATTAGAAATAACAGAAAGTGCCACCGGGTCCAGAACTTAAAATTTAAGGAATTTACTCTGCGTTATTTGCTGTCAAAAAGGCAAATTGCTAACGCTGTAACAAAAAGATGACTCACATCTATGCATATGAAAGGAAGTGGAAGCCACAGAAAATATTTTAAATTTAATGTCTGCAGAAAAAAGAACAAAATACACAAACTTCTGGTAACTTTCCAAGATTATGATAACTTGCAAAGCAAAAGAAATTGAGATGGTATGGGAAATTAAATGGGACGTTTAACTTCTCCAGACTTGCCAAGATCAGTTGACGTAACGCAACATTTTCCAGTGCTGATTTTTTATGCACCTGGATGCACCTGATTCTTCTGCAAACAAAACAAAACAAAATCCAAAAAAAAACCAGTCCTAATAACTCAGATAACAGCTTTAACATTTTTAACACATACACATGCACAGATGTGAGCATGTTCCAATAAGGGCTTCTTCCTCTCTACAGCATGATGTCCGCCGGGGATTAAAATGCTCTTAATCAACAGTTGTTGATAATGATGTGCCACCTATCAAGATAAAAGTCTGAATGCAATAACATCTGTTACATTCCTTTGTTAGGAAACTGGTAACATAGTTTTTGAACACATAAAATTTGACTTTTAATTACCCTCGTACACCTTCTGTTCAGTTATTAATCAGCATTAACCCTTAAGGCCATTTAAAATATTAAGAACTACTAAAATAAGTCCCTATAATGTTTCCACATGAACAAAACTGAGATAATTCTTCCAAATAAAATCAATGTTTTCTGTTTTATAGTTTTGGAATTGAGTTATGATTTCAGTAGGGCAGGATATCTTTCTGTAATTTTCTTTAATATAAGACACCTTCTGGAAACACATTCAATAAGCAGAAAACTAAACAGCTAAGTACACCACTACCGAGAACACATACATCAGTCCAAGACGATGGCACAGTACAACTTATTTTTCCACCACGTCACCATATGCAATTCTCTTCTTGAAATACACACACACATAGGCACAAAACCTGCAGAGGCACATTGATGTTCAGATTGAAGGCACAAAAGCATTCCGGGGAAAAGGCTGACAAGAATAAATACTTCCCACAAACGTAACATTGCCATCAAGTTAGTGCACCACTAATGGGGCAAAAGTTACTGTGTTGAGTGGGGAACTGGTCACAGGGGGATCAAACCCCTGCTTTCCTGATGTCCAGCTAATAAAGATGTCCCATACAAGTAAACTGCCTCAGCCTTGTTCCATAAACAGCAAGCCAGGCTCCCTCTTCACTGCACCCAACCCAAGCTACCCAAGGGAGACACTGCCATCAGCCAGCCAGGCTTCTTCCCTAACCTGCTGGGAGAAGCAGGAGCCAAGGGAGTGCCGAGCTCTATTACCTTAGGTTTCCATCACTTTCTGCTAATAAGGCAACACAGTAATGCTCAACCCAACTGCAGTCAGCTCTAGTTATGGTTGTTGGCAATTTCACACTCTGATTACGTCCAGGACCTTACATTGGACAGATTTGACCTCTATCAGTCTTAAGTGCAGTGATGCATATGAAAAATGGTAATAAAAATTGAAGTGATTGATAAGGACGTGAATTATCCGTTTAAAAAAAGCAGTGACAACACCGCTACTACCCTCCTCTCCACACACACTGATTCTGTCTATTGATAGATGATAGCTCCTAGCACAGTACATTGCGGTTTCTAAAACTTCCTCCAAGCACCCAATCCCTCGGTGATTTCTCAAGGAAGACACGTTCTGCTGTTATCACACGCCAGACAGGGAACGCACAAAGGAAACATCTTCCACAAAAGCTGCAGAAAGGATGGCTACGCTGCAGGGAACGCAGATCCCACAGCCACCCAAAGGACCGACAGGAGCTGTGCAGCAAGAGGAACCCGAACATCATCAACATGAAATATTCTGAATGCATACAACACAGCTGTTATTAATAACGCAAAAAATACCAAACCACTATTAAAGTCGTAATCATTAGTCTGCTCTTTTCCAAAAACTCACAGCAGTCACAACAGCAGAAATGTACATTTTTAAATGTTAGAGCATTACTGCTAAATCTCAATCACCAAATACTGCAATAGTCTAATGTCCCTAGAATGACACAGACTTTTAATCAAAGCTAAAGTAAGAAGGAATATTGCTGTGAGATTATCGAAGGGCATAATTTATAAGTGAGCTGCAGTCATATTTCCAAGCAGAAGGACAGAACACTGCTATTCCGTTATGAAAAATGAAAGTTAACATTCTTGTACAGTCACTTGACTGTATAGAAGTGAGAGGCTACATAAAACCAAGATTAAAAGCTTCATGCAGGTGAAGTGCTTTTACTGAAAGAGACAAACACGCTTACCAGCTATATCTAGAAGGGCTAAGAGGGAGTCATCTGCTAACTGCCTAACACAGAACAAAACCAAAAATAAATATATGTCTATTTATAGATTAGTAACTGTGGACAGTTTGGGAATAATCGAGGAGAGCACAAAAAGTTAAAGAAATTTCTAAAGGTATTTATTTTTTCCCCATTTCAGTACTATCTGGGATAATAAGTAAGAAGAGAAAAATACTTTTTATTTCATACCATATTAGCTCTTAGAGGACACAGCTATTTTCAAGCAGGCTGTGGCTGCTTTCCACGGTTCTCTTAAGATTGCAACCTCCAGAATTCGAAACACCTTTGCTGGAAAGAATGATTTAAAAGTGTCAGAAAAGAACAGTGAAGAGGTCTCTAATTTCTGCCTCACCTTCTCTGTCAGCCTTCCTGCTGACTGCAATTCTTGTACAAATCTCAAAGAAACGTAATCCCTCTGGGAGTTCAGCGGCTCGTGGCCAGCATGGGCCACATTACCCAGTGAACACGACACCAGACACATTCTTCACCCTTGCAATACACTTAAACTTGGGCTCCCAGTAATTTGGCCAAAGGAAGGCCTGCATTCATCCAACATCTCAAGCAACTCCTTGTCATTTTGGCACAGGCACCTTACAACTCAATTTACAAGAAAAGTGGCAATTTAGTTCCAGCTGCAAAGCTCCAAGAGTAATATTAGGAAAATAGGAACCATATTTCACTTTTTATTGGCAGGCTACACAAAGCACTTCATCAGTTTACTAAGCACCCAGGACACAGCAAAAATATGCACGTAAATGAACAAATAAAAGCCCAGGAAACTGCAAAAAAAGAAACAGGCAATCACTTATTTACACTTAATTAAGCATAAAATAACTCCCCTCCTCCTTTGGGAAGGATATAGATTAAGTATGAATGGAAATAAAAGAGCGGCTGAGTAATCGCTGCAGTTCAAACGATATTTCACAAGCAAAACAAGTGTGATAAGATTCAGTAGCCTGTGGCAGGCGTTTGTTTGAGCTAACAACAAGATCGTATTTTCATACTTTTGGCCATCTCTGTAGTCCGAGGCAAGCCGCCAATTCCCACTCTCTACTGTCAACCCCCAGACCTAATGGAGATGAAAGGCAAAATATAGCTCCACTCCAACTGCATTATTGATTCCAGCAGGGCCAGATTCGGGCTGACAGGGCTGAGGTCATAATTTAGCCATTAGCACTAGGAACGGCAGGATTCGGCTACCCAGAACTGCAGGACTACGGGCCATGCTCTCCCTTTTATGTCTAATCAATATTATATTTTGCAGATGTCTCGCTGTGCTAATGGAAGAGCAGCCACAGCACTTGCTTTACGAACAACTCTAGCACAAGGCGAAACACCAAGCCCCTCGCTGACCAGCCATCGTAAACCTTGGCCCACCTCTGCTTTTCTGCTAGAAGCCCTTTGGCACATTGTACTCTGGCTCCTCTCTATAGCAACCCAAAAAGAGCACACAATATGCTAAAAAAGGGGGAAAGATTGCCTTGGTAAGAACAGCTCTATCTACACCTTGGATTTCTCATACCTCTGTAACTTAACCAGAAGTTGTAGGCATGCAGAGATGAAGATTTTGAGCATCTGTGGCACATTTTTTTGTTTTGTTTTTAAAGTAACAATTCAGAGTGACCAGCACTACCCTGACTTTCAGATTGGTTGCTGCCGTTCGTTGCTCTTAATTATTTGATGAAGAGGAGATCTCTAAATGGTGATTTATAAGATCCTTAATATACAGTAGG
This sequence comes from Numida meleagris, assembly GCF_002078875.1. Lineage (NCBI taxonomy): Eukaryota > Metazoa > Chordata > Aves > Galliformes > Numididae > Numida > Numida meleagris. Next base: position 12,848,876 of record NC_034419.1, on the reverse strand, counting down.
GTTTTATTAAACGCTGAAATATTTAGTTGAATTCAGTGACTCAGACAAATCTAGAGATTATAAATTCAAAGCAGTAACTTTATATATTAAGCAGCTGCCCGAGGGCTCCAATTTATTTAAAAATAGATTTTATTGATTCTTTTTTTTTTTTTTTGCACGTTTTGGAATTAAATGTTACTGTCAGCTCCACATATGCTCATCTCTGTAAAGATCTCTTATGAACTATGGTATCAAATTAAATTCTAATCTATTTGTATTAAACTGATACAAAGCCTGGTGGGGGAAGTCTTATGGTGAATGAACATAAATCTGTTCCCACTTAATCTAAGTTGTAACATTACAACCGACTTTTAACTAAAATAAGTACACTTTGGGGGGGGCAGCATTAATTTATCAAAACAAATAAATGTTCATATGACATATTAAATTGGTGCAACATGGGTTAAAAATAGGAAATAAAGTGGCAATAAATGGTCATTATTAAGTTGACACTGAAGGGATTCTCACTCAAGACAGATGCTTAACTCCTACTTTAACTGGGAAAAGGAGCAAAATAGTAAAAATTACTTTTCAAGAAGAACATGTTATTCAAGTTACTTGTGGATAATTTAAAAATAAACAAGTCTGGTGATCAGCAGACCTTGCCACTTGTATTGCACCAAAAATAAGAGTTGTACAAGGTTCTCACAGTACTGCGCAATAAATAGCAGATGAAATTCAATGACAATCAATGCCGAATCAACCCTAATTATATATACAATGACGGGCTGGAAATTAGCAAGTAATATTCAGGGAAGACTTCAGAGTAATCACTCAGGCTGGCAGCTCTCTGTGTGTCACCTCTGCGCTCCACAGCGGCCTCAAGGAAAAAAAAACGTGAGGAATCGCAACAAAAGTATTGGGGAAAGTGAAACACCATCATAACCACCTTAGAAGTGCACGTCCCAAAATGCTGAGAGCCATTCTGTTCGCTCATCCCAAACAAGACATAGAAGAGCTGCTGGGAAAGGCAGCAAGGATGCCCACAGTAAATGGTACAGTAAGGGTGGGGAGGCACTGGCACAGGTTGCCCTGAGAGGTGGTGGATGCCCCATCCTTGGAGACACCCAAGGTCAGGCTGGACGTGCTCGGAGCACCTGATGGAGCTGTAGGTGTCCCTGTGCATTGCAGGGTTGGAGCAGATGGCCTTTAAGGGTTCCTTCCAACTCAAACGATTCTATCATTCTATGATATGCAATGGCTTCTGCTTCAAAACAGTAAAAAATGTTGTAGACCTGGAAAAGAGAATATTCAAGGTGGAATGAGAAGAATATACCAGCAGTCTTTAAAAATTTGGAATTGCACATGGAAGATGAATGCAGAGCTACTGTCCGTGCTTTCCAGAACCACATGAGCTATGGAGGAACAGGTGCAACTATGGGTCAGTAAAGGAAACAAAGAAGATGTGCAATAGGATCATACACTAAACATATATACTTCATCACTTGCATTGGAAAAAAGCAGATAACATATAGAAGTGCTTTCTAGTAATGTGTAATTCATGCAAACCTTGCCATCTATGCTCTTTAGGCATTACTTAAATAAACAAATAATTCATCTTCCACATACATCCTTCTGCAGTCTGAAGCCGTATCAATTATGTTGGTACTCTGGTACAAGTCAGAGGCCCAGCTGAGCCCAGGGTCCAACTGTGTCCTATGCAAACAGAAGAGACAGTTCTTGCCTCAAAGAGTCTGCAAGTAACATGAAAAAATTATTAGGAGCATGATGGAGAGACTGGAAACAGAGATGAAGCAATTCCTTCCTCTTCCAAATCACTGTGTCAGGAACAGAGCTCAGGTAGGTTTTATTTGGTTGGTTTTTGTTTTGTCTTTAAGGTTGATGTCCATATGCTTATAGTGTGCCACATGTGAAGAAATCTGATCCACAGAAACACATTTATTTCACATATGCATAAACCAAGATGGAGCAACAGAAACCCTGTGATATATTTCAGGCAATTTAGATAGAAACCATGTCCATTAGTCTGGGCTAGCACTGTGAAATCTCAAGAGATAGGAAACACAAGTTGGTATGAAGAAGTACAAGATGTATATGTAAAGACATCTGGTACAGCTTTCTGAAATTTCAGTCTTCAGCAATGTCAGCAGTGAACACAGTACATTTCTGTCCTCAAGGGGACTGATTCTTCACTGTCTTTGTGTTTTTTTTAATCATATAACCTGTATTGTCCTGAGACCATCGCATGGGACAGGAAGAGACACTGCCTGTTTTATCCATCTAAGAAGATCAGGTTTTGGAAAGGAACAAAATATCCACGCACAAAGGGAAGGACGGGCTCCACAGCAATGTCTGTTGTCATTTTTCAAGAGGCCTTTTTCCTTCCCATCAGCTCGCTGTTTGCATAGCCACTGGACGCCTTAAGCAACAGGTGACACGCACAGGGTCCCAGCAGTGTAAGGAAACGTGATTCTGCAAAGAATCAGGTTCAAACTTTACAAACAAGCTGCTTAGCTTCTGATATGCTTCGAACATTTTTGTTACAGCCTTTCACATACAGTTTCAGTCCAGAAGCGACACGAAGCAGCAGTGCTAGAATTCCAATCTAAAAAGGAGAACTATGAGATCTATCAGGACGATGCAGTCTAGCAGTGCTTTAATTTAGGTGACAATATGAATGAGGCACAGGTAATTGCCAGGTAACACGAGGAATACGATTACCCTCAGTCAACAGCGCCGTCCTGCTGCCAGCTGCATACAGCAGAAAGAGTTTCTGCAGTGGTAAAAAGGACTCAGGGAAGCAGAACAGAGACAATCAGAGCCAAGAATTCTTATTAAACATCAGTTTAATGAGTGAAAATCTTTGATGGAAGGATTTCATCATTACAAGTAAGTCACGATAATATTCACTATAGAGGTTCCTATTCTAATTAGAAGGACTAATTATTTTGCAGCTATCACCAGAAAAATGAATACACACAGAGAAAAATATTCTCTGACACTCTCAAGGCAGTACTAATTGCACACTGCTTTGTCCCACTTTGCTCTTAAACATCTGCTAGACTGCAGATACACTTCTGAGCAAGGTGTGGAGGCCAGCTTCTAGGATCAGGGAGAAAGATGCATCAGTATCTCCTTAAATATTTAGTTTACTGCCTAAAATTAATAGTGGAATATCAAAAAGTACTCTGTGACACCTTCAGTGAAAATTCTCTCAGACCAGAGTCCCAATTTTAACAACAGAGATCTCAGGAACCACTTCTCTAACTTAATGAGCCTTGGCAGGCATTCAAATTAAACACTCTATTGTGCAAGGAGCTAATTATGCTGAGATTAAACCCGGAGAATGATAGGGACATTTACTGTACTTCTAGCAATTAGAAGAGCTCTCAGCATTGGAGAATACAGCTTGTATTTCATAATTCTGAAAGATGTCCCTGCTAATCCAATAAAAAAAAAGCATGTACATGCACACATAAGATTAATCTAATTTTAAAAACATTTTTCAGCTAGTTCCACCACGTACAGATTCACAAATTATTATTTGTTTTGCCCTATTTCTCCTGGATCTGAACGTCCATCCTGTATCCCCCGTATTCATCTGTCATAATCCTCCACCATTTCTCTGATAGGCAATTAATGTTAACTTATCTCTTTTCCTTGGAAAGCTTAAGTAATGACAGTAAAATATTTGCTCATTTCGTATTCTAATTAACTTTTCCAGTATCTTTGCTGATAATGCCCCTTTCTTTCCCAGAAAACCGAGTGGTCAGTTATCTTTTTCATTGCTACTCACAGAGACAATGCACACAGATATATGGAGCTCTCCTTACTTGGCATACGCAGGCAAAAGCACTTCTGAAATTTCATGACTAAAACCTGTCACAGGATGATTTCCCATGTTCTCTTCACTAATGCCTACTCAGAAGAGGTTTGATTATGCACATAAAGCCCTTCAAATACTCAGAAGAGCCAGGAGAGGCTGATAGCAAATAAATAGCAATGATCAGACTCTGTCTCAGCTGGAGGTGTTCAGCATCCCCCAGGAGCCCACCCCAGCACGTGTAGTGGGAAGTCAGGCAGCAGAACTAAGAGAAGTCAAATTTCCAATGGACCTTGCACCTTGTGATTAGCCCCGCTGATATCCAGCGATGCGCATAATGTGATTTAACGTTCCTCGTCCCCAGTGCCAAGGCAATCTCAGCAGCTGCCTCCCAGGGGATTCTCTGATGTCTGAGAGCACAGTCCCAGCAGCCTTAGAAGCACAGAGTCACTGAGGTTGGAAGACCCCTAAGAACATCCAGTCCAACCATCAACCTGCCACTGCCATACCACTTTCAGGGAGGTTAACAGAGACACTTTTCTGCACCTTGGCCTCTGTTTCCATGAAACATCCACCCACCTCCAAACCCCACCTCTCCTGCCACATCACTGTCAGGGGAACACCAGCAGCCATGAAGATTTCTGAGAGGACAGACAGGTGGACAGAAGTTCCAGCCTGAAAAATTAACCCACCTGATCTGCGACCCAGGTTGTGAAACTGGTCGAAAGCAATTTTCCAAGTTTTCAGCAAAAATATAATAATAATAAAAAGAAACCATCCAGCAGAAGGAAAGCAGTTCTTATTTCCTTGAAGCAGCAGGGAGATACCTGGAGGGAGCATCTCCAGAAGTCTTGAGGCAAAGCCCATGCTCCCAAAGGGGAGGCATTCATGCATAAATCCTGCAGTTACTTTTTTAATTATTATTTGTTCTCGCTCAAAATATTGTTTTGCTTAAAGACAGAAAACATAAATGTGAAAGGCCTGACCCTGCCAGGACCAAATGGGTGCGAATCAGGACACAAATGAGAGGCATCTACGAGTAATTATTACTTAGGCAAGTCTCTAGGGGGCTGGAGGCAAAGCAAGGTTGCTGTTATAAAATGTAGCTTCCTGTAAAACAAGATAAATCAGAAGGACAGTTACAGGTAGCAATTAGTACGCTGTCATTGGTCAATCAACAAACTGCATTTAAGAAACTGCGATAAAGTTATTTCAAAATTAACTGCTCATCACCAGCACTTTAAGAGAGCATAGAAGGGGTGAGTTAATTGTTCTAGTAAAAACAGAAGATATACAAATTACAAGTGTCAAGAAATTGAGAGTACAGCAATACAGTGAATGAGTACAATTTCTGTGCTTGCACTTTGCTCTCTATACAGCTTTGTTTCTATTACAAAGCAAGCACATGTAATGCAGTCACCAAATCTCATTCTGTTTATGAGAAACATTCACACACAAGCATTCAGGAAGCAATCTCTGCATGTTCCCTACAGTGGTATTTTAACCCAAAGGCCATTTCACATTTGCTTTTACTTTCCTCCAGTTAACTTCTCCCCCCATTCAGTTCCCACAGTTCTGATGCTGCGGGGCACTGGGAACAGAGCACAGACAACCAAACCCGGGCAGCACAACCCTATGTATGGTATCACTCTGCATTCCAGCCTTGGGCTCCATAACAGAGGCATCAGTCATTGCAGAAGCAGCATTTCGCCTACTGTACTAAGGGACAACTTCGTACAATCAACGTGGACCTTTAAATTCTCAAAAGAGGAATGCCACAGCGGGCACACAGCCACTGCTGATGCCCCTCCTGCTCTGTCAATGGCCTTCTCAGAACGCACACCCAGACCGTCTGCAATCTTTGTTACATGTGAAGAAGGCAAAGACTGCTGAATTGTAGAAAAACACAACAGTCTGAAAAACTTTCAATAATGTAGTCAAAAGCTTTCAAAAAAAAAAAAAAGATTTAATGTGGTTAGGTAAAAATGTATAGAACTCTTACAGGTCACCATTTCGAGCAGTTGGTTCCCCTGCCAGGATGCAGTGACCGTCTTTGAGAACCTTTACATAACTTCCGAATTTTTCCACCTAGCTCCAGTGAGCTAACACCATCTGTCTACAAGGTCCTTCATGTCCCACTGCACACAGTTGTGGTGAACTGTGAAAGCTGCACAGGGATGGCTTTAAATTTTTTTTAGTATTTAATCACGCTTTGGTTGAAGTTTGCTCGTCCTCTCCAATCCCAGGTGTTAGCACATGGAATTCATAACTTTTCAGCTACCAGGAGATGTAATTTTTTTGGTTTATTTTCCTCTGCAGCTGATATATTATTATCTAAATATATTTCAATGTTTTTTCAATTCCCCATCCCTTCCTTGGAGATTTGTAGCCTTTCTGCATGGTAGCTCTCAAATATGTATAGTTCTACCTTGGATAAAGGTAACATTCTTTTCTTCATATGACTACTCTACATTCTTTGGTAATTACCTGGTAAAATACAGACATTTCTCCTATTGTGTGGATTTTCAAATGATTTTCCACTTGTTTTTTCTAATGTATTTATCTCTGAAAAAAATAAAATCCAACATCCATATGCTATCAAAACCATATGCCAATAAAACTCATCTCTTCATCCATTCTCCAGTCTGCTGTAATTGAAGCACAGTTTCCCAGATTAATAGATGCAATATCACTATTTAATCCTCTCCTCGGTGACAGGGTATAATGATCTGATGAACATGCTACTTAATGGACTACCTGAAAGTGTTCAAACACCATGGTGATGAACATAGGCTAGAAAACTATAGAAAATATACGAGAACAGAATGAGAATTAAGAAATAAACCAGCATGTAAGGAACAAGATTTATTTAGAGATGTATGGGACTTTTTCTTTCCCATAAGCATTTCCAGTTTTAAGTCCTTTATTTGTATTTTCATTGCTCCCACAGCTTCACATGAATGCATTGGAATGGTATGAGGAATAATCTAAATTATCTTGCAGAGCGAGGTTGATGTCTCCCACAAATTAATATTAGCTCAGTACGTTGGCAGATTGCACGTATAAATCACCAAAGATACGTAGTGTCTCCTTGTTTCAGGATAAATATAACTCACCGTGAATGTATTGCTTTTATTAAAATGCACCATTGTACCGTAGCAATTATTTATTTGTGTTTAATTTCAGTAGGGCAGGAATTAATTTGCCAGCTTCCAGGCTCCTTGAGCAATAGGTGGCCGAGGGCTGGGAGAGTTCCGGTAAGGTGCCTTCCTGCAGCCCATCCCAGTGTCGTGGCTCCAGCACCTCTCTATAGGGACAGATTTTCCAAATGCACAGGTGCCCAGCTTCTGCTCCATCCACACACACAACCTGCTTCAAGCCCCAAAGATCACATCATCTTTCCTTAGCTTTCTGGTTCCCCCAACTTGGGAAGTTTTCATTGCAGTCATCAGGGACCTGAAGATCAGGGCTTTGACCTCCAGTTTGAGGACTCTTCATTCCCGTAAGAAAAGCAAATTGTTGATTTCTACACTAAAAAAAAAATCTCAAACCAACATCTGGAAACCATCATTTTTGTACACAAATTACTAAATTTGCAGATAATTAACACTCTGAAAATATATCTAAAGAAGCAAATTTAATAAACACAGGAAAAACACCACTGCAGGAAATGGGTATTTTGCAAGCAAAACTGGTATCTAAAATGACTAAAAATGTTCTCTAAGGAGCAAGCACTATATGAAGTGATAAGTTTTTCTCAGAGAATTATTCTAACTTGAATAATTTCAGTGCTTTATGGAATATAATATATATAGATATGCAGGTCAAACAAAGAATGAGAGGCTGCTTTGAAAAGCAGTGGTTTTGAGAGAGACTTTGGGTCACATGAATTCCCTGCACGGTGCTGCACCAGATGCTGACAAAGTCTTTGGAGGTATAAGCAGACAGCTATCGCTTAGGATGAAAACAGTGTTTTCACTGTTCAACATATGTATGAGATTACTGCCAGGCTATTGTTGCTATTCCATTATCCAACCCCCCCCCCCCTTTTTTTTTTAAAGGAAATTGAAAAAGAAGATGTTATAGAAAAAGCAGCATTGCATTAATGAATTGGGGTCAAAAAAATACAGGTTTCTCACAAAGCAGGTAGGATTTTGCCCCTATTCCTATCCAGGATCTGAAAGATCTTCTCATTGCTATCCTAGATTCAATGAGTCATTTTCTGGTTTGACTTGATGCATCTAGGATCAGCATTAAGAACACAGGGAAGAGACAGCTGCCACTTAGCAAAGAGACAAATCCAGTGTCTGGAATGTGAATTTGTATCACGTAAGGGCAGAAATCGGCACTAATCTAGCAGCAAGGAAGTGAACAATCGTGACATCGTACATGAGACTATCGTGGAGCTATTGTATGGTCAGCGTGTAGGGGAAAAAAGATGCACAGGATGAAAGTCAGCAAGGAATTCTTGGCTCTGGAATCAATGGATAAGTTTCCATGCCTGTCCTGCAAAGTGTACCGGACTACACAATGCTTCCAGTATCCCCAGTAGTTAAACAGATAGGAAGATAGGGGCACCCAGTCCCTTGTGCAGCAACAGTGATCTGCAGCGTTCACAAAGACTTGCAACCTACTTAACCTGCCACCCCAAAAACCAACCAAACCAAAGTGACACTGCTCGCTGCTTGGCATTCATACTCATGAGCATCTCACCTCCCGCACACTGAAGTCAAAAGTATACTCAAGTCAAAATTAGCTTATTAGAAGAAAAAAAAACAAACAAAAAAATAGAACAACCACCAAGGATGTAAGATTCAACTTTCTGAAACCGCTGCAAAACACTGATGTAAACCAAACCCCCAAAACACTACTGTACTAGAAAGGGAAACACTGAATTACCAACATCCTTACATCTCAATCAAGTACCAAGTTAACTTTGTTTTTAATTACTGATGAGATTAAGACCATAAACACTGATTTAATATAAAAAACAGTGCAGAATCCCTTCAGATTTTGATTGTTCCTGTATAAAATTATGAAAGGACATTAAAAAAACAAATTCTTTACACCCAGACACTAATCGAAAACAGATGAGAGTTTGTGTAATGAAAATCAAATCATTAGAAACGTTTTGTAAACCAGAGCTCATATGAAAAACTTTTATTTTCTTTTACACACTGACAATTAGATGATCAGTACATACACACGCACAAGCTGCATTGTGCAGAGCTCCTACCCAAGGGCTGCCGAGGGTCGTAGCTTCTGATTCAGCCTCTACTTAACTGAAAGATATCCATCAATCTCAGCAGATGCTGTATCACTCCCCATGTCTCTTATCCTTACATACTTCACTTACAAAATATCCACTGCTTTCCCCCTGAAGAGCTCAGAGGACATCACAGAGATAAGTGAGAATCCATTTTACTGATATGAGAACCAAGGTGGGGAGCAAAGAGACTCAAGGTCCCAGTGAAGGAAGGAGCCTTACCCCTACTGACAAATGTGCCCCCGCTGAGGCAACGCAGTATATAGGGCACTGAAGCCTAACACTTGATTCATCAACCCAAGTTAAGCACTCTTCTGTCATACTTTTCAAAATAAAAAAGCATGAGCAAAAAAAAGTTAAATTTAAAGAGGTGGGCAAAATACTTTCAAGTCATAGTTCTTAAAGTTGCCGGTTTAAAACGTTATATAGATGATCTGTAATGTGTGGCAGCAGTGGATGAAGAGGAATAACCTGTTACTTAAAGCATTCAACTTAGAAACCTTTACTCAGTTCAAAACAGGACTATGCTTGTTGTATCTACGTGGTACTTCCTCATCAAAATCTTCATTTTCCTGTTCCAAAAACTAAAACAAACCCACAAAATAAAAAACATCCATAGCGATTAAAGTCTGCTATCTTATTAATAACCTCATGCTCTGCTATGTAGTAGAGCATATTACGTATTTGAAGAATCAACATTTTGGCCAAGTTTATTAATAGAATGAAAACACGCTTTGCAATTTGTTTTTTTATTTTAGTAACTAAAATACATAATTATACTAATTTACTTGCAAAAATGGAAACTGTAGTTGTTTCCAAATCCTTTGCTTATTAAAAATACCATAATCACTTCACAGCTTCAGAGCCATTTTGTTATAAATAACTGCATTCAATTTATTTAGTAGATATACAAGCGATGATAAACCGCTTAAACATAGAGATGGGTATAAGGTTATTAAAAGTCACTGTCAATAAAGTATTTGCAATATGATTCAATATGCCTAGCCATGCTATTTGCAAACACACAGAGGGCAGAGATTAAACTGTACAGCTGGCCTGGCATAAAATTTATCAATGATTAACAGCAAATACTTGATGTGGAATATGGGTGGGAACACGTGTGATTATTCTGTGTGTTTTGTGTCTGCATTACAAGGTGAAGTCAGAGCAACCAGGTTTTGTCCTAATGCAGAAACATCAGATGCATCACCATGAAAACGTTGAGAAACACCAGAATTACTTTTTGTCAGCCCACATACATTTGGTAAGTTAACACTGTGATAACCCCAAGTTTTGTTTCCAGTAACAGATGCAGCCTGAGGACAACAGCACAAGTTATCTTACGCCTCACTATCCCGTCTACCAGTCTCCATGCTGCTCTCCATCTGCTTGGCCCTCTCTAAGGCTCTCTCTAGGTTTTAATTTGTGCCTTTCAGTCAAGATTCTGGCAAGCAGACTGAGAAAATCCCAGACATGACCACTGGTTCAGGACCTGCGCAGTCCCACCAGGCAGCCAGCTTTCTGCATTAGATAACCCAGAGCTATTGGTTAATACAAAGACTTACTAGCTCAAGGACCTCACAAACAAGTGGTCCTAAATAGGAACCGAGTCCCTAAGACTGAAGGGGTTGAGAGCAGATACTCAGCACTGTTCTGCATTGAAATAGCTTAGGTAACTTTGCAAAGCGTTCCCTAGTTCTCCCCAGCCAGGTACATGGTACCACTAGCTGTCATCCTTTGGCACATTCACTAGCAATAAACACATCCAGGACCCAGGCACCTCTGCTTTTGGGGAGAGAATCTCAGAACTTGGGAACATGAAAAACTTCCCACTGGTTCAGACCAACGATCCACCACTGTGAATCTTTTTTATTTGTGAGACTTCAGCCTCTGAGCACTAGTTTTCATTGCACTTCTTACCGGTTAAGATTCCCACAGTCTTTTCTTACCTGAAGAGCTGCGTTCATGGAAGTTAATGTCTGCTTCTTTGGAAAGGGGGCTAAACCACCGCCCCGTTTCACACAACTTACTGAAAATGTCAAAATGGCACAGCTTACATTTTAAATTAAACCAGTGACGTAAGAAATACGTGATTCTTATACAAAGGAAAAAAATACTGTTATCATAGCCTCCTAGGATCTTACGTTTCATTGTGGGATGTTTGAACATACCTTATCAATACATAACAGATCACGTTAAGGTAGCATGTTTCAAACAACTCGCATTTCCCATCTCATAAAAAAATGGCTCTATCACGAACCTCTTTTCATCAGAGAACAATGGTTTGAACAGAAACAGCTTCCAGGGCTGTTTGTCCTTATAATTAGAAGACTTAAGTCAATTTTCAGTCAGCTGCATTTAATGACAAAACTTGTATCCTTGTTCAACTAGTTAATGACAGAGATTATCTACAAAAATATTCCGAACAAAGGCTGCTAATACATTAACCCACTCTGCAATATTTTACCTAATTGCTAACCCCAATAGTTCTGAGTATGACATGATACCATCCTTTGAAATCAGATGCAGAGACCTAGAGATAATTGGGATTGATTACAGTACTCAACAAAGTAGGAACAAAGAGACAAATTACGGTCAAAGAAAAAAAAATAGCTTTTTCTGGCTAGAGCATGAAGTCACACAGAAGTGGGGAAAAATATATTCTGGATTGATCATGTTTTTGTCTAAGAAGCATGTTCTGCTGTACAATAGCACAACTCTCTCTGAGGTACAGCAGTATCATTTTGTACCTATAGCAGGCATGTTACTTATTGTATTTTATTGGCCCGTATTTTGTTTTTTACTCACACAGACTCTAAGCACAGCAAAGTCTCTGCAGCGAGAAAAAGATACATCTATGCTTCTTCAGGAGATTCTCCAGGGTGCAGAACAGGTAACATTTAACATTATCAGCCACACTCAATAGCAAAAGCCAGGTATGAAACCATGCAAGAAAGTGAGCCAGGACAAACTCCTGCGCATCATCTCTAATTGCAGTACCATTTTCAGAGTAAAAATCTATTGTACAATACCAACTAGAGTACTTACTCTTCTGTACAATAATTTAACTACTTACATAGACCTTGAAAATGTCTCTAGAATGGGCTAAACTCAGTTTGACCTATGTCTAGTTAGGTGAAGAGGTTAACTTGTACATCTTGAACTTAAGGCAAGGATAATTATTTCCTGTTAACACCTTTCTATCCAGATTCCCAAGTACATGCACTTCTGTGAAGCAAATAATCAAACCTCACAAATGAGGAGAACAAAGAATAAACTCATCTTCAGCCAGCTTCAAACAGCTACAGAGCAGCTCAGTGAGACACGTCTATCACTGCGAGTCCACCACTCCTTCCACACAGTTCCCATCTTCCTTCTGCCAAATTAAGTTCTCAGGTAGTAACATTTCAGCTAAAAAAAGGAAGATATGCTGAACTGTCAGAGATTCATAGTGGTTTAGCTACAGCAGTATGATTGAGAGCAGTAAAGCTGCTGGGACATTCTTAAGTTTGCTGGGCAGCATTCAGCATGCCACAGGAGTAACACATGCTCAAAGGATCACCACAGGCCACAGACTGAGAGAGAAAGCAGCTACCAGGTTCCTTCAGCAACCCCAGAGGCATCGGGAGTCTGTATTTCAAGGATCATTTCAGCAGAAAGGAGCCAGAAACTTGAGTGAGGCACATAATCAGCTTGAGGATTTCGTGCGTTGGATAAGTCGATCAGAAGCCATCATCTCCTCTCTCCTACTTGTCTGGCTGCTGAACTGAGCACTTTTCTCTTGGAGACTCAAACACGAGTAACCTGTTTCTGACTTACGATATCAGAGATACCAGGCACATTTCATCCACGCTATATCACAAAGAACACAGTCCACAATGACAGAGATTGGGAAAGGAAACCTAACTTAGATTTCTAATGCTGGAAGCAGACCAATGAACTCACTCCAGATTTATAGCAGTATGACTACAAATGAAATTGGACCGTTATCTCTGGTTTTATAGCCACTGGAGTGGTGCAGCAGGTATAGGGCCAGCTGCCACCGATCATATTTGTTAGGGAGGGCTTATTTCCCTCATAAACCATATGGACCAAACACAACAGTCAGAAAATAATTATATGGGTTTGCATCCTTCAGAAGCCTGTGGGAAAAAGTGATAAGCTTGCCGTCAATTTAGAATTTGAGTCTATCGTCATACTTTATTTTACTCAGAGTATAAAGCCATTACATGACTAAAATTAAATAAAACAGTTTCCTTGAGAGCTGTTTGAAATATTCTAATGTATTTGTCTTACAGCTTCATTAATCCATTTCTAATTCATTCTGCAGGTTTACTCAACAGCTGTGCCTGATGGAAACTACAAATCTGGATAAAATTAAAGCTACTATACCACTAAATCACTTTATTTTCAAAGACTTAACATTTTCTGCTATTTCAGATCATGCTCTACCTATAGGCAAGAAAAAGTATCTTTTCAGAAGCAGAAAAGCCATCAACCACACATACTAGATTTTAAGAGTGAGGTTAATTTAATATCAATTACAGGAAGTACTCTGTGCTATTCCCTTTCTCAGGTGAAGATCAGTCTTCATTTTTAAGCTTCCATGTGCAGCATTGCCACACAACTCGAGCTACCTCTTTGTTATTATTTATAGCACTGTAGCAGCTATCACAACCTGTAGTTTTTCTCAGAAGACGCTGGATTTCAAACAGCAGTGTAAAGCAGCTGCAACTAGTATGACTGATGTTAAAGATGCTGCTTTGCGGTAACAAACACCTATTCCTCTTCCTGCTTATAATAAAAAATTAATTAATTAATTAAGGAGCCTTAGGTGTAGAACAACTAAATAAAAGGAAACACTGGCTTTCAAGCATTCATGGGGATTCTCAACACCGTAGTACTCAGAACAGAAAACCACTCATGACTCATCATTCAGTTGTGCCTTGGGGTGCAAGTGCTCAAGTAATGAGTTAAGGTAGTTCATTATAAATCGTATCTCTGCACTCTTCAGCCTCTGCTATAGAATTACTGTATGGCAGAGCTCCTTTCCAATTTAGGAAATGTTACACTAATTGAGTATGCAGGCTCATGCTCTCCCATCTCTGATTAATTAGCACCACTCTAGCTCTTCACATCAATCTTGTGAAAACCACTGTGACTGATCTTGTCTCGCTTGGAGCTGAAAATTACTTTGCCAATAGCATAACATAATACTTGGGTATAAACAACAACAAAGATGGGACACTCTGGTGGCCCCACAATCGCTCCTTTTATGCTGCGCATCTCTCCAGTGCTTTTGAAGACAAAGGACAAGACTTCACTAACAGCAGACAAATGCAAGTCAGAAAAATTAAGATAGCATACTGGATGCCCTTTGTTTTTACAGTGGTGTTTCTAATCAACAGAAGCAGCAGTTTTTGCAGTCCCTGCTTGACAAGATCACTGCAAAGGTCACAGTGCGCTCCCCTCCCTTCCTTGCGAGGAAGAAAAGTTCCATTTAGGAAAGCATTCAGGAGCTTCAGGCATTCAAGAGTAACTCCTGGAGGATTACTGCTAACGCTTGACACAGCCAGACTACACAGCATGACCCAGAGCCTCTGCTGCACTTTCCTTTCTTAAACTTTGGAAAAGACTTTCTTTCTCTTGCCCAGCAGCCATTTCGAACACATGCAAAGGAACAACATGAAGTGCAAAATGTTTTTTCTCACGTTGTCTTTTGCTACTGACAAGTCAAATGGTTGAGCCAAAAAATGTCAGCAAGACAGAGATGAAGGCCAATGATTTCAGGGCAGAAGTGAAGTTTCAGGCAGAATCTCCCAGTTGGGCCAGGCTGCTTTTATCACAAGTATCGCAATCCCAGGCTAGCCTAAGGCTGAGCAGCTCGGCTCTGTGCCTCCCAGCTTCCAGCCCCGTTGTTTTACACTTGCAGCTTTCTCCCAGTCATCAGCCCAGATTTCACAGGCCAGATTGTCTCGCTCTGAATTCACTTACTAGTTTTAACCCAGAATTTACTAAGCTCCTTAAGCTGTATGTTTCCGAACAAACGTGCAAGAAAGGTTTTGCAGCTAATAACAGCCTTTCTCTAATCTCTTTGCAGCAGCGCAGCCTTCCAGCTGACTGTCCTTCCATTACAGGCATGTGCTCCAAGACACAACATACAACAATTCAAAGGAGATGCGATCTACCTCAGTTCCTTCCCCATCATGTTTTAGCAGTGTTTCAGGAATTTCTGCATGAATCCCTGCATGAGGACACACGAAGGAACATGCGAACAACAGCAGCTCCTGCTGGTTCACGAGCATCAGGTGACTTCTGTGCCTGCGAGCCCCCTTCACCCCCTGGTCCTGCTGAAGCAGCTCACGTGGAGGAAAGGATGTGCACCCTGTGCTGTAAGGGTGCACCTCCCAAAGAGGCGGCCAGATCTCAGCAGCAAGGTCATTGCTGTGATCCTAGCTCTGCTTGTTTTGGCCATCTCTCTTGCCAGGACCTCGAAGAAAAGTCCTGCGTTTCTTTTATAGTTGTAGGCACGGGGTGAGGAACAGATTTCCCATTAAGCTGAAAAGATTTTAAAACCAGCCATTACCAAAAGGTTTACAAAGGCTGAGATTTTAAAAGTGTCCTGAGGGAAGCAAAGAACCTCTTGGAAATTAATGGGAATTAAATGTCCAGAAGCCATGGGCAATTCTGAAAATCCTATCCAAGTATCTAATACTTCTATCTGCCAGAGACACTAACATTTAAAACAAAAGTGATTTTATCACCGGCTAAGAGCCAGTTTAAGTGAAAGAATTATAAAATATTAAACCAATTAGTCTGTTTGACAACTTGACATTGATTCTTCCCAGACGATGAGCAGGCTGCAGCATGGCAGGAAACAGCACGAGCATGATATAAAATGAGAAGCAACTTCTAAGAAGTCTCAGAAAACTGCAGGTCAGAGCCCGGACCTGTGTGTGATGAAATAAGCATTTCTTCGTATTTGGCAAGTATAATGTAGGTATTTATTACCTAAGCATAAGATTTATGAGCCCCTTAACTACTCGTTAAATTGCTTCAACGTGCTTAGGTTTATAAATGATGTGAATAGCTAATCACTTCTTTTGTGCTCCTGCCTTCTTCTTTTTGTCACCTAAAACAAAGGTCTCATATTTACATTAAGGATATTTTAGAGGAGCGCAGACTAACCTTTGTCAGTGCCTTTTCTTATATAACTAGCTCCAGCAGATTACTCACGCGAGGAAGGGAAACTGGCTCGGCCCGTGTAGAACCAAGCCATGCCAATTTGAGTGGTACAAGAGAATTAGATTTAAGCTTCATTTTACATGGGGAAAGAAACCCATAACCTTTGAGAGCTATATAAAAGGTCACGTCAGTAAACAACGGGGACTCTGAGACACAACTGTTAAGCGTTCCCTATGCAATACAGCACACAGTGTTTCTAAAAGGAAAGGAAAAAATGGGGACATTAAGAAACACATTTCCTGCTACTTCAAACGCTATGGTTAAAATCATCCTTGCTTCCTCATTTGACCTGTGAAATTAAGCTATGTGCATTCCAGCCCACACACGCATCTCCATACAGTCACGGTTTGTACAGAAGTGCCCTGTTTGCTGTGCCTACAATTGGTTTCACCGGGACCCGGAGCGGGATCATAACCAATCCCACCCACCAAGGGGAAAAAGCCAGAGCAGCACTTCACCACAATTCCCCAGGCCTCTATTTTCGACGACTGTGACGTTGTAACTAAGAAGATTCAATTAAACAGATTCTTTAGGCTTACTCATCCAGCGTTTTATGAACCATCTCACCTCTTATCAGGCTAAACCAGATATTTATTATAACAATAAGGAGATTTCATACTAATGTCTCACATTCACTGAAGCCCAGAGATATTAAACAAGATCATTTACTGCTGTCTGCTGCCATTTAAAGAACTACATTCAGAAAACGTGAGGTGTTCAAAGGTTAATTCGGATTAATGTCACTGGATTTTGCTTCCTTCTCCCAGTCTTCGGCTCCCACACTTCCTCAAGACCTTTTCAGCTCATGGGGAACAAAGCCTGGACACACATGGAAGCCAACTGACTGCTCTGCACAAAGACTTATGCCAGGGCTGCCCAGGCTGGAGGGTTGAACACTGCAGGGTTCACAGAAAAGGCAAAGGGTTTAAAGAATGATGCAGCACACAGTTTTCCCTCACACTGAGCTAGTAACCATCAACAGTGCTAACAAGGAATACCAGCAGGGAAGGACCAAGAAACACATGACAAAAGGATACCAACAAAGAAATGAAATCAGATTCCAAACAGGGAATGAATAAGCAACTATGCAAATTTAAATATGGAATTGCTTTATTTCCTTGTCTTTGGAGAAAGGTGAACTAATATATAACAAGCCAGATAATGAGAATGCCAGATGGCTGAACCTTGTGGAATTTGGGAAATGAAAAACCAGAGTGTGCAGTACAGAATGAGTGTACAGAAAGGGAAAGGCAATAGCATCTGAGAACTTCTGCAAGACTAACTTTAACATATTAGAACCATGCACCCTTTCTTATAGCAGTACCAGTCAGCAGGCCCTTGTATGTAACTCACGCTATACAAGCAGTCAGTACTACTTTGTCATCCACTGCTCTAACTATCAAGTGCCCTGGTCATGAGAAAACATCGTTTCCATGTAAACCAATTGTTACTTTATACACATTTTCCTTTTCCTACATCTTTTAATGTCACTGTTCCTTCCTATCAAAACGGAAATAAAAATCAATGCATAAGCATCCATGCTATCGTTTGCCTCACTGCATCTTGTCTGTTAGCAGAGCTCCTGTTGGCACCGCAGTTATTTATGGGAAATACCACAGTCGTCTTTTTTGTTCTCCAGCTGCTCAGCCCCAGCCCTGCGAACAGTGCTACAGGAGGGATTCACCAAAGTTGGCTTCAGTTTAAAAATAAGCTGCACTTTATTACGAGATCACATAACCAATTAAACGTTGTATCTAATACAAATAAACAGAAGCATTTTCCTAAGTTGACACTGGTAGTTATGCACACGTCTCTTCCATGGGACATATTCTGGGTCAGGCTGC
The DNA here is from genome assembly GCF_002078875.1 of Numida meleagris. Lineage (NCBI taxonomy): Eukaryota > Metazoa > Chordata > Aves > Galliformes > Numididae > Numida > Numida meleagris. The sequence goes on along the minus strand of NC_034419.1, from coordinate 12,830,698 downwards.
CTGTATTGGAGCGTAAGATCATTGCCATCATCACTTTCCATCTCCCCAAGCACACACGATGAATCACAACAGAGAGGTAACCACACGGCTCTGCTCGCTCTGCACCCCACAGCACCACGCGATGCCAACCCTGCAGATGCAGCAGCACTAACAGCAATGGAAAGCTGATTTCATAAAGGATGGGTATAGCTGAGAAGGAGACTGCAGGAGGAAGCTGGGGCACTACACAGGATTTCTGTGGAGAGGTGCTACACGGCAGGGTGCCGAAAAGAATGCGTTTTCTGCCCAGTGCATAAATTGCTTTGGTGGCTCCTGAAGTGCTTAAACCATGGGAGTGTCCTCAGACAGCAATGCCAATTACACTAGTATGGAAGCACTGTCCCACTGTGACGATTGCAAAAGAAATTCATGCTAAAGCCCTTTTCCTGAGCTAGTGAGCAGTGAAAGAAGCCTCACTTCGGCAGCAAAGGGAAGGAAGAAAGGAGCCATTTAAGTCACTTATCTGGCTAAGAGGGTCGTTCCATAGTACAGAAAACACAGCACAGATGTGGTAGTGAAATTGCATGGCATTAGTATTATTTGTATACTGTGACCTACATGCCTCCATCAGCTCTGGGCTTCCATGGACGAGGTGCTATATGAACACACAAGAGGAAAATCGGGGTACGACAATAAACTCTGCAGAAGAAAGTGCAAGCATGATGCAGACTGTAATGTACTATGTCTTTATTCAGTGGTGTTTGTCTTTTCAAAGGCAAGAAATGAATGATGACTTCATAAAGAATCTAAAAACCAAAGTAGAAACAGATTCTCCATTCCAAAGCCTTTCCCTTCCCAATTTAGAAATAGTATTTTCTTCCCTCTCTTACAGAAAATCTATGGCAGCAAGACAGCCTCGGCATCCTGCAAAGAACTCAGCCAGCACAGCAGCTCAACCACCATGTGTTCCAAGCCCATTATTTTTCATTCTTAACTTAACCATCAAATATTTTCCAATGCCAGAGAGCTTTTACTGCCAGAGAGCTATTTTCTGCTTTGTACTCATCGTTCAGATAAACAAGAGAGGAAGAAAAGAAGGGAAGAGGTTAGCATAAGGTTCTGGAACTGTGGAAACCAAAAATGATCGGCTGTTTCTTAAAACATGCTTATCTAAAAATTATGTAATACCTTTTAGTGGCTAGGGTTTCAGCTTTGTTTTGTTTTTAAATTAACAGACAAAAGACACTCTTTTTAATGAGTCTTCCACGGAATAAGATGAACCAAGAACATACCGCAGGTAAAGTCAAAAACATGACACTCCACTTGCCCTGAAACTGTTTTTGAGGAAGTCCTTGGTGCCAGCTAACAGCTTCTTTAATAAAACTACAATTTCTCCCAACTCTGCAGTCCTGAAGATTTTCAGTAATAGCACTTTTGTCTTCAAATCATTTGCTACATGTCCTCCAACGCTGACCTCATGCTTCATCACCAAGGGCATCCACTTTGACTAAAATTGCTAGTCTGAACTTGGCAGATATTAGGGATTTGGCTCCAGTACTGAATCACGTATTCTACTGCATGGGATGAGAAAAAAGGCACTGCAAAATTATTTGTCATCTATTGAATGAAAAGAGACATTTCAGTCTTGGTTTCTGCCTACTCATCTACAGTCCTCAGCACCAGAATGGCATGAAGAAAGATGAGGTCCTCAGAGCACACGCAACACCAGCTGGCTATCAGCATGCATCGGCGGGCATTACATGTTCTTATTACTAAAGACTCCTCACATGCAAACTCAAGTTTTTAGAAGTTGTATAGACATTTATAGCCTTTCTCAGAGCACACTGCATGACTACATGTGCAAAAATGCTTTGATATTTTGTAAAGTTGTGGTTGCATTTAGTTTGTAAAGTCATGGTGGTATTTAGTCTGCATTCCTGAAACCTTTTTATTACCTACATTCATCAGCAGACAAAATGAAAAGAATCAACAGAAAGTTCAAGATGCTTTTGCATGCAACTGTGAAGAATTTTTTCTTTAATTCCATCACTTCTTTTCATAAAAGCTCATGATATCACCCCTAACTGAAGGTCTTGCCTTCTTTCTAGCCAATGAATAAATCCATTACTCTCAACTAAACACGAGATCCACTCCCAATCCTGTTTCTTGGGAATGTTGCTTTTGCATAAGGAGATGGTTGTCTCAGCCATTCTTTGCCCCCCAGAACCTCAGAAGTTCAAATAAGAGGAATGCTCTGAAAGTAATGCCTCCTATTTTATTATCTTGGTTCATAACATCAGAGATGGAAGTTGGTGACACGGCAGTAGAGGTTGAACCTTCTCACCAGTATTCCATGTCATTCTGTTGCTGTATGGCAGATGACAGCAGAGGGGCAGTCTAACAAAATGGCATCTGAAATGGATGTGCATACGAACAAAGATGTGTCACTGAATTCCACAGAAATTCAGAAAAATTGCATTCAGAAAAAATTGCAGCCACTGACATTCATGGATGCCTGTTGAATGTTTATGGAGTCCAGACAGTGGATATGAGCACAGTGAGGCAGTGGGTGGTGTATTTCAGCAGTGGTGACAGCAGGTCACCTCCACTGGTGCAGATTCCTAAGAGCACGGCACGCAAGCTCTCATTTCTCACTGGTGAAAATGCATAGTTAATGGTGGTGACTCTGTTGAAAAACAGTGTTTTGTAGCTGAGAACCTGCTCTATTAAGTAATGTTTTTGTGCTTTTTGTACCTCCTGTAGTTTCCACAGAAACAAATAAGAGGCATTACTTTCAGAGTGACCTACGTAGCATTTGTTCAGTAACAAATCCCAAGCTGGACAATGAACTGAGCTTATTCATATAGAAAAGGATAAAAGGGTAAAACAACTTATAAATTATTATCATATCTCAAATCATTAATCGAGGCTAGTAATTTAAAACAGGAACATTATCTATTTTCATCCTAATGAAATTTAGGATAAGCCATGGTTTCCTGTTTTAGGGTGGTGTCCAAAACTGTTCAGAGGTCTGCAAAAGCAATCTTTCTAGTTCTGTTTGAAAAGACATGCTTGGAGTTTTTCCCATTAAAAGAGGAAATGGGTTTGTCTGAAGTGCAAAACCTTTGTATTCTTCAAAGAATACAAACAACTGAACAACATAAACTTTTTTAGGGGGAGTCAGGGGAGGAGGAGGGAAGTGCTCCTTAGAAGACTGGGTTTTATCTTGATGCCGTAAGTAGACTTAAATATGCAGTCTGACTAATATTTGTTTAACTCTGAGCTTCACTAAAGTAATTAGTTTAATATACAGCACATTTAGATGGCAGAACAGCAGGAATGTTCTGCTTTAAATACAACAATGAAATGAAACTTTCCCAAATAACTCCTAATCTTTAAAGATAAAACTGCTATTTAGGTTTACGCTAGCAGAATACAAAATGGTTTCCTGAGATATTCTGCACAGTAACTACATGTTATAAAGGAGCTGCAAGACAAGAGCCATTTTTTATTTTAAATTACTCCAGCCAGTCACCTCTCTGCATTCTGAGGTTTCTCTGGTTGCTATTCATTCTCGTTTTAAACAACCGTAGGTAGTTTTCATCATCACGATGCTGCTCTTTGGAAACACACTGTGCTGTAGCCTGGAATGGAGGACGGCCACAAGCCTGAGAAATGGCCACCTCCATATGGACCCAGAGAAACCCTTTGCTCAGGCACAAAAGGACTGGTCCATGGCTGTAAGCACCTGAGACAGGATGAAATGCCTTGAAGGACCTGCTCACTTGGGAAGGGAAAAAGTTGTAGCATTTTGCCTTTTAGTACAAGCCCTACATTTGCAAGCATTGGTGTTCACACTTTGTATGCACAGGCTAAAATGTTTTTGACTTTGACAGAAGCATATACCTAAAGGCTACATACTGCAAGATGATTCACGGTGCACTTCACAGCTTTCATGAACTGTCCTCCCTGGTTCACGCTCCCCTTGTCATTAAGAAAAAAAATGTATGTTTTCTACCAGTCACCATCTCATCTAAAGGACAAAGAAAACCCCAATACAACTACACAGAAGAGACTGGGTCTTTTGCAAAAAGCTGACAAACAAAACCACCAAAAAACAACAAAGTAGAAAAATCTCAGCAGGAAGAGTCTACCTTCATAGGGTGTAAAAAGACTAAAAGAAAAGCTAATGAGTGCCCAGGAAGAGGGCCGGCCATAGATGAGAACTATAATCTGGAATTTGGAATCAAGGGGACTTTTACTGCCAAGCATATGTCACAAGCTTTTCTGATGATTGCCTGTTTGTCTATAGGAGCCAGCTAAAAAAAGGCACTCTGGTCGTCCTGCAAACAGTCTTGCAGTATTGACCTAGAGACTGCAAACCAAAGGGATCACTCCATTTGCATGAAGATTGTGCTTGAAACAGTTATGAAAAAGAGCAGCAAGGAAATCCTCATCTGCTAATGTATTTACAACTGAAACACAGTTTGCAAATAAGAATTTCAGAACATTTGAGTCTTACAAACAAGGCCAATTCCATACATTTCATATGATTTCAGGAGGACACAGCATCATATTAATGAATTAAACCGGCAACAAAGACAACCAATTAATTCATCATCTTAATTTCCTGCTATGGCAAAATTTGTCTCCAGAGTGTATTCAAAAGCACTGTTTAGATCTTAACAACATTAGTTAACCCTGCAACTCTGTGTGACATAGCAAGGATAAATGGTCTCTTGCACAGAAGTAGTTTAAACATTCAAAAAATAAAATAAAATAAAAATCTTGCTTGCCATGGATTTTGTTTTGCTACCAAAACCCAAAATGCACAATTCTGAGATACCGCAGCCGCCAGAAAGTCTGTTCGGGTTGCAGAGCCAGACCATCTCACAAGGGTACAAAGAAACATGACAGAGGGCATCAAGACAGCTAAGGACTTTGAAGGACTCCAGTGAACAGTGCATCTAAAATTTTCAGAGATGAATATATTGAAAATTATTTGTTTTAATCAAACGGTCAGATGGTTGCACCTAACTTCAACCCATTACTCCCTCTAGTTATTCTACTCAGTAAGCATGTTTAGACAACCTATAAAAATGCCTGGGTTGTATAATGGTCCTTCCTGACTCCTGGTCTGCAGAGGTTACACATCCACCTCTAGACTCCTAGGTTCTGTTCTTCCACCCTTTGTGTGTCACTGTAGCCTCTGGGGGAACAAGACAAGGCGCTACCACTATGTGTATTTCATTCCTGCCCCCATCACCATCTTACTCACCTTTGCATTGCTTCAATCTTCCCTGCACTGCTATGCAAAAATCCCATAATCTAAAAAATGGAACAGACAAGGTTTCTGTTCTCTAGTGAGGTGCCCAGGCACCATGCAAAGACGTGAGGCTCATTAGCCTTTGTGCTACTTCTCTAGCACATCCAGCTGAGAAGTCCTTTCAGCAGGACCCATGAGATTAATGAACCACAGTTTGGAGCCCGCATCTCCTTCATAAAGCAAAAGCTGGAAAGGAAATCGCCCAGCCCTGCTGAACTACAGTGAATAGAAATGCAATTGCTCCATCGAGAGGGAAAAGACAAGGCTAGATAAGTACTCATCAGTGTGCTTGCAGCAGTACTCTTATATGTCTTTATTGGCTTTCCACCACACAGAGAAATGATTTGGAGGATTCTGGCAATCCCGTAAACGAAGTATTTCCAACAATTTGGCTTTTACTGTGACAAAGCAAAGCTAGAAGTCAGGCAGTTAAAAGAAGTTAAAAGTATTTACAGAAGAGGTATGTCTGGGATATTTCTGTTGTCAGCTTTCAATTAAATCCTTAGACAGTGTTAAATTGCAGGCATTCCAGTGTGTTAAAAAATACATACAGGATATGAATGTTTTTCTTAAGCATGTAAAGGGTTCACATACTCTTTCTTAAAATGAACATTCTTGCTGTCTTTGATGTTGTAAATCTTATTATGTAAAACAGCCTGTTGTGTAAAATAAATGATGGCATGTGATCCTGCAAGAAGCTTAGTGCCCATAAGTCGTTTTAAAGCCAACAGGAATAAAGGCCAGTCGGCATCAAGCAAATTTCTACTGTGAATTTGAAAAATCTTTCAAGAGAATAAAAATTAATGCAAACACAACTTGACCACATCACAAGGTAGCAAGCTTGTCAGACTCCTGTGTTAAGGAAAATTTGCACCAACTTTTACTTCTGCAGCAAAGATCCCAGCTACTGGTAGGACCACTCCTCTACAGAACTGATGCAGTAACAAACTAGCACATTGTTAACTCTACACTTTAATCCTTGAAGATCCTCAAAAGAAGATGCAAGTCTGGTGAATGCACACATTATGTGATGACACTGCCAAAAGGAGCTCACAAGCTAAGCGAGCATGCTTTGGCTCCATCAGTAGGTTTGGTGACTAAAATGACAGATCTAGAACTCCAGATGTATGGAAGCCAGTGGCAAACTTCTACTGGTGTACAGAGGACCGGTACACCTCAGCTGGCTATCCGAAAAGCCTTTAAAGTGCAGCACTGCCTATGCAAAATGAAGGATTGATTTCACTCTCAGCTGATGCTGAGCTTACAAACAAGCTGTTGCATGGTGATCTTTCTTCCAACAGGCCCATGTTTTCCTCAGCATCAGTCACTTCCAGAGGCAGGAAAATAGTTAATCCTCTACGTTTTGCCAAACATTGCTTCTCTGTAAAGTCTACAAAAAGATGCAATTAGAGCAAGTTGTTCTACTAGGAGCTGGAGTAGAGCCATTAGCTCATTTTCACTGTCCCCTCAGAGCCAGTAATGATAACTGCTGTCTCCCTTCCGCTACAGTTAAACTGGTGGCCAAACGTGGGAAGACTACTTGAATAACCTACCAAATTGTCCTGAGTTTTCTCTTTCCCCTGTAAGGGGACCCCAGACACTTGCTGAAAGGATAAATACTGTGAATCTTCACCTTTCAATCTGGGCCACAGCAGGAGACCGTGACCCTACCATGAGCAACAAGCTTGTATTTACCCTGCTCCATGGAAACGGCATATACCAAGCAGATACTTATTTTAGCTGGTCACTTGGCATAAAAATGATCACACCGTGTTTATTTGCATTTTTAGCTTAATTACCTCTAGCGTCCTGTTATACTTGAGGGAGTTCTAATAAGATGTTAAGAAAGAAGCAGTTCTCTACATACATTGCCTCAGGTTAGTTCAATGCCCCATTAGCCCATCTAATGGCTTCTCATCTGCAAGCTCTTGCACCGGCCTCCTGAAGTCAGCGCAAAGAAAAGCACAGAGGCTGGGAGGATATCACTCGTCCTCCTGGACCCTACCTATTCAGTCATGCATACTTTAGCCATCAATAACATTGCTGGTTGCAGTTAAAACTTATCCTGACGGAGATATTAGCAGACATCAGCTACCCAGAGAGATAGTCTAAAAAACTGTAGTCACAGTGGGATGGAAAAAAAGAAAACAAACAAACCCACCCAACTCCACAACGCTTATCTTGGGAGAAAATCTTTTTCCATGGTGTTTTACTAGATGGTAGAAGTTATCTTTTTATCATTTAAATTCTTATATGGCACTTTCATAGCATTATTCTCAGACAAACAAAAGTACTGTTTTTTTCATCACTTTTACTACGGAAATCTTTTCTGGTTCCACTGTGGCAACGGACGTCATGCTATGGTGCTTATAACCAAGACTAAGCTGTTTATAACTGATATTGCCCACAGAGAATCTCTGCAGGAATTCACTTTTTTTCTCATCTATTCTTGTAGCTCTGTGAAATAACTTCCAGTCCCTACCACCTTCTCACCTTTCTCTCTACAGACCAGGTGGGAATAGTTGAAAACATGACATATTTAATGTCCACTGCCCAGCAGTGAATAACTCGAGTTCAGCTCAAGAACGAGAAACCAGGAGGTTCTTTGTTCTGGAACACGCAGGGGACGAGAGCGTCCTTGGTCTTAACGCTGCAAGGGAAAAACAGAGCTGTGCTGACTGTTGTCTTTCTGCAAGGTTTAATATGTTATTGCAGGGCTCCTCAGCTGGACGTAGAAAGAAATGGCATAATGGGATAGGAGCCCATGCCTCAGGTTCATGAATTGGCTGTTTCATGGCAAACATGCACTATCACTGCCATTCAAAGGCTGGGTTGGATGTGGCTTTGAGCAAATTGGTCCGTGGAAGGTGTCCCTGCCCACTGCAGGGAGACTGGAATTTGGCGATCCTTGAGGTCCCTTCCAAATCAAACCATTCTATGATTCTATGATGCCTGCCCTGCTCTCAATGCGTATGTCTTTCCAGAGTCCAGCTCTTTCATTCCAACATTACGAGGATTCAGTGTGAGCAGCCCTGCTTTCTTTCATCCATTTGAAATAAAACCATTTTCAGAGCTACATATTTAAGCATCACTTGTAGGACAACCCAGTTCATCTACATTAACAACTTAATAACTGCTGTTAAATCAACAGATTTACAGATTATGAATTCATTATTTATTCCAGTATGAGAAAAATAACAATCAAAACACATTTAACAATCAAGATACATTATTCAAAGCATAATTACACACACAGGGTGTGACCTTCACAGTAAGAGGCACCTTTAACTCCAAGTGGTTTGGGTGTGAGCAGGGAACAGATACATAAATCCCAAACTGTCCCAATGATTCAAACCAGCAGTAGCAGGGCTCCCCCCTACCAAATAAGTTTTCCCTGTTATAATCGCTTAGGAAAAATGAAATAAAGGCATTCAGATAACATCATCCAAGGAGCTGTAAATACATGTTTAATCTGTAACATTCAAAATCATCTTTATAATTCCTCATTGCTTCTGGTCCCAAAGTGGAAGGACTGAGGCAGTATGAGGCACCTAATTCTATTTGTAGAATTACAGAATGGTTGGGTTGGAATGGATCTCAAAGCCCATCCATTTCCAACCCTGTGCTGTGGGCTGGCTGCCCCCCACCAGCTCAGGCTGCCTCGGGCCCCACTGACAGCCTTCAGCACCTCCAAGGATGGGGCACCCACAGCTCTGGGCAGCTGTGCCACTGCCTCACCACCCTATGAGTACAGAATTTCTTCCTAACATCTAACCTAAATCTCTGTTAGATGTTTACCTCCTAAATGTTCCCATCAGTGTGAAGGGGTTCTTATTATTTAAAAATTTTGTATGCAAACACATCAAATGCTCAAAATAGAGCCAAGTAGCATTATCTTGTGCATTTACTGAAAAGCAAGGCAAAAACTAATTCCAAATAACGGTTACTCAAAAGGAAAGTAACTGAAGCATTAAAAGATATAATACCAAAAACACTGTGTCTTGGACTGGCTCTGCTGGGTATTTCTGGACTAGTAGCAGCAATACAATTTAATTCTAAATGTGGCAATTTCTTTTGGAGAGGAGGGAAAATATAGGAAAAAGGGCTCTGTAGCCCTTGAAATGAGGACAGTGTAATACTATGGTTTTCTGCAACATCTAGCACAGAGAAGCTATAAGTATAATATAAAAATCACCAGTTTAAACAGATGAAAGTAAAACAGCAGACTTGTTGAGGTTGGCTGAAACACGCACACATATAATATGAGCCAAAATCTGTCCTGTTTGGCTCCTGGGGGCTGGTCAGATATTTATGCTAATTTAGAACAACCTTGGGCATCTGAATGTCACAGAGACAGAGGATGTGCGGTGAGTGGAGGTTTTGGATACCGAGGTAATTTTCAGAGTAATTAACTAATGTCAGGAGACCCAATCATGTTCCAAATAACAGGGAAGGTTAGATAATCGAATGCTGCTGTCTTACCACTTATCTTACTGAATACTGTAAAGGTTTTTATTGAAAAGCTTTTACTGAAAAGGAGTTCAAGATCAAATGAGCACAGAGACCATCAATTTCACATGCAAAAAGTACTGCCACAAGGTTTTTTTTTTTGCCAGACCACATGCTGCTTGTCTGCCAGAAAACAGGAAAGAGGTTTGTATCTTGAAAAGAGAACTCCTCCCTCTGAAGAATTTGTCCTGAGGCCCAGCACTGCAGCAGCAGCACCCCGCGGCCCTCCAGCTTCCCCTTCCCTTTCCACCTCCAGAACCAAGGCTCTGTGAGTCACCAAAACTGCAAGTGCCCAATTTGGTGGCCTCAGCCTCCTCCTGTCCTTCAGAAACACCCCGCAGGGTCTGGAATTTGCTGGTCCAGGGCTGTGTAATTTATAACAACAGCCTTCCAGGAACAAGCTGGGGATACAGCTCTGCCAGCAGGGAGGTATCTGCTCTATACCACGCACAGCGCTGCAATGAGGCCTCCACATCAAAATTCTGTTGGTAATCTTTCCAATCCTGTGCTGAAAGAAGCCTGAGTGGCTCCTGCATCATGCTCTTACAGTGGAGAAAACATTCCTAATCCATATCTTTATACAGCTGAAACGTTGTCTGTGGTTTGCAGGCTTTTTATGCAACACACTGGGCAAATGCTCCTCCGCTACAGCTTTCCTTGGGCTGCGCTCCATCTCTCCCTACTTTTGCTCAGCTACCTCTCTTTTCAGCATTTCTGAAACATTTGTAACAATATCAGCATAACAGCACCTGCAACATCGTGCCTATTTTACAAGGCAATAATCCACTTCCCTCCTTGAGATAAACTACTAGGGGGAACAAGAGCTAGGTTATTGGCTTGTAAAACAGTGTGATGATAGTATTATTGTCTAAATTAATGTCATTTAACGCTTTATACCACAGTTCCAGAGGTCCCACCTCAAGCATTAATAATGCATTTTGCTTTTTAACATGCCATAGGGGAGAAAACCGACTTCTGATACCCAGGGATTGCATCAGTAAAACACAACTAATTGGTGCAATCTGCAAGAACTAAACAGGAGACCTTGATTGTTTCTAACAACAGTTGTTACTTCCCTCCCCCTCCCTAACCTCTTTCCCTGCCCTCTCAATTACAGTCTTTTTGGTTCTTTACGCTGCTCATTTCTGAGCAGTAGAAGCAGCTAAAAATACAACTTATTCATACACATTTCCTGCGCTGGAAAGCATATGCGTTACCTCTTCTGAGCTATCTTGTTCTCATTCATACATTCTAGCTCATTTATCAGCGTAAGAAATAGAAGCTTTATATAAGAACCACCACCAAAAAAAAAAAAAAAAAAAGAAAAAACAACCAAACAGGCCCAGCATTGCTAAGACACAGCATGCAAGCCCTTGGCTGATAAATTTGCTAATATGCCAATATCGGCAGTAATTTGATTCAAATTCCAGCAAAGTCGATGTTGAACTCCAGCGGCCATGGACAGAAAATAGCTGCTGTTCTCAGCTGTTAACCCCATAAAAGCTCCCTTTTTGAACCATAACGTAAGTCCGAGATATTTCCCGGGTGGTGCAGCTTAGACCAGCGAGCAGTGTAAGTGAAGCATGATAAATAGCTGCTGCACTACACCCCCATCAGCCGGAGCCTGCACAGGTCTGGCTGTGGAAACAGAAAGGTCATTCATTACTCTGTGTGAACAAACAGGCGGCACATTTGTGATAAATAATAGCTATTACAGAGCTACAAAACACACTGAGGCTTTCTGCTCCATAGCTGTGCATGACTTCTCCCATATTAGTCTTTAAATATTAATTATTTAAAATCAGTTTTCTCAATACAGGCCCCCGTAACGTTGTGGATTAAACTCAAAAACCTAGTTATATTAATAACTATGTATATACACACATTTTTAAGCCTTTATTGGATTATGACAAGCAGGACATAAATTCATGAGTCTCATCTATTAAAAAATAAACATGATAGACGTGGTGACTTTGCCTTTATTTTCACTTCCCTCATCGGTCATGGTGTAGACCTCAGAACTGTAATAGAAACAGTAATTAGCAAGCCAACCTCTGCTCAGGAAAGTCCTAAAATGTCACTTCTCAGTGGTTGCTTAAAGCACCCTATCAAGCAAGCAAACAGCCTGCACCGGGCTTTCTCTCCCACCACCACCACCAGATGGGCAGGTTGTGCCAGCACAGCTTTCACTTGCTTATCGATCTTCTAAATCATACCATAGAGTCACAGAATGGCTTAGGCTGGAAGGGACCTTAAAGATCATCTAGTTCAAATAAATAAAACGTTGTTTCTTAAAAGTAGGAAGTGCTTTGCTATTTGTTCCAGCCTGGTACACACTGCCGGTGCCAAGAGTCGATCTGATCCTTACAATGGATGAATGGGCATAATTAAAAAAAATAAGCAGCTACTACAGCCATAGTTTAAGAATTGAATCTCACTAAAAATCATTGTACTTCTCTAATATCCCTATTAACATAAAGGTATTATCTGGGGTATTTTTGTGAAGTAAATCACCACTATGGTAAGTTATTACACTAAAATACGTTTCCCTGTCATCTACCTTTGTCCAGGATGAATTGAACAGAACCACATGCAGTACCTGCTGCCCCTTCTCCCTTGCTGAGGCACCAAGAAGGAATGTTCCCCCACACAAAGCAATTCCAGCTATAAGTCTGCTCAGTGTATTGGCTGTCTTGACACCCAGCCTTGCTGGGTCTCAGCTACCCATGCCACAATCAGAGCCCTCTGCAGCAACGTGTAGCAGGACAACCAACTTTTTTCAAACCACCCTGTACTTTTGGTTGGATGTATAGGATGGAATTATTTCCTCTTATCAACGCCCCTAGTTGCACGTGTGTATTCTCACAATGCGGTTTGTACTTCAACAAGCGTTATTTATCACCTTGCCATCTCTGCTGGCTTCCAGCCCTGCACTGCTGCTCGCTTTCAGGCGAGGACGAGCTGACGAGGGACATGAGCAGGTCGCCGTGTGAATGCAAGGACACACATGCTTGAGTGCATCAATCTGATCGCAGGAAGAGAGTCCATGTGGCTGCGTGCTACAGTGTTCAGCAGGAAATTAACTCCCCCACATTTCCACCCTAGGTCTCTGCCGAATATGCAGCAGCAGCAATCAACTTTTACCGAGGTGGGGAGGGTCGAGGGAGGAGAAAAGAGTGGAAGTTTGGAAGTTTCACCAAACTTGGACCATTCATCACAATCTGTAAATCCCGACAAAGAGACCAAAGCAGCAAATGATTTCCTGTAAATTTAAATTTTTCATTTACATGGCAAACAGAAAACACAGGTCGTAACTCACAGCAACTGGAGTGCAAACTATCAAATTAGCCCAATAGAGTATGTCATTGTGCAGCTTTGGAAACAAACACCAGCCAGCAACGAAGCCTCCTGAAAGTCAGAGATATTCAACTGAGCATACTACACAGTGTGCTAGGATGAGTGTGGTGATTACTGGGAGTAATGACATGAATAGCAAAATGATACACAGCATTTATTTCAACCATGGAAATCAAGGAAGCCTGCATCAATTTAAATTTTAGGCTTTACAGCTAAACGCAAAGCAAGCTCTATAAAAATTCCTAACGCAGAAAGAAGAGCTGCTTACTTTCTGTTAGGTATCTGTTTTTCTAGATCTCCATGAAAATGGTAGAAAAAGCTTTAATAACAATGTGCAATTGCAAAGTACTGACAGCTATATGCAACATTTTTATCCACATGCAGTACATACATGTTAGAAATGACATATACATAACATCTCTGTCTATGTGTCTGTAGACACATACGAGTGTACACAACTGGTTTACTTTCATATTTTTTTCCTTTTTTTTTTTTTAAGTAAAGCACATGTTTTTGATACGTGAATGGCAGAAAATTATTGAAAATTCAAAATTGATAATTCAAAAATTATTTTTCCTGGGGTATCTCCAAATGGTGCTGTAACAGGACATTAAAATAAACAGGAAAATTTGCCCAAAAGATGAAAAGCTGGCTAAGCTTCCAGCTTTGCATTCAGCCTCTGAAGTCCAGCCTTGTTACATAGAAGGAAGCTATCACAACATGCAACTTTAAAGCTCCTGAGCATCCATTTCCAGCACAATTTGTCCTGCAAAAAGGGATGGCTGCATTTGTGAGAGCTTCTGCTGTAGCTACCCAGGCTTTGCAGCAGCTCAAAGGCCCTAGGCTCTTTTCACAGCTCAGGGTCTACAATACCTACAAGAGAGTCAAAAGGCAAACAACACCTAGTTATCACAAGGGGCTGTTACCTCTTACCTGACACCTTAGCCCCCCGTTATTTCTGAGTGACAAGGAAATAAACACGTGGCACTTACCCTAGAGCATCCAAGTCAGATAAACTGAAAGTCAGAAGGAACTGGCTGGATCCAGCCACAAGAGAAGCTATTATCAGTGCAGCCGTCTTTTCCAGCGGGACAAATAGTATCAGCAAAAGAGCAGAAGCTGAGCATGAGCAGCTTCATGGACTTGAAATTCCATGGAAGGGATCACTGAGACAATCTCATTAACTTCTACCAAAAATACAACCCTCCCAACTTGCAGGCACTCAAAAAACCGAAAGGTGCATTTAAGATTCTCCCGTTGAAACTCAGATTCCTTTAGTGAGAACTGAATTTCAGGAGGCTTTCTGCTTCCAGGCAAGGCCTGACCATCTCACCCGATACAGGCAATTACAGCTCTCTGTAGCTCAGACTCCCAAACGAGAAATCCCGCCCTATGTGCACCAATAAGCAAAGCCAAAACAAAAGATTTTGTAGGACAAATGTACTGCTGCATTAAAAGCAGCTCCAAAAAATGCCTTCTCCCCCCTACATGCCAATGGCCAAAAAGGCCATCAAATCAAAAACCCTCAAACTTTGAAAGTCTGGAAAATAATCTTCTATGTCATTTAAGAACGAATCTCTCAACTGTTAGTTTTAATGGCACTCGTACAAAACAGAATAAGGATTTATCTCTTTTCCTGTAAAGGCCTGATTTATATTTCTTGTCTGGTTGGTCCACAGAAAGAATCTTTGGAGGCTACAAAGGATCCTCTTTTCATTTGCTTAAGAAAATAAATCACAAGTAACGAGATGCATTTCTGAGAGTTTCTTTGTGGACGACTCTCAGAGGTACAGAGCTGCTGCCCTGATTCACATTTTGCAACCACACTGATTGCAATAACCCTTAGGGAATTAGGTGCAGGGAGTAGCTACTGAGGTCTGGACCTTAGGGTATGGTTCTCATTTACATTAAGATCATTTAAAACCACTCCCAAGGGGCAAAGAGCAGCACAAATGGCTTCTATGTAGGCGTAAATTACACGTGTACAAAGGATGAAAACAATGCCAGCACCACGCAAACAAAGTTAATATACATTCTACTCAGGATTTGAAATGACTAATCTCTACCTTGCCTAAAATTCCTTATAAAAGGACTTTTCCTCCCCCAGAGCAACTGCAGACATATTTCTGCACAAAACTTTAACAAGTATGTTTCACCAGGTTTTCAACCCTGTGCTGCAAGACTGGAGCTAAAACATCCATAGGAGGTTTCCCATGGCCCACTGAACCAAAACAGGGCTATTCCAGAAAACTTCAGCTCAATTGTCTTTCTGGATATTTCTGGACAATGCAGCAAAAGGCATGTTTTTAAGACTCCAAAACACTTAAGAAATTTCATACCAATCTCTACAAACTCCAGGTCTTACAAAGCTTCCAAGCTTTCACACTTTGTTTCACAAATCTGTACTTGTGAAGAGGTTGAACATCTCAGCTATGTTCTGCTTCAAAATAAACTGTTAAACGCGAATCCTAATAAAATTAATTTATTCAGATACCCAGGTTTTAGTTCACATGAGCAAAGCTGAGAGCACTGATTCCTCCGGCCGCCAATTCAGAGAAATCCTGCAGCACACACTTCTCCCATACGGACAGGAGTACCCCCGTAGTTTAACAGGACTGACGATCTTCAGAGAACACCCGCTCAGCTGAAGATCAATCAACTCACTGACTTCAAAAGCCCGGGACAAATGCCCAAGTGAGGTGTAGATAATACACTGGAATTAAGTTCTGTGTTATTAGTCTGATCTTAATTGATACTTACACCAGCACAAGCGCAGAGTGGAAAAATTAGACAAAAAAAAAAAATCCTGCATGAGCTGATAACAAAAAGCCCACAATTTTCTCCAAAAAGGTGCATGACATGAAATTTAAGTAGGTTAGAACTGCCTATTGCTCAATTCTTTTTTTCATTCAACAGTCAAAATCTGGAAGAAAGATGCTGGTTTTTTTTTTCCTGTTTGTTTGCCATTATGGGGGTGGTTTGTTTCAGGAGCAAAATAAATTACACTGAAGACGATGAGCTGGCACACCACCAGCTTTTAATGGCAGTCTGAATGGCCAGCACACTCGTCTTTCAGTTCAAGTCTCCCAATACACCTTCTGGAGTTAGATTTCTTTAAAAAAAAAAAAAAAAGAGGATTTTTAAAGTTTGCTATCTGAGTCATCTCTACATGAGTTGGGTGAGTCTTTCATTTCCAGTTCTTTTCAGAAATAAAACCTCGTCCTCAGAATGTGGCTCTGTCTGGAGCGGGATTCGCTGTTTGATCAATGAGAGATGTAGAATAGGGAGGTCCTACAATACCAAATCGACTTTCTGCTTGGGGTAGCTCAAAGTTCAAATTAGCACTCAAAGAAGATGAAGTACGGTGCAAAGGTAGAGTCTACCGGATCAAGCACGTGCCTGGGAGCCAGGCCTGCAAAGCTCAACTCCCAGCCTCGCTGGTGACTCCCTAAACCCAACATCACAGAGCATGTGCAACCACTCAGAATGTGGATAAAATTATTTCGCTCCTTGAAGAGGCTCACCACTTCCAAGCCTGGATGACTTGCAGTTGATTTAACTTCTCTGTACCTCAGCCTGTGGTGTATGCAGTATTTCATTTAATCTGTAATACAATTTGAGATCCCTGAATAAATATGCAATTCTCATAAATATTAATACTTTATTATTAAGTAAGTACTTCTTGCTTGTAACTGACCTGGTAAGTTCTGAAATATCTGTTGCTGACATCAGTAGGGAAATTTTAAAATTTATATTAAAACCTGTTAGCAAGTTCAAAGGTATGAAAAATTCAATGCTTCGCTCTTTTTACAGCAACTTGTTACTAGACTGGCGCAAAACACAGAAACATCCATTTTCCATGCTACGCTTTCTCAGTATCCTCAATGGCAATCCTGAAAACCAAAAATGCAGTAACAGGTCTAGTTCTCCCGCCCTCGTTTCTTTCATGAACAGCCAAATCTATTGGCACTCCTTCCCTTCTTGCTCTGTCCTACACGTCCTGGGAATGTCCCACACGTCCTGGGAATAAAACACATGAACCGTATCTGCAGAGTCCTTCGTTCCCTTCGCACAGATTTGCAGAACAGCACAACACATTTGAGCAGCAGCTGGAGGGTTGCTGGACACAATGGCGCTTCATAAAACAGCACCTGACCTCCTGCACTCCTACCACTAGAACGCTCTTAATTAGCTGCAGCCTGGGAATGGTTGGAAATTCCTAAAATAGCCAGTTAATGAAGACTGACATGCTCCAAGCTAACAGCAAGGAGGGCGGTGAATATGGCAGCTAGCTTGGGATTAATGCATCGCATATGTGTAGGACTGCTATTAAAGCTCCAGCACTTTTCCTGAGCTGTTCAAGTTCCATTTAAAAAATAAATAAATAAACTGCCACACCAAAATACGGTTTATTTTCTAATTTATTGTTGTGACATTAACAGTTTATGCTTAATGACTCACTGAGTACAATGAAATCACTTATAGCATCTATGCGCTTACATCACAGTCACTCTTGGAAGCGTGCTCATTGCCAGAGGTAACTAAAAACCTTCCCCTCTCAGTATCTATTACAACAACAGGCAGCAGATTTGAACAGTACCAGTGTAATCCACAATCATCATGGCAAAAGCATAAAAATAAAAGAATGTAAGAATTTTTTAAAGTAATAATTAAAAAAAAATCAAAGGTCACATGACAGGTATTGCTCAAAAATTCCCACTGTGATTATTACAATTCAAGACGTGACGGTACATAAAAGAAATATATAATTTCATAGTGCCGCAACTGCAAAATGTTATTAACAAACACAGCTGATAATAGAAAAAGGTCTCCGTTATTAATCAGAATTCGTATTTAAGAAACAGTGGTAGTTAAGTAACTCCTCTGAATCCTAATCACAACTGGGAAGGTATCAATTATTCTGCCTCTCTGTTACTACTCATTAATATCATGCTGAAATCTTATTTGGTTTCACAAGCTTTGAGGGACGGGGGGGAAAGAAACTTTGAGGGTGGCTCTGGTGTTCTTTTTCATTTATTTATTTTGAACTGCATCTGCACTCGAACCAGCCAGACCCACTGAGATCAGGCAATCAGGATACAAACACGAACCCACATCTGACTAATTGGAAGGTCAGGTAAACAAAGCTCCATTACCGTAATAACAAGGTGTGCTCTTCCTTGCAGAGTTGCCATTATTTTTATGCATACCTCACCCTGACAACAAAAAAAAACAACGCTTTTGAACTGAAGGAAATATTATAAGATGGTTCCCTACATATTACTTTATGAAAGGCTTCCTTACTCCAAGACTGACCTAATGCTTAATTAAAGCAATACAGAACAGCAGTAAAAGATCTAAAGCTCCAAGCCAGCGATGGCTAGAAACTGCTGGATGTGTTTTTCAGTACGATGATAATCACTTATTGGCATAAGGTAAAAAAAAACCCACAAACAGGAGCAGTAATAATGGTCAAGGCGTGTTAACACACTTTGGGGGAAGCTTTTTGCTTTTCATATTAAGCCTCTGCAATTCTGGAAGGTAGCCAACGCATAATTCTGCCTCACTTGATTGACAAAGCCTGCTATACCTTTAATTAAATCTGTGACTGTATGCCACCTTTCTCGGTAAGAATAAGGAATTGAAAATTAATTTTCTAGAGGAAAAACCCCTTCTCACAAATCACATATATTTATTTTTAAATACATATATATAAAAGCATATACATATATATATACAGTATGATTAGCTGAGATCGTGTGTTTGGCATTTCCAGAATAAATCTAATCAGTGTTACCATGCATTCCATCACACTGCTCTATTTGCATTTTTTCCTGGATGGCTTCCAAAAAAAAAGAGGAAAATCTGATAAGGAAGAGGCAAAATGCCCTGACCATACCATGAGGGGAACACCTGGTAGGGAAGCACAGGACAGAGCCCGCTAGACCTCACTCTTCTTTCACACTCCAAGACCTCCCCAGCTATTTCTCTGAGGTCACTACAGATGTAGGCAGATGCTCAGGGTCTTGCGATTACGGCACGATCTTAGCAACTTCCAACCAGAAAATGAGAGGAGGAGAATAAAACCTTTCAATTTTGACAGAATAGCTAAAGAAATACCACCCACAAACAGCCACAAAGAAAACTTAAGAGAAACATCAGAGGATTATTTTTTTCTCCCTTCCTTTCAATGGCATGATTTTTAATCATCAGTCTCCTGATAAATTGGGCCTTTCACGGATTAGGGCTGAGAGAACTGGCAGCACCTGAATACTCTCAGCCGCACTGGAGACATGGGTGAGATACCAGGAGGAGGAGGGAAAGTTTTCAGGCATCTTTCACCTTTCTCATGGGATTATCAGGTCTGCAAAGATCCTTCTATTCAGGGCCAGTAAGGAAGCGGAGTAGAGGGCCCTGTGCAGTAGAAGATACAACACTAACGGCAGATGCCCAAACCTGCAGCCTCAGAGAAAGCATTCTTTGAAGCCTGAACTGCAGAGTTTAGGGGAAAACAATCATCTGCAGGCCCATCATACAGTGCAATGGGTCAAAGCACAATGCCCCTTGAAGCAATGACAAGAACTCATCATGTGACAAATACACTCATGAGGATGAAATACCATGTTCAAAGGCTGCAAAACACATCTTACATCAACTTTAAATAAGAAGCTCCCTAAGGCGTATTCCAGAGACTCTTTTGAGCATTATTTGTTAAATTTTGATTCAAAGTACTGCTCTGGGAAGCTTTAAATACAAACATGTACCTGCAAAACTGTTTTTAGTGAACGGCATCTACGTGTCTGGGTATTGCAGACAGCAGGGTTCAAAACCTCACGCAAAGTGAACTTTTCTAACTTGCACGTAAAGGACCAATCCTCCTTGCTAAAAGAGGCAGAACAAAGTAGCATCTATTTATCTATCCCTGTCACAGGCTCTGCTCTTGCAGCTCATCACCGCAGGATCTAGAAGAAGAATTGCAGCAGGCAAGTGCACAGGAGACTATGAAGGCACTCCTCCCTTTTCAACCTTCAGCTCTACACACAGCCTTCTAGGCGAGAGAGGAAGGAACGGTCTGATTCTACTACCTTCTTGGCAATGGCAGACATATTTGAAGGCAGAATATCCTGAATAAGATTGGACTTAAGCTTTCTCCAGCATCCATGAGCTTTTAAATATCACCTTACAAATTCAGCTGCTGTAACCAAGCTGCTCACGAGGTAACTGCAGGGAACTAAACACATCCAGGTCTGGAGCACTTTTTAGAGTTTATCTGAAAACTGCAGTACTCAGCAGCTGAAAGAGAAAGAGGTGGATAGCAAAGAGGATGAGTCAGAGAGAAGAGGACCACACATGGACTTAAACAGCATGAACCATGGTTCAAAAATACAAGAAGTACAAGAGGTGAATTCTTTTTGGTCATAGGATGCTGAAGAACTTTGGAGGAGTTTGCTCATCAACTACATACACCCTTCCACACACGCTTTTATAGTCTACTATTTGTTCACAGCTATTACTTCTTATTTCCTGTCACATCTTTTGATTTCTAAATATTATGCTATATTATTAATTCCTTGAGAAACCAGATACACTTTTATTTTGATTTTCAACGTAAATGTCTTCATTTCTTTCAAAGCAAAGACAGTGTTTGTAGTAATTTCTACCTGACACAAGCGCACAAGAATGAGGAAGCTAAAATCAAGTACCCCAAAATTAAAAACCTAACCACAGAAAGGGGGAAGGGAACCTTCATCCTGTACATATTAACATCCATTCAACTACTTTCATTCACTGAGATTCTGCACTAATTCCAGCTGTGCTAATCCCATCAAACGTAATAGCTGAACAACACTTTGCCACTGTTTATCAGTAAATTCTAAAAGTGGCTTGTTTTCATCCTCATAAAGCTGACTACCTGCCCCTCTACAAATATCTTTGACAGGAAAAAGGTTAGCTGCACAGCGCTGAAGCTCTGACCATCACCCACATGCATTACACTGAGCAAAGAGATCCCACCAGCTTACCCAGGTACCTGCAATCCAGACTGTGACAGCTGAGTCCTTTGGCATTCAAAACAGCCTCAATGCAATAGGCAACTGTATTCATATAATTCTCAAATCAGATGTTGCCTAAAATCTAATAATCTGGGCCTGCATATCTCACTTCCTTGAGGAACCAACAGTCACATCTCCCATATTATCTGACAGTCCACCCTAATATTAAATTCAACACACTCCTGTAATTGAATTCACATCTGTGCTCTCTGGGGTGACTACGCTCATCCGCTCAAGTCTGCAAGGGTTTACAAACTGCAGCACTCACCTAAAATCAAGGCTGCTAACAGACCTGTTCTGGCAAACATTTTTATCTTAAGATAAGGAATTTGAGACCCTGGTTTCCATCTCTTCTCTGTGCTGGCAGCTGGCATCCTCTAGCACTGCCTCCCAAAGATGCTGGCTTCTGTTCACATAGATAATGCATCAGTCCAATAAGCAACAATGACAAATACTAACTTGCTTCATTACCCAATTAATGTGCACATTTGTGAGCCGTAATGGACATGCTATGACCACATCCAGGCTATTTCTGGCATTTCAAGAGAGTCAGAACATAGGACGCACTGGTCAAAAACACGCATAAGAGAGGGACGGGTTAGCCCCAACACTCAGACTCCTTTGTTACCATTTAAGCCAATGTCAGGACAATAAATAAAACAGATTGATGTTTCATGTGGCTAATCCTTCAAACACGTACATACACACATAATGCAGTCAATACAATTCACACTAAAAGTTGTGCAAACGTAAGCAGTTCCAGGATCGTGCTCCTAGCTAGCAGTCTGGCCAGCTGAGATTTTCTACTCTCTCTGCTCTGCCCATTTTCATTTCCCCTCTCCATTCGACTTCTACAAGCTATGCATTTTTACAGTATTTAAAGAGCAGAAGTGCCTCGTCTTTCACTCAGCACATCACTACAATGACCCGCTATAAGCAATGAGATTCTTCAAACAGCTCAAACTGCCTTTTTCAGGAGGCTGGCAGGTTTTGATTTTTGAAATCAAACAATTAGGTTTCTCCCAGAAGTTCTCTGCACACAGGAAGGCAGCCAGCGTGTCATTTAATTATTTATCTGCCAGAGGTCTTTTAAGGTGACTCCTGGAATATCTGAGTGTCTCCATTTGAGAGAGTATTGATTAAGACAAAGTCATTAACAAGTGAATGTGTAACTGCAGAAAGAACCTTGGCAGGTCTGTAATACACACTCAGACACTTAAAAGAGAACTATAGAGTATTTTTAAACATGTAAACAACTGTAATTCTCTTTCAGTATGACTTTTCAAAAAATTAGATATATTTATAGCCTAAAAATTGTTAAGAATGATAATAAGGAGCTAAGAAGCTCCTTAGCATCAGGCCTCTATGTCTACAGTAATTGCCAAGTATTATACATCATTCTGTTAAGCATCCTGAATGGTCTGAAATTGTGCTATGTTGTGTCTATAAGATTAGGTAATGATTTCTGCTAGTATTTACTGAGAGCAGTTTCCTTCCTATTTCTTTAAAGGTATTGATGAATTAAATCAAACGTATCTTCAAAGATCGGTCTGAGATTTAAGTTAGGATACTGCTTTTCAGATTGCAGGACATCGTTTCTCTGAAGCTGAAAACTTTGTCTTTAATGTGTGGCACCACTTAAAACCGAAGAGCTGAACCAAGGAAAAGAAAAATGTGCCAGAACAGGAAAACAAGACAACCAAACAAAAAACCCACCAAGGCTTGCATCTGTGAAGTTATTTAAACACCTAGTTCTTATTTACACATTATTTGATGAAATACACAATGGATTTAGGCTTCAGGGAACAGCAAGGAATGGGCTACTAGTTAACTTTCCAACACACTGTGTTTATTATTCCAGTAAATACAAAATCTTTGTAAACTTAAAGAAAACAATGCATCAAGTTTTGCACCGTTCTGCATTAGGTGGGGTTGCTTTTTCACAAATCTTTGCCAACAAATCTTCACTTCTCAAGCATTAAGTGAATGGTGTAACTGTGCCCCTTCGCTGTGACAACGTAACCTTGACACCAATCATGAAAACCCAAGGAGACAACGCAGGATTTTTAAAAATGCAGTGACAACCTGACAACATACCAGTCTGAGACAGAAGAAGAGGTCCCATAACATGCCCAGATTTCCATCTGCACATGAAAAGCCCATCAAGAGGTATCCAAAAAGATACCTGTAGTATTTTGGCAAAATAACTGCCCTTGCAAGGACTTCAGAGAATACTACAAAGGGGAAAAAACAGAGTTTACGGTGACAAAACAAGTATTTAACATGATGTCTCTCTCTTTCATACTCCCCAAACTTTGCTTTTTTGCTTCTTTCATGCCAATTCACACCATCTGGCGTGACAGGTGACCTCCACCAGAAGAAAACTGCTGAACTCCCCTTCTGCCTACCCCAGCAGCACCTGCAGCCAAAGGATTCGATCCTGCGGTGTGACCCGTAACTCACTGAAGCTCAGGCCAGAAGGAGAGGTCTGTCTGAACTCATCTGCTGTTCCTTCAGTCTGTGTTGTAATTTCCTGGTAATCAGTGCTCTTCCCTTCTTTGTTTTAAGCCTTTCCTATTTGAAACAGGGACAGGTAGTGGGTGTGCTATGCAAAGGAACCATGCTGGGTATCCACCCATTAGGGAAGAGGCTTTTCATCAAGAACAAATTGTAATTACTGTCACATTTTGAAAGATCCTCCCTTTCCACCCTAACAGCTTCCTTTGCAAACAGTGGGCCTTCAAAAAAGAAGATGCATCTCTGACATTCACTGAACACTGCCAGTCTTAACTGCTCATGCAGAGACTTAGGGCTAGGGTTTGTGTTGCCACTTGTTACAACTCACCTGATGACTTAGCTCATGCTGCCAGACAACCAATATACCAGCATGTCCTGCAGCCATCTCTTCTAGGGAGATGTATTACTGCCTCTTGACACACAGAGGCAGCATGTATAAAGGTTAGAGAAGGAGACTGAAAGTCACCACTGCTGAGCTCCACTGGTAGCTTTGCTGCCTCTTCGGCAGTGGCTGGGTTAGGCTTTTAAACCAGTGGTTTTAAGCTACGGTCCGTGCAGCACCAATTGCAGAAGGAACATTTGCTGGTTGATGTTCTGAGAAATTGGCTGGCCGAGTACTGCTGGCTCTTCTTGTTCTCACATATGTACGTGGGATTTATTGCCAAGGCAAAGGCAAAAAGACATCAGATATTTTCCTAATTATACTCCACATAAACAGCTACTATTGTTTGAAAGAGCGTCCTGAAATGCCAAACGGCCAATGCCTGGAATATGGGACTTGTGAACTAATATATTCAGTCACTGAGGAAAAGATTACAATTCTCCCCCTAAAATATTCCAAGCTTCAATTTATGTGTACAGAAAAAAAAGGGTACATTTCTGACATGCCTAATAGGAAGCTATCATTCTTAATTGAGTTCTGTTTGCGATATGCCTTGAAAACCACAGGGTTTGCAGAAAGAAAACAAGTGTTTTGTGACCATAAATGCCTTCCAAAAGCTGAACTGGGAAATAAAGCAAAGATTCGAGTAGGATTCTGCTGAGCTGATGTTACACAAGGGCTCATCTGCGCTGATGTGTATCAGCAGAGCTCTATTGATTACATTGATTTTACACAGCTGAAGGTTTGACCCACAGTCAATGAAGAAGAGCTTGAGCTAAACAACCTCTAACTAACTAAAACTAAACAGTAACTATCGAAGCAACAACTATCTTTAAGAAAATAAAGAGGGCTCAAAAACAATGACCATGCAATAACAGCAACACAGGAATAGAAAATACACGTGTCTCAACAAAACAGAGATTCAAACCTGTACAGCTCTAAGTAAGAAGAAAATAGGATATTCAGAGAAAACATCGGAAAACTGACCAAAATAAAGTGAAGTGAAAGGCTGTCTAACACTGATCCTGAACCCACAGTATTTCATCTAATACTGAAGTATAACGTATATCCTCATTACGTTTCTCATTCAAACCAGGAAATCAAGACTAAGGATTACGGTCTTCAAAATCCTTTTTGATACATATTTTAAATCCCAAAATTACTTTCCATCTATCAAACCTTCTACCAGTATAAGCACCAGCCCTCACAGTTTACAGACATGTCCATGTTCTTTTAGGACACTGCCCTAGATGTAGCCTATTTCTTCACGACCTCGCCCACACCAGTGCTTGGGGCTTGTCCAAGTCAAGTTCCAGACCCCCAGCAGTCACTTTGCAACAACAGGCTTTAGCTCAGCTGTTATTTCACTACCAGCATCTAACTGTGGCCTGACGAGCTGTTGAATACGAAGTAATCTGGAGAGTTTTTCTTATCCACAGGCCAGTTTATGTACACAAACACCAATAGTATAGGAATGTTGGTCATGGATGGATATGACAGGAATGCAGCTCTACATCTGCATGTAAACAATTGCCCTTGCTCCTGCTAAAACACAAAAGCTACAATTCATGCTATTAGCCTGTTGGGGAAAAAATATGAACCTACCAAAAAATATCCACACGCTATTTGCATTTAATACAATAGAGCACCTAAAAGCACATCTGTGCAGAAAAAAACATTTTCTATCAAGTGCCACGTATCTTTGTTCTGAGCTCAATAACTTACTGTACCCAAGTTCTGTCATACCTACTGACAGAAAAAAAGGTCGATCAGTAAAATCAGCCTGTATGCCATGCTTCATCAGCATGAAATGACATTGCTAAACGCTTCTGCTGACCATACAACTGTATCTTCAAAAACACAGAGATGAAACAGATGATCAAAGCCACCTAATGATCAAACCTAAGTTTCTACTTACTGTTTTCTCTCATTTGGCTTTGGTCAAATTTAACTGTGACCGAGTTCCAGCATGACAACACATGTCTGTGGGCTGCGTGGGTCATGCTGATGCCCAGCCAGCCCGCTGCTAAAACGCCAGCAGCAGTCACTGAAGGAGCTCTTTTGGAAGTGCACAAATCGTGTTGGATCAGGAACAGCAAAAGGCGGATCTCTGACCATTCCCATCAGCTCTTGTTCACAGGTGTGTTATACGACTTACCCTTCCTTGAGGTGCAGAGACCAGACCAGAGCACTCATGATACGGGTGCATCAAGCCTTTATGTAGCAACAATATGAAGTTGATACAGAGATAAGTCTTTCCAAGGCTTCCTAGGCTGGTCATACTTCACTGTCATGAGATTATAATTATATACACAGCATTACTATGCTACAATAATGTCTATTAACTCCTGACTTTACCACTGCATGATGAAGATGACTGGCACAAAGAACGGTAACCACTCTACGCCCATTGTACCAATAATCTTCATCTTAAGAGGTCTCAGAGAACAGTCGTTAACAGTTCCACAGGACAGCGATGCTGTATATTCTACCCATGAGCCAGATATTAAGGCATTACCATTAAGGATCACTGGAACTCTAAAGGCGCTGTTACGGTCCATGGTCTCAGTGATCTGGCTTTAGAGAGTTCCCAGACAGGCCTTAATATGAGCCTTTAATGAGCGAGTCTCAGGTTGTTGTGTCATATTCTACTTGGGGACACTTTAGTTCATGGATCACTTAAATGAAAGGCAGTAAAGGCAACTCTTCTGAACTTCCATCAACCAGCCATCCATGCAAGAATGCCAGCTCCTTTAACCCACACAGACAATTAAAAAATCCTCCTTTGCTGTCCTTATTCTGCTGGTAGAGAGGGACCTATACTACAAACAGAACATGCCTTTCTCCTCCTCTCCTTTAACCACCAATAGATGGCAAGAAAATAAAAATACCATTAATAACTAGTTTGCTCACTGTAATTAACACCTTCACAGCCTTCTTTACCAAGGAGAAATTGGCACACAAATACAGATCAGCAAGGTGTTATTTACTTTAGAAAAAAACATTAAAGCTTCACGTGAAAAAAAATTATCTATTATCTCTCATGGCTCTCAAATGCATTTACAGCAGTGAATTTTCAGCCTGCTTAAAAAAAAAAGAAGAAAGCTCCTTTTAAAATCCATTAGGAACCTGAAGTATTCTCTACCACTTTGCAATGCTCTCCCTATTGAAACTACCAGCAAGAAATTCACAAATTTGTGTTTTTTTTGAGTTTTATTTATTTCACCAGTAGAGAAAAAGCATCAACCATACTCAATGTTTTTAATGTCTCACACATGATGTGATCCTGCAGGAGTTCACAGGTGCCCCACCAGCTACAGACAGCCAGTTCACAGAGGCAGACCACTTGGCCTCCACTACAGGGAGGGAAGGATTGCATGAATGGGACTGGAACCTGGAGAACACCACTTGTGACCAGCTGCCAAGTGGATTTCACTCCATTCACAAGGACTCTTTGGGCCTGGCCACCCAGCCAGCTTTTACTCAACTAACAGTACATCCACCCAAGCCACAAGCAGCCAGTTTCTCTAGCAGAATTCTGTGGGAGACAGTGAACAACATCCATAGCCTTTCCTTTGCCCACTATGCAAGTCATCTTGTCATAGGAGATCAGGTTAGTCAGGGTAGACATGTGTTAACCATTTCAGACAAAACAAGGAAAACAAAGATGCCAACACTTTACATTCAAGGCTCGGCCTAGGCAATAAAACATCAAGGCATCCAAAAATCACATATGTAACTTTCCAATGCCTTGCCACAAAAGCATGTATGTCATGGCCAGGGACACAGCTAAGCTGGCAAAGCAGTAAGCCTGGGGCAAATCTTTTCTTCTTTCTCTACAGGTCACTGAGAATCTCAAGGGGGCATTTTAACAAACCTAACATCTTTGCTTTCATTTGAATTCAGTCTTTGCTGTATAAGAAAACAGCTTTTGCAAAGAGAAAGACCTGTTTCATAAATCCAGAAGATAAACCTCCAGAGATTATTATAACTTCAATTGTTGTTTTTAGAGTAACTGACTGCATCTTTTTGGAAAAGAAAACACCATCTTCCTCTGGCTGTACACAAAATATAGGACATTCAGATAAATTTTTCAACATATTCATGAAAATGAAGTAATTCCACGGAAGACCTAGTAATGGCACGAAAGCATAAAAACCTTCTCCCCCTACATACACAGCTGCACAATTACGAGTGACAAGCATTTGATGATTATTCCAGCTACCTGTCAGATACCACAATGCATTTTCCCCATATTTCATGAGTTAAAAGGGCTTACAAACTACAAAACTGTGCAAAATACAAAGTGCAAGGAAAAAAAAAATCAATATCTATTTAGACATCCTCTTAAGGACGCTTACTTTTGATTAATTTTCTTGACTGGTGAAAAATCTGGTAACAGGAAGAGAAGAATTTAAAAAATGGTTTGTCTAACAAGTCTGAAGATTTTTCTCTTTTCTTTTTCAGCTCATATTTTTGCATGTAAGTGCTCTGCTTCCTTTGCAAAAGATCCGCTGCCATATGTTCCTGCAAAAGGTGCTCTTTTGAAAGCCAGCAAAAAAAAATCATTTCCTACCCATGCAGTGGATTAGCTCTTACAGACTACTACTTTTTGTCAAGATAGCAGGCAGACGTCATGTTTTTAGCCTGGCAATTATCACATTAACGTAGTCCGCAGTTTATCTATGGGAACGGTAAACTGAGACAAGGGATTTTAAAGGAGTCTCAAGACCTCCCAGGTTCGCTGCCAAATTCCCAAAGATTTTTTAAATAAAAAAATAAATAATAATTAACAATAGTCCTTAGTAACACTCAACATAAGTTCACACTTTTTGCCATGAATATTTAGAAGCATTCCAAAAATAGAATAACAACACCTGATCCCACCAAAGCAAGACTCATCCAACGCCACTGGAGCTCCTGTCTCAAGATTTCACTTCTGTAGTTCTGGCCTTTGTTTGAGATACAGAGCAAAGGATGAAGTTCTCCTTCCGCAGCAGGATGGTATAAATGCATACAGAGGTTCATCTAGCCAGATACGAGTTGAGTGTTTATTACTAATTCAGGAGCTAAGTCTGCTTGATGAGCACTTCACGCTAGCATCTGTACATAAATACTCATTTTGGTAATTTTTTCAGCATGTAAAAATTTGCAGATGCAATTGCAGTCCCTCCTCTCATTCTTTTTATCTAGTAAACATAGGATCTAAACTGAATACCATGAATCATGAACTCAACCTCTCCTATATTCTTATCTTACAACTTCTTAGTGCAAGACATCCTTTCTTAAAACCAGCTGGGCAGATCATCTTCATCCAGCTAATCGATAACAATGCATAGAGAATATACCACACCTTTTCTTTCAGGTTAAGAAAGGATATTTAAGGTTTTGAACGATGTAAAACTTGAGAATTCCCCTATTCAGCCCACGGACCTCAGAGAGGACACTTGGAGAAGACAAGGTGAAACAGGAGACAATGAATCAATGTCCAAGAAATCCTTGCCAGCACGAAACAGAATTCTGCCTTGCAGAACATCCATGCATGAGGTTTTGCTTCTCTGACCTAGAATAGTTGGATGCTGACCTGTATTTTGCTAGAATTTGGTGTTATTGCTAGTGGATCGATACCTCACACACTACATTTGATTTGGTCCATCCATACTTGAGAGGAAGCAATCATTTTTTGAACTTAGTTCTCGATTCGAAAATGTGTCCTAAGTCCACTAGAAACAAATGAGGTATTTTCCCCTTTCTGAATTCACTGTTTAAAAAAAAAGTCATTAATCTGTGTGTGTGCGCAGTGTACCAAACCAGAACCTGCTAAAGGACGGTCAAGATAATTCTACTGTGGCCAAGTATTGACAGTGGTTAATGCTTAAACAACAGAGGTTGCTTTATTCAGAATAGAATAATGGTACATGGCCTATCAATTCTTTCAGGTGCCTCACTTGTGAATCTTCCTATACATTGTCCATATGTAATACCCTGTCTCTTTCTCTTACATATCTGTCTGTGCACAAATGCATTTCTACCCTATACAATGATAGCAGACCGTGACAACATGTTGATATACAGCACTACTTTGGAGTAAGGTGTAAATATTACATTAGCTAAGTGTCACTATAGGGTTCTGACCTCCAACTATCCAATTTTCAACTCATTCATCTTCAAGCTATTAAACAGTTCTCTATCACATCACAGAAATGGACAGCACGAAGGTGAGTTTTCCTTACAATGTTTACATCAGAACAAAGTCTACGATATATGAGAAGAACTTGTTAAAAAATGCTCACGCTATTTAAAATCTGGAAGGATTCTGCAGCCTATAGTCACGGCTTGATCCTCAGTAGCCAAGCAGAGATCGCACTGACTGCGTACAACGTATTCCTGTGCTTCCTACACGACAAACAGCTGCAGGTCAGAAATCAGAGCCACTCTGCCAGAAACCGAAATCTGAGCTCCGTTACCATTCCCTACTCCTGAGTGACGATTTGTAACGTACAGGTATGTCCCGCTTTCAGACAAAAAAGAATAAACGAGATGAGGAATTAAGCACACAGAAAAGGTTACACAAAACTTTTTCCAAACGCGTTACTGGTAAACAGAGAGGATCGGGAGCCGAGGAAGGCTGCCTTTGCCAGTTTGCAGCACGCAGATTTCCCAGTAAGTTCCCAACCTGGGAGAAGCATGTCTCCACGTACTCATTTTTCCTCTAGACAAATTAATATTCAGATAAGTTATTTCTTACAGAAGTAGATACGCTCTTCCAGCACTTAGCTGTAAGTGGCTATTTTATCTTTCTGAACTCAATGCATGTGTTTAAAATGTTCTCCCAGAACAGCAACTACTCGCAAGTAAGCAGCAGGGAAGCACTCAACTCAGTCACCAGCAGCGTAACAGTTAAGGAGAAAAGGAGCAGCAGCATCACTACTTAATGCAGTGGGATGCACCAATATAGCACTTAAATGCAGCTACACATCCCTTTGCCTTCTCAAGCCCTCCTACCAGCGCAGGCCACCAAAGCTAACTGTTTAGCAACAGCAGGCTGCCACAGCACTGCACAGACATTCCTAAAAAGCTATGCAGGAGGCTTACAAGAATATTTAGGTGTCATTTAAAGAGGCACTTTGCCAAGCTTTTTAATGTGTCTAAAATAGCCAGCGCCTTCATCCACTGAAAGTTTAAAGAGTGAAAGCCTATTAAGAAGATTGTATGAAAAATGCAAGAAATTGGACAGGAAAGTGTAGCATAACATGCTCTGACAAGAATCAGGAAAGTACCGAGAAACTAAAACAGATTTTTTTGCTTTTGTCTCACTTCCAGACTCAGAAGGACTTAAAAGATGTACATTCCAGGGAACAAGGCACGACTGCTTTCAGCAGTCTTCCAAGTCTGATGACACTTTCCTCCACTGAACAAACAGTGCTTGAAAAGACAGAAATACGTCCACTTGGGGACAGAAGCCATTATTTTATCAAATCGATTACTGCTGAAACCTTTGAGCTCTAAACATGTCTTCACTGAAGTCCTATCGGCATCTAGATAAACAATTATCTTTTTACAAGTTCCAAAGACATACTAAAAGTAATAGCACCCCCTGGTTAACGCAGAGCTAATTGATGCAAGAAAGCCAGGCCATGGGATTCTGGGATCTTTCTGTTCAAACCAAACCAGTCAGTCATTCTAACTTTGTTCAGAATAAAGGCAAAGACATTCAGGATTGTCTTGTAAGGAAGGCACCCCATGCAATAATTATGGGAAACTATGAAATCCTAGACAGTCCAGCGAAGATGAGGACCAAACATAATGGAAAAGTCAGAGAAACCTTTTGTAATTAAAAGGAGAGAAAAGGAACTGAAGAGAGGGATTTCTCTGTAAGCACTCACATTTTAGAGAGCTCTAGTTGTCAGGTTGAGGCGGGTGGCCATTTTAATCAACCTGCTTAGCATTTATTTTGCATATCTGTATTAGAAATATGAATCCTTATCTGCCTTCTGAAAAGCCCCTTTAATGCAGAGACTGTCTCATCTGCAGTGTCCCCTCTCAAGAGTCATAAGTCAATGCCCCAGAATTACAGGAATCTAGGCTGAAAAAACAACAAACTTCTACTTAATGCCTTTCCACGGGTGCGAGGACTTCATCTCAAGTCAGAAAACAACAGTAATTTTTGAACTTCGGTCTACAGCAACATAAATTGTTTGCTCAGCTGAAGGTTTATCAGGCCCCAAACCCACAAAACTGCTTCCCTCGATCCGCTCTTCTCTCTTTCAGCATCTTCCCCGGATAACACAGCTTCTTCCAATTTTTATAACCATTTTCTAAGGGGCCCCAATTTACGCCAAGAAAAACAGTCTGTTAAATGGCATCATTAGACTCACATGATTTCTTGTGGTACTCATGAAATTTTTGGTCTCCTGCATACTAAACGATCCTTACAGTTACAAAGAAATCGGTATAAACAGCTGCTTTATTTTGTGCTGTGGTAAGTGAGGAAAAAACAGCCCTCAATAAAGAGTCATCCTTTGTTTGAGGAAAAGTAAATGGGTAAGTAAGGAGTGCATGAATAAGACCTGCAGATCAGGCACTGATTTCTTCACCACTGTGCCCCAAACTTCTACCTAGCCACAGAAAATGGCCAAAAAATTCAGCAGCCCACTACCAGTCACCGGATAACAGCCTTGTGACAATGTCCATGTGCAGCCTGGTGACACGGGTCCATAAAGATCTGCAAGAAGTTCCCAAGGTTTAAGAAAAAGTAACTGAGGAGTTCCTTGCATGTTATGTTCGTTCAGCACCAGTGATTAAAATGGGAAAGAAGTGAAAAGTGGGAGCACGGAGGAAGGAACAGCTGGAAGCTGAATCATTACTTTCTTCAGAGACTGGAGGTGACAGGCAAAGAAGAAAAACAAGTATTCTCTTTCTACCTCTTCTGAGCACAGAGGCACATTCAGGAGAGCAGACCCAAACCGATCTGCAATATCCTTGCTGCCAAGGAAGGATGTTTTGAGAAACATCTAAACTTTTTTTTTTTTTTTTGCAGGGTTTGGGTCTGATCCAAACGCCTGACACAGTCACTAGAAACGGTTATTGCATTTAATTCTTAGACAGCATAAAAAATAGCAGGCTGAAGACTCTTAGCAGACTTTCCAAGAGTATTCACTCTTGTCTGGCTTGGGAAAAGCGTGTGAAGTGTCAGACAGAAGGAGAATTCTGCCAAGAAACGTCAAATCTGTGTTTGAACCGCAGAACAGCTGGCTGCAACAGCACTGCCCAGAGAGGTATCAAGCATACTGGTACTATAACCAGGAAAAAAAAGAGATAGGTACACAAAACAATGTAAACAAAGTGACTTTGTGTCACCTAAATAAAGTTTCTCCATCACACATAACAAAGCAACAGCTCAGAGGAACTTCTGAAAGGCAGAAATGTCAATTCAGCACCCTGCTCAGGCTGACCTTTAAGAGTTTTTCATTTTCACAACCATTTTCTACAGGAGTAGAAAATTCCTTCCAAAGCCTCCTCTTCTGAAGACTGCTGGAGAAGCATGATCACAAGAAATGAGTGAGATGGCCCAGCAACTCCAGGAACTGCAGGTTTCCGTATCAGCAAGCTACTTGCAAGCTCCACCAGCTTTTTGGACAGGGGAAAAGCAAGCCTCCCCGTTCCTGGCCCTCCTCTCAGCTGTTCCACTCTGTGCACCCGCTCAGCACTGCAGCGTGACTGAGCGCAGGCAGAACTCGCTCCAGCAAGTCACGTTTCTGCACAATTGCTAGCAAAGGGTGAAACAACACCGGCTTTCAAAATTCCCATGGCAACAGCTCCTTCTCCCTGCGAACTCCAACTCCGCTGGCAGCCGTAATGCTGAACCCAGCAGCAGCCTGCAGAGGAGATGTGAAGCCTGTATTCAGGTAGCGTTGTTCTCATCTAATAAAAAATTTAGAAGCACTAACTACTGACCACGGCTGGAGAGGGAACCTTGAACTACGGCACCTGATCGGTGCTCTGGTATAGATCCTTCTGCGTTTCTTTTATCTTCGCAGTTACACACTTACCTAAAATATTGAAAATTGGCTCTTTAAGGTCAGTAGGAGACCTTTAAAAGCTCTCCAAATAGAACTGAGGTCGTGACTGCTTGTGGTCACTGATGTTATGGCAATTTTTGTACCAGGCTATTAGTCCCAAGAACTTGACAATTTCTATTCCAGAGATGACATTCAGTCCACCGAAAACTTTTAAAGACTTTTAACTCCCATTCCACAGCCTGATCTGTTTTGTGATGTTCTGGAGCACTGCTGAACATTTGCTTAATTTCACTGTGGAGCTGGCTGAAGAAATCTCAGTTGTGCACGGCGTGAACTCGGTATACCATTATCAGTACTGTTCATCAGTACTTTTCTAGTAAGACGGAAAATATCACCGTTTTATTATAGCTTTTTTATTACAACTGCATTTTTAAAAGTAGCCAGTTATTTCTCTCCCTAGAAGGAATATATATATATTTTACATATATACATATACACACCATGCAGTATTGAATTGAACTTTAAACTGGAAACGGTCTGCTGTAAAAAAAAAAAACACTTACTGCATTATTGATGATATTACTTGGGATGAACCTATAACTTTTAAACAAAAGCCTGAAGAGAACTACAGTAGTGTTCTCACTGATTTCATGCACATTTGGATGCCAGTGCCCTGACACTAGTAAAGGCATAGATGTAGTCTAATTTTTACACAATTATTGATGTGAATTATATTTTACGATTGCTCAAGTGGCTGCAAAGTTTGAGCTTACAAATTCATTCCACATAAATAGAATTTGAACCAAAGCCTGTAGATTTTTTTTCCAAATTTAAATGCTTCTGTTCTGCAGCAAGAAAGACACCTCCGCAGCACGTGTTTGGCTGAGGGAAACACTGACACTGCTGAGTCCTCAGCACAGTTAAACAGCATCAGCTCGGGCATCTAATCTCTATATCATGCTAAATATTTTCTTCTTTGAAGTGATAAAAATCCAACTGTCAAGCACTGCTTGATCTGACGTAACGCCCGGGGAAAGTTAATCAAAAGGAAGCCTTATAGATTCCCCCCACTGAAATCCACCCACCTGAATAAGCACAAGTTAGAATTTTTATGAGGTAAAGAAACTCTGCTGTCACAGCCCAGTGTTAATTGGCACAAAGGTTTGAGAATACCTTAGTTTTACCGAACTGCTTTGATTTCACAACATCTGAGCTGAATTTCCTTGCTTCTTTATAATCCTGTCTTAACTATCACCGAGTTTCAAGTGAGAAAGGAGCTTAGACAGATCTATATCGCTGTTCATTCATGCCAGACAGACTATTGCATTTTCATCTCAAACGGGGTTTGAAAAAAAATTGAGATTGAGGGCAGAAGTAGCAGGGGGAGCACTGGGAATGCTAATCCTGCTCCACACCTGTGCAAGTGACAGATGATGATTAGTCACTGGCCACCACGTCAACACGCTCTTGTTTTCTTCTCTGACTCTTTCAGATAAAGGAAAAAAAGAAGTCTGGTCTGTCCCCTCCTATCTGGGTCTGCAAAGCAGATGCAATGGTAAGACAGCGTGCACCACATGCCTTTGATGGATCTTCTCCCAGGACGCTTCCTTCCCAACTGCTACGTGAAATAGGGACGTTAATGATTCAATGATGAAAGAAACCAAATTCACTGAAAAGATGCTGCTCTGCTTTACTTTCACACCCAATTTTGTTGCATTGGCTCATTATCTCATGCCTCGAGCCCTACAGCATTTCATTTACTGGTCGCAAAATGCCCTTTGCTGCTTCGTTTCCCACTCATGCTGCTGGTACCTCAGAAGTCTGGATGTCCTCTGTTCTTAGCAGATGAAAATATCATCAAGACTGTTGAACTTAAATCATCACAGATCCCCACGCTCTACTGAAAAACAAAATCTGAAAAGCAAAAGCAGGGGAACATGCTATCAAATTAGAACCAAAATTTATAAAATGGCTGCTAGACAGTAATTTTAACAAGGCATCAAACACTGCTATTCATGGTATTATACTCCACTAATACCTTTCTCCCACTATTTTCCCAGAAACTTACCTAAACCAAAGACCTCAAAACATCATCCACGTTTTACAACACAGTACACAAACCTTAATCTTAACTTTTTCTTTACAAGTTCTCATTCAGTTTCCAGTGTATAATAAACACTATGTCTTGTTAAAGATAATCAGCCACTCAGCTAATTGGAGATTTTTATTAAGATTTCTTGCAAATTCTCCCTTGCAGTAGTATTCATTCATGCAAATTCATCTTCCTGCAAATGAAGTCCTATGCTTTCTCTGTGTTAACAATTTCTCTAGGAGATCCTGGTATCATTTTGGATTAAACAAGCAAAAAGCTGCAAGTCTGCAGAATTTATTTATGCTGTAAGGTCTTGAAAGCACATTCTTAATCCAGTGAAGACAAAACTCTCAATCCATCTCTGTGCAGTGGAATACATATTCCTCTTTTCCATCAATTGGCTTTGCTCTAATATTCTCATGTAATAAACAAAAAAACCACAGCAGAGATCACGGACTTTTAGTAGAGAGAGATTATCAAAGGAGGATGTTAGAAATGCGTAATTTTTTTTTTCTCCCAGAGCGCTATAGACAAAATCTCATCTCACATTCATACAGCTTTGTTCATGAATCATCTGTACGACAAGGAACAAAATGAGGAGAGCACAAAACTAAACCAACATACTTTCACCAGCTGTGTATTTGGTGACTTCCATCCATGGCAATGTTACATTACGCCTGTGTCAATTCTATCAACACCAATTAATCTAAAAGTAACCTCTTCCTGAATCCTCCCTTCAGTACTTTAAAGGTAAACATTATCCCACAAATCAAAATCCCTGCCTAGATGTCTGAGAGGTCTGTATGCAATCAGGCTCTGCTTACAGAAGTTGCCTGCGGGCGCTCTTCTTCCTTAATCTGCCCTTTTCCTAAGTGAAGACAGACCCAGTTTCTGACAGTTCAACCTGTGCGCTGTTTAAGCCTGCACTCTTAACAGTTTCATATGAACCCTACGGGGTTTCATCTCAGAGTTTGGGTTTCTGCCCACCTGCATGCAGTGGAGGGAAGGAAATACTCCTACAGTGCATCTCGCCACGGCCCTGCAGCCCGGCCTACCGTAAAACAATCTCTATCAGCACACGCTGGCAGGCCGCACGGCTTTAAATCACAACAGGAAGCAGCCAGGACAGGTGGCTGCAAAAATTATAGGATCCCTGGGAGCCCAAACCTGATTTTTTGGAACTGATTTTGTTTAAGAAGTAAGCTTTCCCTGTCAGCCTCCAGGAGCACATTCTGCTTGAAAAATCCTCTCAGAGGCACTGGCTGGCAGGACACTGACAGATATTTCCACTGCTTTAGTTTGAAAACCATGCAGGAATGGCATTTAGAGTTCCACTGATTTAAAATAATTTGCCCTTCATTTAGTGAGACAATGTATTTGCATCAAGATAATAGGATCTAGTGTCTAAAAAGTCAGCAATACAACCTTTTGTGAAAGTGAGCCTTGGGGAGAAAGGGCACAATTATTCAAGAAAGTGTTTGCAGGAGGGACTGTGCCATGCAGCTGGCTGGAGAGCTCTGCCTTATTATGGGTGTTTGAGGAAGGAAGGTGTGTGGAGGCAAGGAAATGGAGGGTCGAAGAGAACAGATAATGAGACCCAAGTCTGTCACCTCTAGCTGAAGCCTGACCTAAGCTGAAAAGAAGCAGAAACGGCAGGCACCATGTGCTGGGACACAGGGGTCACCTGGCTGATGCTGCTCAGCACCCTCATCCTGAGGCACGTCAACAAGCTGCAGAAGGCCTCCGGAACTCTGACTTGCCTCTCCATCAGGTATGAAACCTCTGATTAGGATGGGGCCATCCGATAATACTACTTGCCGCATGCAGAGAAGATTCCTGTGCCCGTTTTTATTTCCTCCCCGCTACGCAAACACGCCTTGTTTCAGAAGTGCAGTCATCTGAATGGGTGCTGCCTGCTTCACTCTGGCATTGTTCTCCCAGAACGCAGTAGTCCAAGCCAACAGCACACTATATCATGTTTATTTATGCAAACGCTACACTGCAAGAGGTCACAGATCCAGCAGAAATACGCGGGGACTGTCTGTGTATGGGCACTGGCACGAGGGGTCTGTTTGCTTTGCCCACCAAAGTCAGAGGATGCTCATAAAAGCACAAGGCTTTTCCAGGGACAACAGAATGTTTTATTTTTATTTTTTTAAGACTTGAACTATGAAAAACCTCAGCAGTGATTTAATGAAGAGGGATTCTGCGGAGCCTGAGAAATGGTTTTTAGATAAAGGTATTAAAAATTCCACGATTTGCAAAACACAGATTATTCTAAACTCTCCTGCAGAAGTGTTTTGGAGCTTAAAGTTAAAAACAAAAAGCTACAAAAATACCCTAAAGCTACGGCAGTATTTTATTAAAAAAGCTAAGAGCTGTGAGTGCAAAGGCAGCCCAGCCCTGCCTGCACAGCCACCCCAGCTCTTCCCACTTCCCCAGTGCCAGCGCTAACAGGCAGGTACCGTCCCCCTGCCTGCCCAGCAGGTTCAATAAACACTGCAGCACACGAATGGCAGCTCCTGCTCCAGCTACCTGGGGCCTCGCTGATGAGAAACGACACAAAGCACCTGCTGCCCTGCCTGGATCAGATGGGTGTGCTACCACTTACAGAAGCATTTGAAAGGGACAATGCACATCTACGAGCCTCGATTTCAGTTCTCAGTCTTCCAGATGGCTCAAGACACGTAACTGCCTGAGCCTCTTCCATGTTCTACACGCTGGGGGGAGGAGAAAACTGCTGTATCGCAGAAGTGCTACAAAGCAAGGATTTCTTAAACATTCCTTCAATGAAGTCAAAGTTGAACATAGCAAATACACAAGCCAAACTGAGCTCAGTGGGATTTTTCTGGCCCAGACCATACCCGAAGATGTGATGGTATGAAACAAATGTTTTCCTTGCGAAGAAGCACACTGGAAACAGAAGTAATGGATGCACTAGAGATCTTTAAAACAGCATTACTGTGTTCCAGACTAATCAGGCCCATACAATTTGGTAGAAAATTAATCATCTAGGACTGAAGTAATAAAGTCTCCCTTGGATGCTGCATCTCTGCTTGGCATAGACCCAGGCATGCACACTATGTCAGATGGCTGAGAAAAAGAACCATGAGGAAGACACAGAAATAGGCATCTTCCCTACCCGGGTGCCTCAGGCATTCTCTCCATCACACCAAACAAGGAGTCGGAACATCTCCCATCACAGCTTTCCTAGATTTAGTGCAGGTTCAAGACATTTTTCTGTGCTCTTTCAGTCATACCGCGACTGAAAGTTTCGTTATAGTAATGTATCAAATTTCTATCACAATTAACTTTATTTGCTCTTAGTTCTCGTTCCCAAAAGGCACACTCGATACTAAAATAGACAAGACCGGTCTGAAATAAAACATTAACTCTTATTGACTGAATAATTTTCTCATCGAGAGTGAAATGAATGCGAACGGCATGAAGTTAAACAGTAATGACTTTTCTGCAAAACTTCTGGTAAATGAATATCGATGCTGTTAATTGCTATTAATTTTAGCTTAGTTATAATTTGTGGTATGAGCTATCACAGTTCTCTTTACAAAAAAACATCCAACTCAGACACACTCTGTTTTCACTGACACCACCTGTGGCAGGGCCGTGGGCACAGACCAGAGGCAGCTGCACTGGGCACTGCATGCATCTTGCAATGGGCAGAGCCAGCACATGGGTGGGCTGAGGAAGAGCACACTGCCATCCCACTGTGCCCCTTAGTCCCTCTCAGCTCCAGTGGGGATGCCAGAATGTCAGAAAGAGGCTGCTCTAAGTTTTCCTACTGGTAACAAAATATTGGGAAACAGAAGGGAGGGGAATATCTGCACCTCCTTTACTTCTTCTCAGGAGCAGGAATAGACACAGGCTAGTCCCAGCACTGCACAGTAATATAAAAATCAATATAATCACAGTGAACTTTGTCACCTCTTCCTCAGACGAGTAGGTTTTTCATTTGGATCTCTTGCAATTTTTCTCCTTGAAAATAAGTTCTTCAGTTTCCAGTCTGCCTTGAAATGAAATAAAGCCATCCACGGCCCCAGCGCAGCAGGTAAGCAGCTCTCAAGAGATGCAAGACACAGAGCAAGCTTCCATCTGCAGCTCATTCCTCCACTCTAACACAATGATTCCCATTAAATATTTAGGTCTCAAATATTTATTTCTAGTCAATTAAATTAAGCATTATTTATCCTCCAGGGAATTCTTACTCTCCATCAACAGAGAAGAGAGCACCAAAGTGCATTTCCTACACCTACTAATAATGCAGTCACACCTAAGGCTATAAAGAAATCCTTCCAACTAGATACAAAGGCCTTGGAAGCAAAACATACAAGCCTAGTACAAAGGAAAACATAAAAGATCCTTTTGCTAGCCAACATAAACAAACGACCTTCTGTGCCCCAAGGAGCTTACAGTCCAACTCTCCAGGAGACAGTAAAATGCAACACTAGATGAGAAAAGCTTGCACAATGTAGGAAACCTCTTCCATGCTGGACTGCAGGCACCTGGTGATCTGATCTGGGCTCTCCAGCAACGTCCCAGGAAAGAAGCAGTTCCCACTACATCATACCACTATGCCCACGCTGTAGCTTGTAGTGGGAGGACTTACAGCTAGCATTCTGTACAGAGGAAATCAGCGGCTAGACTTTTTAAATCGTGTTATCATGTGCACTAATTCATACATCTCTCCTACAGAAAAACCTTTTTATTACAGAATTTCAAAAACCAATACTTGAATTTTAAACTTTAATATGAACTTACATTTTAAAACATTAAATTATCCAGCGAAGCGGACGAGAATGTGAAAAAAGGCCATTTCCTCCATCATTCCATTAAATTTGAAAGTACTTATTTATTTTAATAAGTTGAGATGTCCATATGCCAGGAAATTAACATCAAAGAATGTTAAATATGCCCAGTATCACTTCTTAAAAGCCTATGGAGTATTATGCATTTTCAAAATTAGCATAACTCAGCAAAACTACTTTCCCAGCAGTTACTTTTTATTATACTTTCCAATACTACTTTGGGAAAAATACTGAAAATGTTTACTGTATTCTGCAGGTCAGTTCATACAGAAACACCATGGAATGCAACATTGAATCCTGTCACTAGTTAACGCCACAGCCATCTTCCCTAATTTAAGGTCCTCTGTTAAAGACGAGCGGATGGTTCTCTAACTATGCTCTCTTCCAATGGCTCCTGTGCAGATGACCTTCACTGGCATGAATAACCAGGGACACAGGCTCAAATGGAAATCTTGCGTGGGCTTCAGCAGATTCCTTTGAAGAGCTTTACTTCACTTAGCACAACAGGACAGAATAGTCACCAGTATTTTCATCATTTGAACCACCAAAACCTTCCTCAGATTTAAGCTCCCACCTGCTGAAATTGTGGGGACCTTCTCATGGAAGCCCAGACCTAACTGGCACAACTCTGAAAAGCTACTCATGAGAGCGTGCAATTTTCAATAGAGGCCCATAATGGATTAGCTCAATTTCCTCAGGCTTTTACAACTGAGCCTTCAAATTGCACCTGGTCTATCAATTGCTATTCCCTACCCCTGCATTTCTGAGCCTGCTGTTAATTTTCACCAAATCCAAGAGAAGCAGGTGATCTTGGAGCATTACTACCGGTTTGGGGAGGTGCGAGGAGCTGGATTCGATGATCCTTATGGTCTCCTCCAACCCAGGATATTCTATGATCCTAAGAGCCAATACAGGGCACAGTGGCAGGGAGCACTAACAAAGGTCACAAAAAGAAGCTCACAGCTACTTCAGCATCTGCAACTTCACGGGAGTATGAAGCATTTAGCTGCTCATAGAGCTGCACTGTTTTTATTTTTACTTTTTTAAAAAGAGCACAGGGAAAGGAATGGTTCTTAAGATCTTCTCCAGCTCATCGTCCTCATCTTCTTACAACCTGCTTCAGCCATTTATGCATTTAACACCAAGACATCTCTCAGACTATTTCCTGTACGAATTTTAGGGCAAAAGTGACTTCTGTGTTTGCACTGAGAGCAATGAAGTCCTAAGGGCATCTGGGGAGCTCTTGCATAATATAAACAGCATCTGAACTACATACACCAAAGAATTCTTTCCAGAAGTGGCATCAAATTCTCCGCAAACTGAACTTCACACAGTAAATCCCCTTCCTCAGAGATCAGTGTATGACAACATGGTATCACACAGGTAACTATCTCCATCTCAAGTCTCCAACAACTAAAATATAAATTAAAAACACCATCTGAAGCACTGCAGAAGCTTGCAAGTTAGAATCTGAAAAGTTCATGTCCCCTCTGGTTAGCAGCAGATTAACATCTGGTATGTAAGATGGCTTTCCATACCCCAAAGGGGCCAAAGGCTTCACAGCAGCCCAAGACACAGCACCACATCTCTGGAGCAAAGGCAGGATGTAAAACTGGACCTGATCTAAACTCTCCCTGACTTCACTGCCATCATTACCGCAGGGCAAGTCTTATTTCCGTACTACAGAAACATTCACACAGATGCAAAGCAGAGCACCTAACGTTAAATTCCTCATTCTGAGTGCATCCACCTACTGGTTTGCTGGCACAGGAGCTCACCACAAGGACTGAGCCAGGTGACCTGAACACAGCCAAGGGGTGCTGTGAGGTCCTGGTCCAGCACTGCACAAGTACATAAGGGCACCCAAGGGACCTCTGTCACCTCTGCTCTAGCTGTAGGTTCGTTACAGATGGGTTGCGAAGGAGGCAGGAGACATTTGTTTCATTAATTCACACAAGAAAGGAAACAGAAAACACAGTCCACATGTCAATACTTACCATCTCCAGGCATTCAATTGTGGGACATTTCCATTGTTAGCTTTCAAGGAAACTTACACACCAAGACAGTCGAGAAAGTCTCAGAAGTGAGTCAGGAATAAAGAACCCCAGGTGAAACAGCTCCTCCTGAGCTTTCTGGAAGCTAGACAACTTAGGTATTGCCCTGAATGCTGTAATTACAGCAAGGTAAAAGCAGTACCAGTCAGCTTCAGAGAATTCCAGCCAGCTCCAGCACTCTGCACAGCCACAGATGGGAAATCCAAGACACAGCCCCCAGCACCAGTCTGGTCTTTGTGACCATGATCACAACATGATCCCATCTCACAGCAGCTATACCACTACAGCCATGTAACTGCAAGGCTGTAATCCTATAGCAGTATGGAGCAAACACGCATCAAGGCCACACTCAGGGATAAAGGCAGGGAAGGAAGGTTTTACTTCAGCAGTACTGCTCAGAAGAGTTTTGAGAAAAGACAGAGGTCCTAATATTCACAGCAAAGTCTCCTTTGGCCAAAGGCTTCCTTGTTGCTCAATTCAGTCCACCTAGGGATTTTAAAGCAACTACATGCCTCAGAAGTATCTCACCCTACTGAGAACTCAACCATAAGGACTACACAAGCCAGCAATGCCTACCACCGCTTTCTGTGTCAGCTGAAATTGACATCTTCACCTCTGCAACACAGACATAGGCCCCCTAATTCATC
This sequence comes from Numida meleagris, assembly GCF_002078875.1. Taxonomy (NCBI): domain Eukaryota; kingdom Metazoa; phylum Chordata; class Aves; order Galliformes; family Numididae; genus Numida; species Numida meleagris. The sequence goes on along the minus strand of NC_034419.1, from coordinate 12,786,939 downwards.
ATGAATGAAATAAATCATCTCACTAACTGACCCCAAAGCACCACTGACCCACAGCCTATCTCACCTCAAAGCCAGACATTGTTGATAGATGGGAGTGGGTGGGTTAGGATACATACTTGAGATACACTCATTCAGAGTTCAGTTGAACTAAGCCCACCTGCCTTCCCAGCTCCACAGAAACAGAAGCTGCATAGCAGGTGCTCAGCAAGACTCGACATTCCTTTTATACCGCAAAGCAACGTATCTCTTCAATAAGTCACTCCAGTGTCAATACTCTTTCCTTGGTTTGGAAGGCTACCGCAATGACCCTTATGAGTCCTGAAGAGAGAGTTGAAAACACTTCCAGAAAAATCATTCAAGTGCTGTTTAAAGATGTAATTTATATGCACAGCTCTGCACTCCATTGCAGGATTTCATATTTATTTAATTTGATGGTTAAAAGTGTGCCCATCCAACTCCCTGGGCATATGCAGTCTTTAATAAAAACTTTGTAATTTAGAGACAAATGTTCAGTGAGTTGAGTAGGAAAAGAATGTCTTCTTACTCATGACCAAAAGTGTCCTAATCCCACTGGAAAAACCCAAAAGTACCAAGAGCCAGAATCACGCTGTGCAGCTGGATTGCCTCCTGGAGGGCCCCATTTGCTGAGGAGCCTCACATCACCCATGCTGCTAACATGGCCTCTCCAGGAAAAGGCAGTCTCCTATGCAACCCAGATCTCTTCAATTAGCATTTGATAAGGTTGGAAACAGTGCAAAGCACTGGGATTTTGCTTAATTTCCAACACTGCACGCACTGTGGAGTGCATCAGAGAAGTTAAACTGCCCCATCCTTCAGCTCCCACCACATAAACACATCGACCACAGAGATGTTACCAGCATTAAAACTATCAGCTGCTAAACACTCACACTGCAACACAAAAGGACACCTAAGAACCTACACAGATGAGACTCTCCAACTCTACATTTCTTTAACAGAGATGTAACATTCAGCCTGGAAAAAATGCAGCTCACCTCTGCCCACCCCTGGCTGAGCTGACGAGGAGCTGGGTGCCAGCAGCCTGCTGCAACACTGATGCTGCTTCCTCTGCAAGGGAATCCATTAGCATAGACACACTCCTTCCATGGGCAAGGGCTGCTTTTTCAAGGGCCATAGTGAAAAAAACCCACAGGTCTTAGGTATGTTACAGATATACTTCCTGGGTAAGAGAACAGATGGGGCAGTTCCTGAGGCAGAGGTACTGAAAGGAAGACCATCACCTTCTGGAGAGTGAATGGAATGACACAGCTCAAAAAATCACCTCAAAGAAAGAGAAAAAATAATTCTACAACTATCTAACATGAACTACAACAGTTCTAACATGAACTGAGTACTGGCTTTGCTCAGCTCTTTCATACAAAGGCTCCACTTACATCCTCTGCAACTAAGACTCTTACGCCTTGATTATTTCATGCTTGGACCATCACAAAAAAATGTTTGTGAGTTTTTTTTTCTTTCCTTTAAAAAAAATAAAAAACCTTCTCACTAGAGTTCTATTCAGTTCTATGCTTTGTTTTGTTTCTCTTTGCACTATCCTTACTCTTTGCATATTTTTCCCCGTTATTCTTCTTCTATGTGTTCAGTTACTCATTAAACCAAGATGGGAAATTCAACGTATTATTGCTATCATTCGATAATGTCAAGGCAACAGCAGAATCCAACCTTCTCTGTATTCTCCAGCACATTTGCTGAGCTTGTATCACAGCTGCTACTCAAATACTCCATCTTTTTTTTTGTAGGTTTAAAATATAAGCCTTTCACTTGGTTTTGTCTGAAGAAGAGCTGAAATATTTTATATTCTTTCCTATTTCAATGCCTAGAAATCGGTTAAATTGACACAAGTTTTTGCTGCACTTCAGCACATTTTCAGAATCGTGAAACAGTGCAGTAGTTGTTGTCTTTCCAGAGGTTTTCTACAAATGTCCCAGTGTTCGCATTCAAAGAAAACGCAACAAAAAGCACAGTACATTAAGGAAGTGAGGGGTCTCCCCTCCCCCAGCAAAAGCAGCTCTTTGAGCTTCATCATTTCATCATAGATAGCCAGAGCTGTGCAGAGTAAAAATACTTTGATGCACTATTGAAACAACTGCATCTGAAACCCCGAAGATATCATCTAGCATCTGTTGCAGTTATTTAATACTTTTGTGCTGTGGTAGGCAAAAACTTCTTGAAAGAACTGAAGGTGAGGGAACATCTGGTTCTTCGCACCTCATTTTTAAGTTTTTCAAAGCTGTTCAGCTGTCAGTGGTCTATCTACTGAAAAGCACTGAAGAAAAAAAATCAGAGCATTCAGAAATCAGGGATTTGCTTTAATGCATTTAAGGCATGAAAAACAATCAACTTTCAGAAAGAACTTTGCCAAGAAAAAAAGGCAATTTCACCATAACAGTGTCCAACATTTAAAAATTCAGTCAACCATTTCATTACAGACTGGATACCATGACTGACTATGACAGTACTTGGAATGAACCATAAGCATTGCATGCAAGAAAAGGTAGCAGGAATAGACAGAAAACAGTATTGCTGGTATTCAGTAAAATTGTTATCTTAGGGTTTCTTAGCACATTACATAGAAACTTGCCAACAGACAAACACAGCAAGTGTCAGGACTCTCAATCACAGCTATGTTCCCAAGCAATACGGATTAGTGGAAGTGATGCCACAGACTACACAGACTGCTTATGCAGGAAGGTTCTCCTAAGAGGGGCACCTATGTTAAACACTCAGCATGGCAGTGCTATTGTGAATTCCTTATTTACAGTAGCTTAAGGTTAGGAAAATATATCCTGTTCTCAGGAACAGGAACTTGGAAATCCGTTTCTTTGTTCTCGCAACAAAAAACTATAAAGAGTATTTCATACTTGTTACTTCAAAACTCTGACCAGCCAAAGACAGAATCAAAAGCATTCTCCTCGACAACCTCCTGGTAAATGCACACTTGATACAGGTACCTCAGACAACTCTATCTCTGGTGCACATTTGTGCAGTGCCCAGCTCAGGGGCACGAAGACCTGTGACCAAGTGCCATCAGAATACGAACAATCAAAAGGTACAGATGGCATTTCCTGTTTATTGGATAAACCACACAACAGCATACCACTTGCCTTAACTGTACACATTAAAAAAATAAATCAAGATTCATGCTTAGATGGTAACAGTAAATTCTCAAGCTGTGCTTTTCTGTGTTTGTCTCACAAAGTGTAGCACTGCTTTCTGGAACACCTGTTAGTTACTCTAATAAGACTGCACATGGAAATGAATGCACCACAGTTGGTTTCTGCAGAGTTCAGTGAAGGCTACCATTCATCTCCAATGAATGCAGATAAAATACTTAAAGCTTAGTTTACTGATCAGATCAGGTATTAATGAATATTTTTCCTGGTTCTGTCAGCTTAGTTCCCCTATATGAAGTCAGCTTCAAAGAGCAAAGGGAGAGAGGCAGAAACCGCTCATTTTGACCATGCTGCATTTAATGGAGGTTAGTACCCTTACAGAGGGGTGATAACCATGTGTGTATGCCAGAGTTTGGCTCAATACCAAGATATATTATCCCAAGAGACAGAAAGAGTGAAATACTGACCACAGTGAACAGGCCATTAGTTACCTCTTAGTTCAATAAAGTCTCAGTGCTTTCCTTACTATCCACTGATTATTTCCTGTCCAATTCACATTAGCAGCTTATTTAATGAGAACAATCTAAGCAAAGAGAGAAATTCACACATTTACAAAAGACATCACCGAGTTACATTTCATCACCATTTGCTATTATTTCAGGAAATAACTTCTACTGATCTTTCCTGTTTTAATGCCAGCAAGTGCTTTTGCGAACACCACTTAGTTCTTATATTCACCACTGGTTATATTTTAAATAATAGCATCTGAAAGGACAGCAATAACTGCCTAAGTGTTGTAGGACAAAGCACTCACACTGATAGTGGCCACTAGCAGGACACTGTGGCCACAAATCCTATTCTTAATGGACATTTTTTCCCCCTCTCACAAGGTCACAAGGTCTACCCTTATGAAGCCTATTTTTCTTCTATTACTTTCTACTAATATTCATGGTAGCTCTGTAGTATCTTGAAGAGATCCAATGTTACAGACTGAAAAAACATCAGTAATACATAAGCATGAAAGACAGAAGCATTGTAAGTAGCGTGAATAATTTCACGAGAGAAAATGAGAGCCATCAAAAGTACAAAGAGGAAAAAGATGCCTTGAAAACACCTTAAGATTAAAAAGAACTATGCATTTTCTATAAAAAAAATTTTTCTTTGCAAAACCATAGTTAAATAAACAAGCAAAAAGAACACGCACACGTCCTTGGTGAGTGTCTGCTTTTTTGTTCTCTGAGAAGTCCAAATGGTTTTGATTACTTAGAAGGGAGTATTTCTTGAATGAGTCAGCTTGCAAGACCAGGGCTGAGCAGCAGAACAGACACAAAGAGAGCAGTGTGGCCCAGCTCTGTGGTGCTAACACCGGGTTCATCCAGGAAACTCCAGAAGCACTATCACCTGCAGCATCCTGCCCCCAGACAGCACAGCCCCCCAGTTCCACGCCCTGTGATCATACACATTAATACTGAGTATGACCAGACCCCACATCTTCTCTTACATCTAACAACTCCAAGAGGAGCCTCCTGATTTGATTAACAGAAGAAAGAGTGCTGTTTCCCCACAGCCACTGCTGGCTTTATATAATCTCACTGCAGCAACCGTTACATTAATGTTGCATAAGAGTTTTTCAGAAAAAAGGACATGTATTAGAGTAGGTATATTTTTAGAGTGGCTATAGGTAGACCCTCTAGAGCCACTAACTTAAGATACAAGCACCTGACTCAGCATCTTGTAACGGAGTATCATCCTGAAGTACTGACCCTCTTGCTAACCATTTCTGGGGGCTACTGCACAGCAAAATAGGGTCTGATGAGGTCACCAGCAAAGTGTTTTCAGCGCTGATAGATGCAATACTTGACAGCTGAGAGTAATCTTCAAATGCCTGGAATATTATGCTCTGCGAAACAGCACACAACGCACAGGGAGGGCCGGTCAGAAAGCCCTGGATGCAGCACTTTCAGCTGCGTGTTTCTGTAGGATTTCTTTTCATGTTTAAGAAATATTTTACAGGTACAAAAACGTTTCTGTACTGACAAGAAGCCACCTGCACTGCTATCTGTTGCTGTTATGGGTACGGATAGAAATATGCTGGATTTGCTTCTATATGGATAGAAAAATGCTGAATTTTGTGGGATTAAAAGACTATGCTAAAAATCATTTCCAACTTGTCCCTCACGCAGCGGTTAGTCTGACAGAAAAATTAACAGTGAAAAGAAGTCCTGAGGACTGCTCTGAGGCACAGCCAGGATCCACACCTACTTCTCGCTTTGGCTGTGCCATGCCCATTTCACATTCCCATTACACTGCAAATAATGTGGTCAGTTGCAATTTAGGAAAGTCTCTGGCAAACCATAAGACACGCTCGTGGAATAAATGCTTTGCCAATACATACACAAATACACATGTGCACAGAAGTCTGCATAGATATGTAGTTAGATTTCAGGAAAACTCCTAAAATCTAAGAGATTTCAGTCTCCATTCACTCTTGTAGCTCCTCTTGAGACAAGTTAACTGTGCTCTGTTGTCAGTGTTTGCTCACTTCTGAATTTGGTTTAAAGAGCTCCTCGCGCAGACTTAATGAAGTTTCTTCTGAAAGGCCAACTGTGTTTCCTTCTGTCTTTTTGACAAGACTCATTTAAAATGGGCCTTCATTTCATTATCTGCTCTTTATTTTTGTGAGTTTTATTCCTCAGTTGGAGTAAATGTTACAGTCGGAATCGTGTCTGTAAACAAAGGGCATATTTTATAAGGTTTAAGAATCCTATCCTTTACAATTGGACAGGGAAAGGACAGCTCTGTGGTGCAGGCTCCAAGGCTTGCTGCAGGACACACGCAGCGTGAGCACAGGGGTTCACAGGGTGAATGCGGGGACGTTCAGGTAGGTAGGTAAGTGCCTTACACAAATGTTAGACCTGAGGTGTGTCTCACTCCTCCTCAGTGGAGGAAGTTCATCCTCCTTCAGCTCCTGTGCCTGAGAAGAGCAACATCACAAGCAACACATAGTAATCCCATACATACCTCACAGAACCAGGAAAATTCCCTATCTCTGGAGTTTCAAAGCAGCTCCTGAGCCATTTACCCCCACAAGAGCATGGTGTATCTGCAGTCTTCTCAACATGCTACAGAGGAGTTACTCTAAGCATGCAGGACAGATACATCCTGTGGAAGATAAAGACTGGAGGGCTCTCCACAACGTGGCTGTGCCCTTTTCCACCCTCAGGCAGGGAAACCACAACCAGCTGCCTGCTTTCAGTCCTATCCAGTCTCATCTCAAGATTTATTTCAGAACATTTAAGCCTGGAAATATGAAAGCTCTGCAAAGCAGGCAGGCGCAACCATAAACGCAAAGGGGCCTCAGTGACTATAAATCAGTAGAGCTCAACTGAAATCAATGTAAAGCCACAGTTCAGCCTAATGCAGGCCCAGCAGAGATGTGAGCCTACTGGTCAGCACTGAGTTCTGCCTGTGGTCATCTACCAACAGCAAGCAGAAGCTGTCCTGGTCTTATTTACTCTAGTTGGCAAATTCCCTCAGAAGAGACTTAAATTCAGCAGCATACAGGCCAGCAGAGCTTTTTTCCTCTGCCCATAACTGCTGGGGCTGGAGCCAGCAGCTGTTGTACAACTAACTGGAAGAGAGCTGGCCTGAACATTTGAGGACAGGAAAGGGGAACAGGCTACCAGTTAATATCAATGAAAGAGCTTAGAAACCACTGACACAGACTAATTGCTTACTGCGGAGTAAATTTCCCACTCTGTAGGCTCATTTGACAAACTTCCTCATTATGTCCAAAACACTTCCCGCAGGACAGACATTAATACATAAACTGCTTAGCCAAGCCCTGCTCAGAGCTCTGGGAAATACTCTGGGGAACTGGGATGCAAGAGAAAGAAACAGGTAACATGAGCATCCTCCTCAATGTGCCTGCCTAGAAAAAAACATCTGCCTAACATCTGGGCTCTGCCACCCACCATTTATGCCCAGCAGAATTCCTTCTGAAATAACTGTGTCTTCCTCGGCTCTCTCTTTGCCTTTTTCTTTGCAAATGCAACCCTGCAAATGTTGCCTTCAGCTTTGGCACATGCCTATGCCATCCCACTCTCATGCAGAGCCACCAGCACTTGCTGTGAGGCTCAGTAGGGTAGAGCTGCTCCTTTCTGCAGCAAGGGGCTCAGGATGCCACCAGACCTCCAGTCACTTCCATTGCAGCTTGTTCTGATGCAGGTTACACAGAACCCATGCAGCCAGGACACACCGTACCTACACTGTTTGCTCACACTTGCATTTCACATCATGAAAGCTTCAACAAAAACCCGTGTCCTGCAGCTGGAATAGCTGGTGCCAAACCACTTGCCCAATGGAATGACATTTTAAGTAACTCAGCTCAAACAGCAGCCTAAGCATACTGAGAAAATACTATGTCTTCACCTGGCTTCTTGACAACCACAGATAAATATATCATTTCCACCTTTTCCATCTCCTAGTTTACTCCTTTTGTCAGCAATAGTGATAAAAAAACTTTCTAATTAGATGGTGCTAACCAGGTGGAATAGCATACGATTGATGACCAAGAAGTCATTCTCTGTTCTCTAAAAACAGGTTGGCTATTTTTCTCATAGAAGTAGGAGATTTATCAATAGACAAAAGGATGCAAAACCCAACAGGAAAGGTATAATTACACATCAGGACTATACATTTTATTATGACACAAATCTAAAAGGATTAGTGGGTGGTAAAAGCTCTTCTGGAGGGGTGAACAAATGATATTACTCATAAAGGAAGAACTACACCATCACAAAAATAGAATTAGGAATATTGTTATATGCACAAATGAGACTTAGTGACTTTTAGTGGGAAGGGCTTCTTTGTTTCAGTAGATTTGTTTCTGTGTGTGTATTTTTCTGTGGTTTCTTTGTTTGTTTTTAAGGCAAAAGACTGGTTAAAAAAGGTGTAGTAACTCAAATAATGAGTTTTGACACATATGACAACTGATTAATTCCATTCGTTTTGTCTTTTTCAAACATTTTGATTTAACTACCAGCAATGAGGATTCCAAATACAATTCTCAGTAACAGAAACAAAATAAACCTGCCAAGTGGCACGTAACCTACAATATTTTATTGCAAGACAACAAACAAGAATAGAATCACAGAATCACAGAATCGCCTGGGTTGAAAAGGACCTCAAAGATCATCTGGTTTCAACCCCCTTGCTGAGTGCAGGGTTGCCGACCACTAGACCAGGCTGCCCAGAGCCACGTCCAACCTGGCCTTGAATGCCTCCAGGGATGGGGCATCCATAACCTCCTTGGGCAACCTGTTCCAGTGCATAATAGACGATTCACTTCAACACAAAAGTCTTCCCGCTATTTATTTTCCACTGCTTAAGAGTCTGGGGGCTTAAAATCTAAATGAGCTGCTTTCAGCTGAAGCATGCAATTAACTCTTACAACATTTGTCTATTTGATGATAACCTCAAAGTTTTAAACAAAAAGTAGACTTTGTCTTACATTACTAAAATGCATAGATGTATTTTACTTGTATGACCTCATTCAGAAATGAAGCAACTTATATTTGGGATCCAATAAATAAAATACAACATCTAGTATTTTGTGCATCAGTGGAAAAAACTGTAACTTTACCTATTCACTTCCAATGAAATTTTATTGTCTGCGTAAAAGCACAGAACTGGCAGTTTCTTAATATTTCTTAAGAGCTCTTGTAAGAGCAATGGGACAAATAACGAAATACCTCCTCCATCTGACTTCTCAGCATCACACACTTCCTGGTGTGTTACTGCACTGACAGGTCTCATTGTCATTACTGCACTCTATTGTGATAACACACGTGCAAATAATTAACTGTGAAGTTCCTAGTGCTCTCTCTCACCTGGATGCGTCACCCTAACCCTTATAGTTTCCCTGTAAGATCCAGAGCAAGCTAACTGTAAACTTGGGAACACGTTGTTTAGACAGAGAGTAAAGAAAAGCTCATGGGAGTATGCCACTGTAGGAATGCGTTAAGAGACTTAAATCAGGACATATAGAAAGAGCAGAGTTATGAGGGAAATCCTGCAGGTAAGTGACAGGGATGCAAGAAAGAAATGGATTACTGTAGAGGAAGAAACAAGGAGGTCAGCGGAAGAAAATACACTGTAAATTAAGGCTCAAAAATCCTATTTCTGAGCATAGTAGTAACAGAAAGCAATGAAATTTTAGTTTCACGCGTATTTCATGTTTCACTGCTCTGAAGAATTCAACTCACCCGAGTATGCCCAGTAAGGATCCCCCGAAGCCTTTCGCCTCCGTATCTGCACAGAACTACCATGTCTGTTTTCATGCAGAGTGCCAACATAACCTTCAGTCAGAGCTGGGAAGAGAAAAGCAGGAATCGTTAGGAAAGTGGTCTTTACTCCCAGTTTACACTGTGAAGCTTAAATCTTTGCTGAGCAGAGACTACAAAATTGGCACTGCTTACAGAAAATTAACAGGTGTGCTCCCCACCCATGGAGGCCCACCACCGAAAGATGATTCAGAAGCCAGAACTCGCCAGTGCCTTTATTCTGATCTGGCACATGCCAGTCTGACTTCAGCACTATCCATAAGGATATTCCGATATACACAAGTGAAGATAAGCCATGTTGTGACTGATCTTCCTCTGACCTCAAGATGGCCATCAGGAAAACAAGCTACCAAACTAATAACTGTAAATTGACACAGAAATGACCAAGATCCTTCAGAGACTATAAATGCAAGAGCACGTTACCCCTGCTATCGCAACTTTATTTTAAATCATTTAGAACAGACTCATTCAGGAGGGGATGAATCTCCTCCACATGCAGCCTGCGGACCTGAGCCCACAGCACATAGGGTAACAGCCTGAACACGAGCAGGGTTCGAGAAACATCGCCTCGCAGGATTCATCCAAGCAAAGCAGACACGCAGCGCTGCCTTCCAGCCAGAGCAACGCTGCGTGTGTCAGATGAATATCCAGCGTGCAATACCAACGCCTTCTGACATGAAAGGGAGAGGCCAGCAAAGAAGGAATCCTTGTAAAACTTCACAAGCTAGAAGGAATTAAATTCAGCAACTAAAACATAAAAGAATGCATCTTACATTGAAACCCAGGGTTTTTCTTTTATACCCCAAACAAATTTTTTTTTCTTGTAAAGAAATGCATAACTTTCATGAGGAAGTACTTCTCTGTTGTTGGTGGTTTTTTTTTTTTTTTGGTGGGGAGGAGGTTTTGCATGCAAATTTTGTTCAAGTATTTCTGTACATCTGACTGAATCCAACGGGAGGTGTGACTACACAAATGCCAATAAGTCTAAGATAAATTCAACCTTTCTCCAATATCACAGCTGAAAACTTCCGTGCTCTAATGAACACACCACCAAAAAAAACCCTTAGATTTCCACACACAGAATGAGGAGAACAGGTACACACCACATGACTCTACGGCAATTTAAGTCCAACTGATCTCAAATCATTTATTTGATCAGTAATTAACTAGTTGAATTATTGAAACTAAAACTTTAGAAAACTGCCCAAAGCACCTCTACCCACATAGTCACTGAGATCCAGATTCCCTTCTACTCTCAGGCCAACTACAGCCAAGCCGAAATGCAGCTGGCAGCAGATCTTTAACAAATGGCAAGCACTGAGATCTCCAGAACTTTTAAAGCTTCTGGGTGATACACCCTTTGGTGCCACAGCAGCAGAGAACACACTGCACCCAGTGGGTGCTCTGAGACAACCTGCAGCAAGGGTCATGGATTTCTGCAGGGTTTGGAATGCTGAAATGGTAGGAAAAGCCAGGCGATCCCAGGAAAGGCATCACAGGTTTGCTCTCGTCAATTTCTTCTCTTGTGCGAACAAAGGTACTAATTGTGCAATTTATTATGAGCCTCTGATTTGAATGAGTTTTCCGTATTTCTTGGCAACTTTCCAAATGCTAAGTCACTCCAGGCTGAACTAGAAACACTGGAACATACACTACGAGGGTTTGTAGGCAGCTCTACGCCACATACCTTATTCCCTCTTCTGATTTACCCCAGTATTGCCTGGTTGGGAGGTGACAGACATTCACATCGACTGGAAGGAAGAGGTGACAGAGATCCAAACTGTTTCAAGCAAAAAACTGAGCAAAGACTGGAGACCACGAACACCCCAGGAACAGAGCACAGAACTAACCCAAGGAGGGTGGCTGGAAAGGCTATCAGAAGAACTAGCCCCATAACTCAAAAAGAGACAAAAATCTTGTGTCCTGGGAAAAATATTTTAAGTTCCTCCTTAATACAGAAGAGAGCAGCAGCTGTTTTCTGAGCATGCTCTACACAGGGGAAGCAAATAACTTCATTCCCTCCCACCCCCGCCCCACACAAGCTATGATTCCTGCAGGTAGAAGAAAGATATCACCCTGCTACCACCAAGGAGGAAGGTGCTCCTGTGGGCATGTCTCGGTGAGCCCTGCTGTGTGCTTTACCATCAAAAGAAAGGAACTCATTCAAATCATCTGTGTTTGCTGACGGGAGAAAGGCTCAGAATCAGTGCAAAACATCCAAAACTGTGAAGCCCTTTGTAATCCTGGCTTGCACTGTCAACACACCACATGTCAACCATGGAACAGCTATGAATCATACCACTGATTCATAGCTGTTCTGATTTCTGCACAGTATCCTCTGTGCAGAAAATTAAATTATGCAAATCCAGGCTTTTATGAAGGCCTAACTTCAATGTGAAATTGAACATTTGCTTTAGTCAGCATTTTGTTTATTCAATTAAAAACCTGGTATTCTGGTGAATAGATGCATTTTCAGTTTTCTGCACGTACGCAATAGATTTGTACGTTTATCTATATTCATAAGTTGCAAAGTGCCATGTTATACACAGGCTTAATTCCACCAAAATGGATGTCACAAAGCAAGAGGGCAGCTCAAGTAATTGCCAAGAGAACTGTGGAAGAGAACTCACTGGTTATCCTGATAGACATCTTCTGTAGTACTGAATAAGAAACCAACTGGAGCACGCTGCTCTAAATAAAGCCCCACAACAGTGCTAGGCAGCCCAACGTTAATGACAACAGTCTCCTTACAGACGTACAGTAATTCAGCAGCCATTAGCGAGGTAGAGAAGATGTATGTTGACTGGATAACTGCAGAAACTCTAGGAAAAGGATGACAGGTCAAGATCCCTGGCCATGCAGTGAACTGGGAAGGTCATGGTCTGTCTCTGACATAAAAAACACAATATCTCCTTCTTCCCTGGCTGGCCCTGCTCCCCAGCCTGTCTGCAGCATGGCCACGTATCCTGCACAGGGCCACGTGAATGAGGAGAAGACACTGCAGGAACAAGCAGCTATTGTTGGCAATATCTCACCCTGATAAGGCCATCAGGAAAAGACAGGCTCAACCTCGAGGAGCTTTTGTTCCTTTTGGTGTCAGCTGGGGTCAGGGGGCTCTCACACGGGGAGGTGCGAGGTACAGGACAGAGCACGCAGGAGATTTCCAGATTCACCTGTCATGTGGAAAAACTGAAAATACATTTGTCTGAACCCAAACTCGCCCCTCATTTCTACCTCAAACAGATAAAAGTTTGAAAGAGAAGCATCGAAGTCAAATTACTTCAAAAAAGAAAATGCTTCTTCACGTGCCAAACCCATGTTACGCGTCAGACAGATTTTACTTTTTTCAGGTTTCGGGGGGGACCAGGAATGTGCCTTTTGACCAAGTCAACCCGATGACGCCAGCGAAAATGGAACAGGCATCCGAGCATTGCTGAATCTGCCTCTTCCACTGGAAAAAAACATGCAGCTAAAGGTTTCACTCCAGTCACCAGAGCACATGTATTCATTTTTGCGCAACATCCCAATTCCACTGTTTCAGAAGTCATACATGCAAATAATTGACAAACTCAACTGACATCTTTTGTTTCTAATAGGAGAACAAGTTCTGGAGAAAGTACTTAAGAGTTAAGTTATTAACACTCCTCACTGCGGGTTTCCACAAGACTTTCTCAGCTGGGAGACAGTTAACAGCTCAGGAACAGAGCAGCCAAGTGATTTCCTGCTCCACTCCCACAGAACTGGAGACTGGAGAACAGCCAGCAATTAGATGGGCTGGTCCGGCACGGAGCAAACACGGGGAGGCTCTGATCTTCTGGGAACCCTGCAAAAGTGGGGGAAGTGGAAATCGGGACAATAGGAGCGGCAGGAACATGCTCTTGGAAGGCTCAAAATGGAGCAGCTAAAACAGAGGGATTGGGGGGGGGAAAAATACATGCGCACAGCAGGAGACAGAGGAAGAAAAAGGAGAGCAGGAGACCTTACCCTGCAAGGTTTCATTTGATGCAACGTGCCAGTGCTGCTGGCAGAGCAGAGAATGCCATAGTGCATGGTGTGAGACTTGCAAATACACAGTTAAAATAAAGAAAGGGACCAATCTGACACTCAGATACACAAGCGTGAAATTAAATCCTGAGCAAGTCCTCTGGCTGCTGGTGCAGGGCCAGCGCCCACAAAGCGTGACACCCGCAGTCGGCGGGGCTGTGTGGGTGCCATCGCAGAGACTTCTGCAGGGAACAGGGGATCCTTCATAGCTAACATGGAGAAATCTCTTACACACAATTCCATATCATTTTAATCGGTGCTGAACGCTACATGATTTTAGATGATGTGCTAAATTAATCAACCCATACTGCATATCGGCAGACAGCAAAGCAATGCAATGCTGGGATATTCCTTAGCATTCTGATCAGCTTCCCATTCACACTGCCTCAATATATTAAGTTTCCAATAAAAATTATTTGATAAGTGCCCTCAAAGGCATGATTAGGTAATTCCTGCCTGAATACCTTACTGGTATTCTTAGCTCACATGAATACACCAAATTTTATCCCCAATCTACCTTAAATATAAAGCTATTATACTATTCACAGAGATTATACCCTGGGCATTAGCATTTAAAAGGTATCAAGCCATCAGCTGCGTAAGAAAAACTCTTTAAGGTCAATACTTTATTTCTGAATGGTGAAATCATTAGTTATGACAGTAGATTAACTAAAGAGTGTGCCAAACTCAGATTCATTTAAGCCTTCTCTGAAAAGAAGGGTTGCACCCAAATCTGTTTTTAACTGTTCTGATTACAGTAGTGCAGAGACAATGGCACACACACAGCCCAGCTCATGCTCTGGCTGAGGGCTGCCCTGGCAGCTGAGTCTGTCACAGCCCAAGTTCCTGATGGGGACACTTGGAATGATGTGCTTCAACGTGGTGCTACTGCTGGAAAATAGGGATGTCTTTAGAGAAAGAGACTTGGCTATTGGGATCTGGAGAGCTGTTCACACTTGAAAACTCTTAAGATGGGGAGGAAAAATCTTGGTAGCATTTAGCCAAGAAGCACTAAATAATAAGGAATGCCAGCAATTATCAACTTGATTCCTGTGAAAGAAACTTTTTCAAGAACAAGGAAGCCACTGTTTTCCTGAACAGTGCGCAACAATGCATTTTGAAAGGAGTGGAGGCACAGGAACATTACCTTAAGGGCTTTTACACCACCTCTGATATGGAGTTTAAGAGATCAGTGAGCCAAGACACTTGGCCATCTGCAAGCATAAAGCTTCAGGCAAGCCTCATAGGGGAGAGAAAGAAGGGAAAACACACAGCAGTAAAGGTGCTCTTAATTGCACTGTGCTAAAGAGAGGCAGGTAAGGTGAAGGTGCTGCAATGCTACACGCTAACACGTGCTCTGCTGACAATGGTTTAGGCTTCCTGGCAATTTTTTAAAATAACTGTTGCGAAGTGAGCCAGAAGGGGAAAAGAGGGAGGAAAGAAATAATTGACAGGAAATACTTTTATAATATGAAGCATTTTTTTTTGTAAAATTAAAATAAATAATGGTTAGATCCATTTGCCTAGGCTCTAATGTAAAACTTGCTAAACAAAACTAGGCTACTTGCTTCAAATGTTTTACCACTCTTTAGAGAAAATTAATCTGTAAATAATTCAGGCACAGCTAATCCGTTTTGATAGCGCATTACTTTTAAAAAGACTCTTCAGGCCTGGTTTCCCATATTTTAGGGAGATTACATCTTGCCAAAATGATGAAAGTGAAAACAGCATATAGTGGTCAGGCAGCATCAAATTATGTTCTGAATGAGACTTCTTCCTTTGATTCTGACGCAGAGATTTCTTCTGATTATCAGATAAAAGACACGGTCCATTCTCCCATGAACACATACACAATCTTCACAAACAGCTTTCCATTAATGAAATAAGGGAGTTCCAACCACAAGTTTCTCATGACTAAGTGCAACAACAGACATCCGAACGCTGCATCTGCCAAGCAATGTATATCCCTTTCCCAGATGACGGTCACCCTTAACTCCTACGTGAGCACAACCTACAGGCCTATTCTCAAAAGCAACGTGGGACTTCTCACACAGCTCATTCTGTTGTTCCTGTGCCTAACAGACGTGGGAACAGCACAAACCTAAAATGAGAATGTAAATGCAGCCTTTACGGGGCCCAACCAGCAACGTGAAGATTAAAAATGGTGCAGGGAACACGCTGTCAAATTGCAGGGATTCAATTAACTAGTGAAATTAAAAGCCCTCATCCCAAGCATGAACACAGCAGTCACTAGGTGCATTAAATCTCGAGTAGCCAGTGAATTGTGTAATGTATTTTGTATTACTCCAATGCAACAATGCAACGCCACTCCCAAGGCACCATAGCTGAAGTAGATAAGCAAGAGAAAACAGATTTTCAGTGCAGTCTTACACTGCAAGGGATGGAGTTTAGGTAGGGGTAAAAGAAAAGTATCCTACTTGAGATTTCTAAGCCAAACCAGACCAATCACACCAGTGATGCTCACAGAGCCAGCTCCTCCCAGGAAACAGCAAACCCAAGTGTCCCCAGTCACAGCCAGATCCCACAGTTCTTCCTCAGCTTTACAGCAAAGCTCATTAGCAAGGCAGCCAGGCAACTTCAAGTTGCATCACCAGTGCCCCAGTAAGAGGGCTCAGAAAAAGAAGCTTGGGAGGCCAGTAAGAGACAGATGCTGCTGGCTGATTAGAAAGGGCTCGGTTCGGGATTTTCATGGCATCAGCTGTGCGAGACGACACGGCTGGTGAACTGGGACCACTGATGTCAACTGGCATCATTGCAGCGCTTCTGCTAGGAGGCGGCGAAGTCACACAGGCAACCAGCAGTGCCAACAGCTCCATCTCAAGACAAAAACACAGAAGTTAAACCAGCTGCAACATCACCCCTTCCAGGAGGACGGTGCGCTGTGGCAGTTTCTGCCAGGGAGTTTGCAGAGCATTCTTAGTCAAAAACTTCTCAGAATGCAGTACGTGAGCTCACATTTACCAACATGCAGGTAACGCATCAGGATAAAGAAACAACAGTCCACTATCTCTTCCCCAGAGAAGACGCAGAAATGCTGAGCAGAAAACACAGCCCAGATAACTGGGCACCTCTGGGATGGAGGGGCTGCTCAGGGCACACTGCCAGCAACACGTGGTGCTGGATGCTGGGGACCTCAGCTTTGGAACCACTCTTCCCACATCACTGAGAACCGCAAACGTATGAAACCCAGAGTAAAATCTCTGTCCTACTGAACTGCTTCCCGACACTTCCATGCATGTAGAAATACACGTCATATATCTCTAAGACAAAAGTTCTTCAAACAGACTGATATTTTATGTATCTAATTTGTGATATCTTAAAGAAGACTAATGGGTACATCCTGAAAATTGGACTCCTTTTAAACACTTCTGATTTGGGTAGTCAGACAAAAATAATTGGGAGCACCTGACAACTTTAACCTCAAAAACTCTTGGCCTGTGCATCCTTTACAGTCCCTCTGATTTCTGTTAACCATCATTACCTGCATTTCTTAAAAGGAGGAACCCTCATCCTCGTTCATCACCTTTCCATATGGTGCTTCAGAGAGGTCACATCACCTCCGAATTTTATTCATAACAATGCATTAGGCAAACATAGAAATAAAAATTCACAGCGCAGGCTCACAAGCAAGGCTGACCTGCACAGGAAAGCTGATGCTCTTTGACTGAATCACTGCAGATAGCAGGGAGAGGACAGACGCAGTGCTCCTACTCCTAGGATAGCAGGGTCAGACTGAAGCAGGACAACAAAAACCCAGGTATCGGGGCAAAACAGCTGTTCACAAAGTCAGCTCCAGTGACTCCGTGCTGCTTCCCCAGTGGAGAACTTGGAGCCAGCTAGAGACCAGGGGCAGCTCCGTGTCCTTGTGCAGGAGGGACACAACATCACTGGCACAGGCAACACCAAGAGGGAGCCAGCTGGGTCTCGTTACTCCCAGCATAATTTATCTGGGAAACATAAGCCTTACATATATAATGGTGACCTGTTTGTAGGCTCAATTAACAATAGTGAAGGGGGGGGGCCTTATTTCACTTCTTCCTCTACTGCAAGAGCATAAACCTTGAGGCTTTTACAACAGAAAACATCATGGCAGGAAGCACCTGTCTCACTCATTCTCCCATAATTAGGGGCTGCAGTACACACAGCATTAGAAGAACAACCTCTGAAGAGCAAATAAATGCGACCTTAATGGAGCATTTTGTAGCTTCACTTCCTTGTTTAATGCAGAATGACACCAATTTTCTCATCGCTAAAGCTAGTAATGCTCCCAAAAAACACACAAACTCATACAGTATCACCAGGTTCACCTCTCAGCTCAGGAAACACTTCGCTTGTATCCACTGCTGGTATGTGCCTTAGTGCAACCTTTTGTTATAAAAACACAGCCCCAGAAGTCACACATTAAGAAGTATCCTGAAAACAAAGAGACAGCCAAAACATTCAAAATAAGCACAGGTATCGTGAGGTAGCCCTGCTCAGTGCAGGACTGCTGTCCACCAGGGCTGCAGACTCGCCAGGCACACTCACGCATCCCGCAGGTAGCCTACAGATCCATTTCCTCATCATCCCATTAAAACCACAAAGGTGTTACAGCGCAGACAAGCACACGTTTAATCATCTCTGCTTTCACTACTCTCCTGACCACTGATACAAGATTACCACTGTAATCTCAGAACACTTCAAATAGCATCCTCAGCCCCCGTCCCTCCTAGCATTTAAATAAGGGCAATCCTAGCAGGTACACAGGATATTAAAAGCCTGCTAGGTCAGACCGTGTTCTTATATAAGAGTGTGCCAGATCTGTCCTGGTGGAGAGCGCAGCATGGGTGCTGCCAGCAGCCCATCCCTGGGGCTGCGCACCAAACGCAGCTGCCTCCACCACGGTGGGAGCAGCGAGCTCAGCACTCACTCAGCACACAACACAAGTCTGGTAAGGAATCACTCACTCAGCACACAAACAACTCATTTCATTCACACGGGGAAAGGGGAGGCACTTTAGGAAGCCAACAGAGCTGCTCCCCCTGCGTGGCTCAAGATCAAACCTGCCCCATTATAAAGTCTTCAGAGACAGGGGCTCTGTCAGCTAATAAAAATCCCTCATTCTTTATACAAAATGATTTTTTTAACCCGTGTCCTTTGGCCCATTTAACAATTTATTGACTGTGTGAAATAATGTGAGGCCACATCAATCTCTTCCTGGTTATTTGGTTCAGGCTCTCAAATTAATGCAGAAGGTGGAAAGCTCAATAAAGAACTATTTAAGAAAAGAAAGAAGAAACGCTCTAGTCCCACTGTGAGACATCTCCCTCTCAGTTTGCAGTCAGGTCTTACCACCCAGGGCTGTGTAATCTCCCGGAGGAAAGACGGAAGGGCAGAAACGAGCATGTTCCCCTGGATTGAGCAGAAATAATTTTAGATTTGTATCACTCTGCACTGAAACAGATCTGAGGCACTCAGGTAGCCAGATTTAGTGCCTCCAGCATGTGACAGCAATTCCAGCCAGATACACAGAAATTATTTTAGGATCAAACTTAAACTGAGTCGAGCCAAGCAAACAGCCATCCATGTTTATTTGTGTAGAAATGTGTTTAATTTGGCTTATGATCTACAAAATAGGGTTGTTTTTTTTTTTAATCTTTTCATGCTGACAACTTCCATCACATACAGATTTCATGGCAAAGGGTTTTATCCACATTTATTTCTCGAAGTATAAATCTAAACTGGAAACTGAGAAAAATGGAGATTTTTGTGCTGAGCAAGCTCCTAGTCAGGGATACGTGCCCCCAAAACAGGACCTGCCATTTTGAGAACTTTCTCATTTTCTTCCAAAGAAGCTGCTTTGTTCAAAGTGAAAAGATGCTACAAATGCTACAGAACTGATCTGTGAAACGACTCAAACACCCGTATTTACTTGGCAGTTCACCGGAGTGTTTCACCCTGACAAGAAGTTTTCTGGAAGTTTCCCAGCAGGAAGGTCTGGTGCTGTTTTGCGTCCAGAACTAATACGTGGTTCCTGGTCATTTGTCCCCAGAGAACACAGTAATGATCTCAACACAAAACCCCATACTGCTGAGAGCAGGAGTACTAAGGCCTTGGCAACAAGAACAGAAAAGCAGTAACTGTGCTGAGATGAAGCAAATAGACAAGAATTACTAGCAATGATGCACACTTTATAATCATACAGAGACAGCATGCAGCACGGTCTGAAAAGGCAAGCGGTCACTTCTTCCCTATACAACACCAATATAGCCATCTGGAGGACAATGCAAATGCCATCTTCAGTAAATGCAAATGATGCTAAATCAAAAGAAGGGTAAGCAAGCAAAAAAAAGCCTCAAAAATATTCAACTATCTGGCAAGCTCAGCAAAATGGGCTGATGTAAGTGAGACATTCTACAGAAGATAGATGTAAGGCAATGCAGTTGGGGAGAAATAATAATCAGTGCAGGAATGAAGTGAGAGACTGCTGTTTAGAAAGCAGTAATGCAGAAAGACTTGAGCATTAGGGTGGATAATGAATTAGATGAAAGTTCATGCTGCAATACCACTGCAGAAAAAGGCAATTGCTATCCTGGGGCACATGCACAGAGATACTGGAAGCAATAACTCAGATTTAGACAGTCTTTGGCAAGACTGTCACTGCAGTGCCACATGCTGTTTGAGGCCCATTACTCAAAAAAAAAAAAAAAAGAAGAAAGCTTCCTTTTTGTTCCAACCAAAATCTAAAGGCAGTGGTCAGGGAGGACAGGGGATGAATCACAGCAGCTTCAATACTAGCCCCGAGCCCCAGTGCTGGTGGCAGGGACAGCCCAGCTAAAGCTGCTCAGCCCTGCCTGGCCTTGCCTTGGCTCAGGCTCATAACCCTCTCGTGTCCTAAACGCACCACTCCCCACCTCCCTGTCTCATAAAAGGAATTTTCATAACAAGCCTCCTAAGAGTGAGATTTTAGAGCTCTCAGAAGTGTTGATCTTCAGGCAAGAAGTGCTCTCACAGCACAAGAAAGAGGAGGAGGTGAAGAGACTGGTAAGGAACAAAGGGATGCTGTCACCTTGGGGCAGGAACTCGCACACCACCTTTGAAGCAAGAGACAGCTTCAAGGGGAGATGCTCAGTTTGCACGAGGTTTGGCAACACCACGTGCTTCACTCGTGTGTCAGCGGAGACCACAGCACAAGTGTCACCAGCAGAGGCACGCAGCATCCCCAGCAGGCCACACCGTGCCAAGCCAACACAGAAAGCAGCTCCAGCAAGGGCAGGAGAAAGCTGGAGGGCTGCACGCTCAGCATCCCCTTGCACAGCTCTTCCCAGGAAGGCTCAGAAGCTCGCTCCCTCCCTACGCAAGCCAACTCTGCAGCATTCCCTGGCTTCCAGTGTCGCTAATCCTATAGTTATTACAAGCATTTAAATTATTAAAACGCACAACAAAAGCACTGTGCCCGCGGAACAGCACTTTAGCGAGCAGTTCACAGCCTGACAAACGTAATTGTTTCTAAGGATTGTAAGAACTCTCACGATGACTTCAGCCAGGCTGCAAAGCAAATTTGTTGACTGCTGCAGGTTCCTCACTTCCCAGGCAGATTGGGTTGGCTATTTAATTACAAAACAATGCTGTGCTTAGCCTCCACTTGACTCAGCCCCAGAATGGTCCTCTCTACCCACAGGAAGCTTAACTTCTCAAGAAAGTAGCTCCCTCCAGGTGAGTTAACTCCAAAATGCACGTGTTTCACAGCTGCTATTTCCGTATTTTATGCTTCTTTTATGCTTTCATTGTGAACTGTAACAATATCTGCTCTCATATAGCTGGTATCAACGGTAAAAACAAATTCATCCCTTTATACAGTGCTTGAAAGATTTCTTTATGGCAATGCTCTATGTCCCAGTTTGTCCACAAAAAGCAGATATTAATATCACAACAGGTATTCAGTCATACTCTAAACATTTTAAAAATACATTACAATAAGGAAGTGACTTTTTAAATAACCAATGCATTAAACATTGACAGCACATCAGTGCTTGTTCTGTGACAGCACCGGTCCTATTCATTACAGGAATCTGCAAAGCTGCATCTTACCACTACAGAGAGCGTCCATCAATAGCGCACAGACCATCAAAAGTGAATTTTTCTTGGAAAAAAAACTGCTCACCATTAAATATGTTTTTATTGTTATTCTTTTTGACATCCTGCATATAACACAACAGCTTTCGCTAGAGAAATCAGACTATGCCATCAGAAAAACCTCAAGTTTTCGTCTGTCTTTTTTAACCCTAGAATCTTATTTTGTAAACAAGAAGCTCAAAGCAATCAGTTCCAGTCAGGCTTTTCAGCTTTGGATTTAAATCCTTTCATGACTCCTTCAAAAAACGCGCATCCAAATTTCAGGGGGAAGGGGGGGGAATGACGACTCCTGACATTGTAGTTTTCTCTGATGAACAATCTGATGCATGACAAAGAGGCATCTATTTACTCAAGCTACTTGCCAACTCACAACCAAATCCAATTTGACCACAGGACTTGAAATAGATACAAAATGAGTTAGCAATGATTAGCAAAATATTATCTGCTGCACGTGATTAGCTTTAAAGCAGCAGGAAAATAAAGACCAATACTGAAACAACATAAAGCCATTTGGCAGCTGATTTTAGCCATGTTAACATAGCCGGTACGTACAAAGACCATCTTTACCCCCATGGAATATAACCCTCATTACTGCACTGCTCTGAAAGAAACTAAAAGATACAAGCAAGAGATAAGAAGTTAGCTTAAACACATCTTCTGTAATACCAAGTGACTGCCAGCAGCTAAGCTTCCAGCTATAGCCATTATCCTTTTAAGATGGATATGAAGAGGATTTATGGATACAAGGACCTACTAGCATTTAACAAGTCCAAAACACACCGCCCAAGACCTATAGAAATCCCTGCAAACAACCACCACAGCTAGAGAGAGCCCAAGCACAGCTCAAGTCACACGCTGACAGAAAGCTGAGGAAGGAGCAGCGAGACTCCCACAGGTCATCTGCTCCGAAGTCCTCAAATGCCAGCAGCTCACTCCTCCCCAGAGGAAGGCGAAACCTCCACAGTTCCCATACCTCAAGCCCAACAGAGCAGCCCATGGCATAGATTACCGCACTTAAGGCCAGGGACCGCCAAATTGTCACCAAGTACTCTTCACAACCGTGATGGCACTGATTGCTTTCTTATCAGTAATCAACTTCACCAATTTTAAATAACGTCAGTAACAAAAAAGAGCAGGAGACTGCTTTTGCAATTTTCAGCCACTCCACTGCAGCAGAGCCGTGTTAAGTGCAAATGAACCAAGCCCCAAATTAATTTAGAGACACTTCATTTGAAAAATCTGAAGTGTAAATTTACTGCAGCATATTAAGCAACAAGAAATCAATAACTATTGGTTATTTTCTGTACAGGTAGGGAAAGGAAAAAAAGGTGCTTCTTAGGTCACTGTGTAATAATACATCAAGTTGGGAGGAAAGGAATTCTTGAAAAAGCTCCATTTTCTTAACTGCCATTGAGATACAATGCAGCATTTCTCACTGTGTGCTATATTCACTCACTTCCAAAGCTGGTAAGTGAGAAGGTGCTGCACTGTGTCATTCATAAACAAGGGCCCTGTGTAGATGCAAGTTTATTTGCACCATAGAAAACCAAGAAACGGGCAAATTAAAACTTAACGTAATTTGCTTCCTGCTTATAAAAAAAGGGAGGAAGGGAGATATATATATATTTTAAGCATCTGAATAAATGTTAAATTAAATAGCTTTTAACAATATTTTAAAAATGCATAGTGGTGCCAGGATATGCTAGTAAAAGCTTGGCGCTATCAGAAATTAGACTTCTTCAAAATATATCTACTTTCATTTCCTTTTTTAAAAAATGATCACTAAAAACCTACGGTTTCCAGACAGCTATATTAATATTTCAACTTGGTAAATTATTCTTTTTAAAAAGTTTCTAATAAAGTAGCACTTGCTGCATGTCTTTTAATAAGATTACGTTTCTATTTATGATGTTATAATACCATGTATTAAAAACAAAAGGAAGATTATCACAGGAGTAGAGATGCCTTCCTTCATTTTAAATTTAAAGTAGATGGAAAGGATTTTTCTTTTAAATTACTATTTCCTTTGCAACAATATGAATCCTAGCTCCAACCACTGAATGAGAATCAGCAAAGTAAGTTTTAATGCTTTTACATAAACCCAAAGAAAATACAAAAACACTTCAGTAAGCATCATCAATACCAGAAAGCCAAGACTTCATAGGCTAAAGGCAAAACTCCTGAGTTGTTCCTGCTAAAGCAGAGAAATAGGATAGAAATGGGGTCCACACTAATAGAGTTCATATTATTATAGCCATCTGCATGTGCCAGATGAAGTGCAGAACAAGGGAACAAAAGTCATCCTCAAATGAGCCAAGCCAGCCCTAGAAGAAGCAAACTACCTTGCCTGCCTCTTCCACCTGGAAGGCTCTCCTGGGCTGCAGAGCCAGCAGAGAGAAGGAAGCCTCCTGTATCTATCAGATACTGGAATTCACTTATTGTGGTGGATAAAAGCAATGGGAGCACCTTGAATCTTACAGACTGGCAGAAGGCCACAGGAGCTGTGTGATTCAGCTGCTTTGCCAGCACTGAGCAGAACACGAAGCAGTCCAAGCAGCGCTCCAAAACCCAACCCCATCCTTCTGCTGAAGAGACTGCTCACTGCTGTGTTCCACTCAACTCACACTTCTCCCACAGCATAAACTCATTCCAGCACTCCTACTGAGCCATGGAGGTTTTCTATCACAACAAAGTAAATCTGCTCTTATGTAGTCCTGTAGAACATTAGATACCACAGCACTTCGCAAAGGCAGTTAGCATTGGAAGAACAGAGATGCAAAGACAAGTCATTGCTCAGTATCATCTGAGGGTCATCAGCCAAATTAGGATTAAAATGCAGGATGGGGATCTGAAAGCTAGTGGGATCTGAAAGCTAGTGGAACATTCCATCCAGGCTGTTGGGCTGAGTTGTCCTTCCAAAAGTTGGACACAGTGATTCCAGAAGTTCAGACCGCACTAGTTCAGAAGGAGCACCCAGGGATTCAGCCACAGAAGAAATAGAAGATATTACATGAAACAATAGGTTTGGGTGGCAGAGGCATAACCTCAAGATGCATGTGCTTGCATAACACTCGCTGATAAGCAGGAGAGACATTTCAATGTATTTGACCTATTGTAGAAAAGATGAAACCTCTTTTCTCCCACAATAGCTTCCAGTGGAATCTCCTTGCCCAGACTCAACGCTAATCTCTGCTAGTCATTCAGAGGTAGAAGCGCACACTAAAATCTAAGGACTAAGGAACTAAGGGATGGTCTTTAAGAGGAAAAAAAAAATAAAAAATGATGAACAATACAGCTCCCCAAACCCTTCTGACAATTGAGAAGAATTCCCAGAATAAAATGAGCAGCTAAGCTCAGGAAATATTTAGTCACAGCATATTCTTGATAAAACTCAATATACTTTACCAAGTAGATGGCCTTTAAAGAGCCACTTCTTGGACAGCAGGCCACAACCAGGCTTAAGAGCCCAATGGGCGGGGGAGAGCAAAAAGAAGAAATGGATGTTTTTCACATAGGTCTTTACTGGGCCTTGACGGTCAACAAATTTATAACAGATGTGCCTCATTTTGAGTGTGGAGAAATGAGTGCTGGTAACTGTTATTGTCAGGACAAATCAATTGGAGCCATATGTCTGCAGCGGCTGACAGCATCATGAAAATCTCAAGTAACACACAGACATTAGGATGTTGCTGAAAATAAGAGCTTTCCCATTGTGTAAAGGGCCTCAGGGAGATGTCTCTCTTCGAGATGGGTTTGTGGGAATTAGCTTATGTATTTTCATTCTTTCAAATGCTTGATTGTATGCGAGACTTTGCCCTCTTACTGATTCCCCAGACAGTACGTTATAATTAACAGAAGGTAAAATGCTACAAATTAATCATAGGACACATCTCATTAGGATTCTTATTTTATCTAGATAAAAGAGGAAACTGTCATGACAGAAAGGAGAAGTTTCCTAACCTTCTCCGCTATCCCACACTCCCCAAACAAATGTCAACCATTATTCCCAGTCATAGAACCCAAGAGGAATGCACAACTCACAGCAAAATAATAAACGATAATAAAAACGGAATAAAATGCTAAGATCCCATTCTTATAAACTGAAGTCATGCTTTTAGAGCATTTCCTCCTACAGTGCATTTCCTAGATTTTTTCAGAATACAAAATAGTTAGTGGTAATGAACTAATGGTACTGTAGAATAGGAATAGAAATAGTGGAACCGATCCACGGCCCGTTTTTTTGGCCAGTATTCTAGGCCAAGGCAATGTAACATGCATTACAAGAAACGGAAATAACTAACATTGTCAAGTCAGCAAGGTCTCGCGTAGGTTAAAATATAATGTAAGATCAGTGCCATAATTATCCGCACCAAGCAATTTTTTAGTTTATTGACTACGCTGCAGTTCCTGAATTTATGTCTTGGGGCTTAAATTGCAAAATATTATTGCAATGTGGCAGATATTATAATCCAGATATTGGTAGCTATGCAGGAATGCTTGGTATTTCTCCAAACAGCCAACTTTCTCCAAAACCACTGCCTTTCTTTTACCAACATTCAGGAGCAAATCTGCCAGAATGCAAACATGCTTTGCAGATAAATGCATACTGTACACATACAGATAGCAGAGCGACCAAGATTCTCAAGGAAGAGCTGGTTTTCAGAAGCATAGCTAAGTCATAGACATTGATTTATACTGTGATGAGTAACAACTTCCAAGCTACAAAATCTTCATGTTTTCAGCTTCCCACTGCCTTCCCCTGATCCCTCTCTAAGGGAAGGAGCCTTCAAGGCTTCTCCCATTTAGGTCACCATTTCAGACGCAGCTCAGGACCATACAGCTGACAGCCTTTAACATTAGATGGCTCCATTACAACACTTGGTAATGAGCGGAGTTGATTTGCGCTTGCTGGATGTCTCAGCAGGGAAGCCATGTGTGCTTCCACCCCTGCATCTCTGCAGGACCTCTTCAGCATTGCTTTTGGCAAATGGAAGGTCCAGCAACACAAGCAGAAAATCCTCCTCCTAGGCTCTTCTACAATACGAAAGTAACACAGAGATTTCAGCAGAAAAGCAGAAAGCTGTTAGGACAGGTCTTGGACACAGCGAAGCATACAATCTGCATCCTTCCTGAAGTTTCAGCAGGAGGATGAGAAGGCAGGCCAACCAGCCTCCTGCTCTGACATTAGTCTGAAACTAAACATACACAAGAACCAGGGAGAAAACGAAGCCTAAAGGACTTGAATGAATAATAATTAAAAAAAATATAAAAATCACAGCTCATCTTCGTTTTCCCTCCTGGAGAAGGAGAATCTCATTTTCCTCTTGAGTAACAGTGCCAGTAACGGCAAAGAGAAGATTGCCTGCTCCACCTCAAAACCTGAAAACAGAACAGCTACCCAAGAGCCCACAAGGGACAAAAGCACCAAACTGAGAAGGCCGTAACATTCAGTGGCGTAGCTTGAAAGCAGCTATAAAGATCTGTAAAAAGAAATCAGCATTTTGCTCTTGACTATTCTCTGCAAGCAAGAACATGCTCACACATCCCCAAGGAAAGCTCGCTGTAGCTATAGGTTTGAATGCTAAGTGTATTCTCAGCCTTCCAGATCTCTATCAGGGCAACTGCGACAAAATATACTGCAGTTACTCGCCTTACCATTAAAAAGAGATGGGGTCAGAATGCTGCCTGCTGTATGCTGTAAAGCACTCCTCAAACTTGAGGCATCTACAATGGATACCTGACTTCAAATGTCAGCCTAATAACATGGGAGCAACTGGCAGAATCCTCAGGTCTGTGCTTGCAGGAAGTCAGACCATAGTTTAAATAATCCCTCAAGCTTTAACTTTTAGTTATTTTATACTAAGGCGGACATGCGGGGGGATATACAATGTCTCAGTCCTGCCAAGAAAAAAAAAAAGAAGGGGGGAGGAATAATCAGAACGCACTTAAGACATTTTCTGAGGAATGAATCCACAAATAAACATTTGGCATAGGGAGAAGACCACATTCATATCAAGAAACAAACTCAGCTGCACATCTGCTACAATCAAGTTTTTCCTCCTATGGAGGTGGAAGTTTCCACCATTTTTTCTGGGGGCTGTTGACAAAGTTATCTTTCCTCTCTGTTTGTTGACACACAGTTTCAATGCTTTACTGCTGTATTAATCCTGTTTTGTCTTTCAGATAATAAGGATATTGTTGTTACTAAGTAGTATGCTAATTGTTTTCGTCCAGTATTAAAACTGTTCTGTACTGCCTTATTCTAATTAACTTGAGATTATTATTGAAATAATGGTTTTATTATTTTACCACCGGCATTTCACTGCCTACAGTCTTCGTTGTACTCAAGCTATTATGACTTAGTAGCAATTGACTAACTACAATTATTCTATTATCCAGCTTCTAACATTTAATTGGGTGAGTGCAGAAAATAACTTCCCTGCTACAAGATCTCTGCATTTTGATTATTAGAATTAACCTTCAATATACAGAATTTTCAATATACAGCATTCAGTCTCAGTTCATTTTTCCTCTTCTCAGGAAAATCCCATGAGGATCTCCATAAGCTTCGTTTGGTTTAATTAGGAGGGAAAAAATTTAAAGTATATTACGAAATTTATATTGATGCCCTCCAGCATACATTCTTCATTTCACACTTTATGTAAGATTTCAGTAGCCAATACACTTCCCTCCTCCCTGTGTGAGAACACACCGCAGGCCAGTACTGTTAAATGTCATTAACATGAACTATTTTTTATATTGATTTTTGTTGCTCTATTTCTCCTCTGTCCATTTGATGAGTTGCAGAGTTCAGATTTAAGTTTTAATTGAAATACTTGCAAGCCAGCATTCCTCACCATGCTGCATTTTTTCTGAGTTCCAGCGACAGAAATCCATCAGGTTTACAGTGCTACGCAGGGACCAGCAGCAGCAACATTTGGCTCAGCAGCAATTTTAAAGTGTTTGCTGTTGTTTTTACTGATGATAAGTATATGTATTCTAAGAGGCTCCAAATAAGACTGTGCAGTTCCGTGTGCTCTTACTCCCAGTGGAAAACTTGTTAAGCTACCAGCTGCTTCTTAAAATCAAGGAGTAAGTGACTGGCATGCTCTGGGACAACTCAATCACTGCCAATAAGGGCAGAGCAGGCAGTGGCTGCTGGCTGAAGCACCGCTGCAACAAGCAATGTGCACAGAAGGTGCCCAACCAGCAGCACAAATTGGCCAGGGAGATCAGAATACCAGAACATTTGTGCACTGGCCAGTCTGAGGACATTTCTCATTCTCTGATCTGTGAATAGCTGGTTTAAAATCTGGGCACAACGTGCGCTTTTGCTTACAGTCTGCTGCAATGCGTAGGGGGAAAAAATAAAAAAAATCAGCAAGCAAACAAATAAACCAACCAGTAAGACTGAAGACTGAAGACTACTACTCTTTGAACTCCTACACCCTCATTTCCTGGTTTTATTGGCATTAAGTTAGGTCATTAACATTTTATCAATAAATTATGTGTATATAATGTTACTGAGATTAATGGACATAGGCAGTGCCTTTCTAAAGGCGATCAGAGGTCTGTAATAAGTTATATGCTTGCTCTTCCAACAAGCTGCTCAGAGGGTAGGGACGCATGGATTATTAAACAGCTCAACATTTAACATGGGAGAATTAAAAGTGTGACTACATCGCAGAAGCAACTTTAAAGGAACAGACAGCTTAGCCCAAATTTGTATGCTGCTCCTGACAACCGAAGTTTTGAAACCCAAGTAGTTCAGACTTCAGCATACGCTTTAAGTCAATATGTATTGAACTCCAAGTCTCTGCTGCAGCTGATTAAGGACAAAGAAAGGACATGATACGATGCTACAGGAATCAAGACAATTCTTTTTTGTGTTCCCGGAGAAAGAACATCGCTCATTTTTATTAAGTCTTAAACTTTCTGCTATCTGGCTACCTAACACCAGGTATGTTTACTGCCCCTGTTCCTGGTTTTAAGCTTGAAGTGCCTCACTTCGATTGCCAGTCTGCTCATCTGCTCTCATGAAAGGTTGCTCACATTAGGATACATTCAGTTACACGGGTTTTATTAGAAACCCAGGCAAAAAAACACTGCCTTCCTTTTCCTCTTCCTCCCCATTGTCCGTCCTGCTGGTGTAGGTATACACCTATGAAATATTTTTAAATTTTATCATTAGGTTAATTTACAATACCTTTGGGACATCCTGCAGCTTAATACGCTGACGTCAAAGCAGTTAACTATTAAAAGCCCTGCAGCAGCACTTACAATTTACATTACAGAAGAGAGACACATGCTTCTATCTCCAGGTTAGTGTCCAAGCTCCACCTCAAAGAAAGGCAAGCTCCAGCCATGGTGAGGCAGCGCAGAAGGAATCTCATGTCACACGGTAATAGGTATCAGCATGACATCTTAGCACTTCTTTGAAAACCTCACACTCTTCTCCTTCGACCATAGCGTACAATCAGAGAAATTTTAATTCAAAACCACAAGGAAGGAGACCCACCATGCTACCAAAAATACTTTGCATACATGTCCATGGTTGCAGTAACAGTGGTGATTTCTCCCCATTCCCACAGCCCTTGAGGACAGAAATGATGAACAGACTCTGGAGCCGCACATTGGGCTGTTAACCAAGGCTTCCTCAACATGCAGAGGCACAGATGGTTTTACCCAGGGCAGCTTGCAAAGCCCACCTGTGTTCCTCCTCAAAAGTCCTGCTCACACACGCTAAGGAAACACGCTGATCCCATTTTCTTATGGCACTTGACAGCTACGCAGCTCTGTGCAGCCATTTCCAAAGCAATCTCATCACTGTAGAACTTGTCTCCAACTTTGCCAGATACCTTACTCACATTTTCATCCACTGCTGTGTACTACTACATGAGCAGGCAAGGAGAAGGAAGAACCTTCAAGCTAAAACTGTCGCACGGAAGATAAATTAATATACTTTCCCACTCATTGCCCAATGGTCCAGCACCACTCTGATTCACAAGCTGCATTCCCTAGAATGAATCACATCGGATAACAGAAGTTCCCAGGCTGACTCGGCTAATTTGGAAGACGTAGCTTTCCTCCCTCAGTTTTATTTTAAAGGCTGTTTTAAAATAGAAGTTCTATTTTTTAAACTTTGGATTACCTTAGAGGTTTGAGAACACTTCAACCACAGAATTGCCTGACTGTACCAAGGACATCACCTAACTCCTATCACCACCACTCTCACTATCTCAAGACAACTTTTCTTCCTGGAAAGTGTCGTGAAAAATCAAAGTGAGTTTTAAAAGTCCTCTGGGAAGTCTTTCCTGTACTGTAAGAAGCAATCTCAGAAACACTATCCAATATAACACTGATTTGAGTAGATCTACACAGGGTGCTGCAGCAGTCAGTACTTAAGCAGAACTCAGTAATCTTGCCATCACAGAGACTCTCTGGTGATCTGTAGGTACTTCTCCCCTCCTTGGTTTCTGCAGGAATGAAACTGCTGCCTCTCACCATCCAGTTATCCACCTGACATCCATGCAGCGAAGGGATCATCACCGGCATCTGAACCCACAGTATAAACAGATTATTTTTCTGCCTTGTCCATCATTATCTCTAGATTTCTTACCATGAAAGAACAAGGAATAAGCAGAGGTAATCATTCAATGACAGTGCAAATGTATCTCCACTGTGATCATAATGACATAGTATCTAAATCTGTTCATCACTTCTTAGGTGCATTAAAAATATGCACAGATGTGTCTTTCACACCACTACTAGCAAAATACTCCCCCTGTATTTGCTACATTATGAAATGATACCAATTTGCATTTATATTTTGATTACATCTGACAGAATTCTATAACGTTCGGCAATTTGCAATGGATGAAATCTGACACCATCAAAATAAGTGGGAGCTTTGCCATTGACTTCAACAAGGGTGCGATTTCATCCTAAGTGCTCTGATAAGCAGAGCTCTGAAAAAAAACAGGGGACCACAGCTTTTCTGAATTGCACAATTGTGAATCAGAATAATTTCACAGAAATCTACAGATTTATACCAATAAGAGTGGAATTCCCCAAACCACTGTTACACTTCAGTTAAAGCTTATTGCATTACAGCTGAACAGTATTTCACTGCTATGGCTTCTTATTATGTGAAATGTCATAGACTCTAAGTGCAGCTGTGGGTTCCTTTCAAACCTCCAGCCTCTCTGCATCTACCAGCTTCTGCAATTTTCAAAGATCTTGGAGGATTTTGCATAAGATGCAGTTGAGGAAGTGGGGGAGGGCAACATCTGAGTTTTTCATTAACTAAACCTTGTGTCCCGAGACCATCAATATATTACGGCCAAGAGCAATGTCGCTCTCTTCATATCTGCCTGCAGAGCTCCAGGTCAACTGTAACTCGTGTTTAGAACATATTAGAAGTACGCTACCCTGATGTACCATCAGCCACCATGTAGGTCCAACACAGTTTTGAGTAGCTACACAGAATCTTCGGGATCCTGAGCCCAAGGTCAGACAGACTAAAGCACTCTTGGAACATTTCTGTTTAACTAAGAATTAAAAAAAAGATTACGATGGATAGCCTGCATCTCATGTATCTTATGCTCCAGTAGAAAAGAAAGTTGACAGGCTTTTTCAGGGTTATGTTCCTCAGTAATTTGCTGGGATCCCATCTGCTATCAGGTTACCTACCCAAGAGCTGGGATCACACAGTATCTGTGTGATACTTTCATGAGTACCAGCTTCCTCAAATTCTCCTCTGCTACCCTCCTTGTATGTATATACACACGCACATCTTATGTATATTGTCCTCCCTCATCATCCTTCACTGTGCCCAGCAGTGCCTTTGGCAAAGGACAAAGACTTGAATAGTTCTTAAATTGTGCTTTGTTTTGTCTTTTTAACCTCAGAAGAGTTTTTCTCTACACAAACAGACCCTCTACAAGAGCACTGCCCTAACTGCCCCAGGCAGTGAGATCCATTAACGCCTTGCAGCTGCTGGTCTTAGGACTGAATCTACTTGTCAGGGAGAGCGCAGAACTGTCTGCTCTTCTCTGACAGCCCAACACACCATCTCTGAAATACAATCCAAGCACCACGCTCTGAGACTCAAATCAATAATTGCCATCAAGCATTCACCACCAAGCTGAACTGCGAAGCTCACCTTAACGCCCACATCTGCTACCCCCGAGAGGCTGTTACTAATTCAGAAGTCAGCCAGGTTCAGCCACAGGTCCGATTCCTCCTCCTATGCTGAGTGCCCCATGCTGCACCCACCACCCTGCAGCCCTCCCTACCAGGTCCCCTCGGCACTCCTTCCATGGCCCCCAGCCTAAGTAATCCTGCATCATTTCCTGTCCCCTTTTCCAGGGCATACACGAAGACTGAATGCACTGTCATAAGCACAGGGATTCCTGCTATTAGCCTTCTCCCAGATCTAAATCTAATTTTCTGATGCTTGGCCAAGTTTCAG
Organism: Numida meleagris; assembly: GCF_002078875.1. Taxonomy (NCBI): domain Eukaryota; kingdom Metazoa; phylum Chordata; class Aves; order Galliformes; family Numididae; genus Numida; species Numida meleagris. The sequence continues at coordinate 12,753,790 of NC_034419.1, read as the reverse complement.
TTCTGAGCTGCGAGGTAAGAACACCGTGAAGCTTCAAACCTCCTGGAATATTTAACAAGGTGGGAGGCAGATATTGTGGAAGAGCTTAAAAAGCGATTAGAGGCAGAAACTGGACATCTGCTGGCACAGCAGTGCCTAAGTAAGGATGAAACAACTTTTCAACATAGTTTGGCAACATCACGGGGATGGTTATTAATAAAAATAAAGTCAAACTTCAGGCTTTCTCAGGTTCTGGGCATGCTGCATTTATGTCAAAGGCACAGAAAGTACGCAGCATGCTCCTGTATGCCGTGTTGTCAACCCCATTCCTGCAAGATGCTGCGCAGAGGAAGAGCAGCATAAGGGCTGCCCTGCACCACAGAGGTCAGCATCTTCCCAGGAAGCTGCACACTGAAGTTGGAGCAGCTCCTGGAATGGTTATCCTGGGCCCGCTGTTACCTCCTGTGTGAATTCTTATTCTAGAATAAAGCCATTTAAATGGGATATTGGTACAACAGCATCGACATAAATAAACCAGTACAACTGTATTGTTTCTTTTCCTTGAGAGGCCTTTAAAATGATAAAAGCCTTGTCGTCCTCCAGAAGACAAGAAGCTAGTGTCATTTTCTAATACATTATGTACACAGAGTATTTCTGTTTGGACACTTAGACATGTACAGAATGCCTATTTGAAAAAAAGCTTCACCAGCTCAACCTCAATACACAGAACAGCTGTATTAAGTATGGAATATAAATCTGTTTCTCTAGTTAAGAAAATAGCACGTCAAACGCACTTCTCTTGCAGGTAACAAACACGTGGAAAACAAGGTATCTAATAGGGCTGAGACACCTGGGAAAACCTTATCTGGAGAATAAGCTTGTTTATGAGAATAAAAATCTCACCAAGTATCTCAACCAAGTTGGAGAGAAAATTAGGACAGCAGAAAAAAACCTCGGTGTTTTTTTTTTTTCCCCTAAACAAATGGCTTCATCTTTCAAACAAGCACAGGAGATGCCGGCGGGGCTGGTGACAATCATCACTGATGCGAATGATGGGATGTGTCAAGGAGAGAGAAATGTCATGTGGGAAATGTAATTAGCCACTATAGAAGGGGGGCCGATACCTCCCCACTTACTCACGTGCCGAATAGCCAAGTCCCAAATTGATTAGTACAGCTCCTATTTGCTCATCTGCTGGTTGATATTCTTGTACCAGACATTTATAAACATACCAACCTTTCCTGGAGAACTACAGCATTCCAGTTACTTCCAGTTCAGGAACAGTCACTGTTCATTTTACCTAAAGACACTTAACCTAATGGGAAAGGGACACAAGCTGATCAATTGCTCCAAATTTGTTCAAGTAACTCCTACAATAAATTAATTCCTTTCCTTATCAGGATAGCTAAAAAGACAAAATGTTTCCAGAGCCCTGAAATTGAAGGGATGCAACAGCCTTTTAGATTTAGCTGATGTGACCCACTCGTTAACACAGTCTGTTCAAATGAGCATCTTTGACAGCAATAACTAAGCAATACTGCATTTTCCGTATTAAAACACATTGGCCAAGCGTTTCTTTTTAAATGAAGATTCAACAGGTGCGTAGACAGACACTAACCCAGCACTTTTTTCCCCTAACTGTTGAAAACTATCTGATGTTCATAGGACATAGCTCCATATTAGAGAGAAAGAGAAGCAAGTGGGGACAGGTTAAGAAAAAGACGCTGCCCTTTTAGGGAGCTGCCAGAAGTATGCAGAGAAGCTTTCCTCAAGATGCTAGAATCATAAAGTAATGCAGACAAAGCAAACATCTGCTGATATGACCTTACAGAAGAAGCTAAAGCAAGGACCCAGTGGCAGTCCATTGCAACTGTGCATCTGATATTTGTCACAAATTCTGTAATCCCTTGCCCTAAGCCAGTTTCCAGGCAAACTCAGTGAAATTTAACAGGTTGTGTAAAATCATCATCTCCAGCATCAAAAGAGGATTAGTTACTATCATCCTCTGTGCTTCCCCCATCCTGATATGCTGAAGGAAAATAAGGTCTGAACTATCTCCTGAGTTCCTCAGCGGGTAAACAAGCCCTGAAGTCACCATAATACTGGTGCGCTAAAATACCTGCCAACTTCCTTAAAACGTCAGCTTTACTAACCCGCTTCTTCCCTAATGCTACTAACATTTTACTGCAGGAGGCAATACATTTCCCCCCTACCCCACATCTTTCAGCAGGAATAAACTCCTCCCAAAAAGATATTCATCAGTAATCCTTAATAATAATCTCAGAGACGTGCAAAAAAATATCCCCTTTTCACTAGATGCCATATAATAAACAGAAGGGGACGTGCCCCACCTTCCACAAGTCTACACTTCAAATAGTTATAAATGGAGAATATTGTTCAGAGCTGCCCAAAACTCAGGAACTGACCCAGATTCTTCAACTTCCACTAAAGCACTTGAGGCATATTTTCACCCTTGAAGTTCCTCCCTCCTCAAGAGCACTTTATGTTCGATAGGCACGGGAATGTATTTCTCTTACTGAAGTAAGGTCAAATTCACACGTCAGTCACTTCCTAGACATGCCTACAAACAGGAAAAACTCAGTGAAAAATGTGTTGCAATGGCACAGACACTGCAGCAGATGCTCCAACACAGCAGCCCAGGCACCTGAAAGCTCCATGGATCTCCAGTGCAGACCTGCCTCTCCTGTGCCACATAATTAGAGGTATAAGAAAGGGGAAATCATGCACAGCCACTTTCAAATGTCACACAAGTAGGCTCCACTAGCACAAAGAAAAGTAATTCAGACAAAATTTGTTCTAGAAAGGTGCCTAAAGTCTTTACCTCTGAAGCAAACCTTGTGCAGAAATTACCTAAAACACTCTTCAAATGCTTCAGTGCTCATGTAAATGGGGTAAAGGTGCACTGCTTAGCAACATCAATACACTGCCATTTAATCCTTTTTTTATTTAGAGACTATTTTTCTGCAGCCTCCCTCCTCATCTTACCTTACTACTTCACTATCCATGTTAGTTTATTCCTTCAAGTTTACTTACTTGTGGTCACACTCATTTTTAAATAGTGTAGGGTAAAATGACAATAACTAATGCCCTTGTAAATGTATTTGCCAAGAAACTGATTTCATGCATCCATGAAACATGCATCCAGCCATAAAAACTAGTTCTAAAAATGACCCAGGGAGCTTGAAAAGATATACCCATTCTAAAATATAAAGTTTTTAAATCATATAAGCCCAAATGCTCTGTTCAAGTCCCACACAGTTATGTTACTAAGCTGTCTTTTGGGCAACTTGTTATTCAGTGGACATAAATGTGAGAAACTGCATGTCGAAATGCTGCATGTCCTGACAAGACCACAAGCAAATATACAGTCCCCAAAGATTCAGGGGCCTTTGCATACAATCCTATTAATCACTAGAGGAAGGCAACCATATGGCAAGTCTATAGCATGCTCAATGAGTGCACAGCAGGAAATATGTAGCTGACTGGGAACTTTAGAAAGGACAAAAGGAAAAAAGACAGAAGCTGCTAAACCTATAGATTATTCATTAGAAATTCAGTTATAGACTAGCGCGTTTCTAATTACTGAGGTTCATTAAAGAACAGGGCTTCTTCTAGATAAACTAGAAAACTTTCATCCTTATCATTACAAGAATAATTGAAATCTTGTTTCCATTAAAGTTTAGATGGCTTTAAATATCTTTCTTCAAGACTATAACAGCATGTAATTTAATGCTTACATAAGCAAGAGAATACAAATTACATGTTTGGTACTTGACAGACAATGTAGCTGCATGCTACATACAGCCACTGCTGCACACCTGAAGTTGAAAACTTACCACTGTCGAGGTCAAGCATTTGCTCTGGGTATGGGAGCATGTGGGCTGCAGTTAGGCATATTTTTTTCTGGCAAAAGTAAAAGTTCAGGCATCTTCTAAGCCCTTTCATACCATTCATTCCTACCCCTGCTCAAAAAAACCACTTGGGCTGGTGCAGCTGTCTGTGGCTTCAAGCAGGAAGGCATATTTAAGCCAAAAAAAGAAAACAGTAAAAAATAGTTTTCCTTAATGATTACATCTAGCTTAGACCACTTCCTCGACTCAGGCCATCCTTCAGGCCGATAAATATAACATGGTCCCTAACAGTGCCAACACAACTGCAGAGGCAGTGGCGAAGGAAGTGAAGGGCAGTGCCACATACCAAAGACATGGGAAACCATGTCCCAGGTGGGTAGGCGGACAGTGCCTGAGCTTCCTCTTGGCTCACGCTCTCAGAGCAGAGCTCTGTAGCACCATTCTCACCCATGACGAGTTCCCAAGTCAAGAGCTGGCCCTTACAGAAACCAACCGGACCTGCAACCTTCACAGCACAGCAGCACGTCACGAACTCAACGTGATGTCCTCAGGTACAGGCAGCAGTGAGAGCACGCAAACAAAGGTTTCATAAAGGCTCCCAGCATCTTTTTGCGTATGGATTGAACCAAACGATGGATATAGATACATAGAACATGTACTCTCGCATTCCAGTTCCAAGGGAGATCCCAAGGGAGCAGGCCCATGGCTGCTTGCCTCACAGGCCCGTAACTCACCGAGCACTGCTCACAGGTGGCTCCCACACACGGCAAGGCCACAACACCAACCAGCTGTAACAACAGCAACGCTGCGAGGAATGCAGGGCACTGCACTTCCCATAAAGCCTAAGAGACCTCACTGGCACAGTGGTAATGGCTGTCAGATACTATGGCCTCTCAGATTACCCAGCTCATCTTCCACACCCTACTGTTTGGCTTTTTGTCTTATCCGACACTCAAATTTAAGCTTCTCATAGCAAGAACAGGAGCACAGGTTTCTCATGATGCACACCTCCAGGCACTTTCTTCAGGTTCAGCAGCCCCAAGTCAGTCTCTTCAGTCAGCCCACCTTCCTCTGGGAAGCACAGAACCCCATAACAGCCCCAGTAACTAAACTCAGGTCCCAGGAACAGCTCAAGGCAGAAGGATGATGCCAGCAGAGACAGGGGGACTGCTTTTTTTCTTACAACAGGTAATTTTGATTTCTGTGAAACCAGCATTTCCAGTGACGGCATTACTGACTCACATTCAGTTTGTGACATGCTGCAAATCTCAATTCCTTTTTGCAAGCCTTCCGCACAAATCCAAGTGATTGTCCCTATGTTTGTCTTCAATGAATCACATCCTTTTTTAAAAAGAAAGATTATTTATCTGATGTGCCCTCCATCATATTTATAATCTGTCCCAGCTTCACCTCATCTGCAGGCTTAGTAAGCATAAACCAAATCACTATGAAAACAAGAATACTGAACAGAAGTGGTGTAAGGGCAGACCTTTTCCAAGCTGCACCCAATACATTATCCCTCACATTTTTGAAAATAAAACTAGTATGTATTCGCTTAACACTGCTCTCCAGCCAAGTTGGCTTCTAACATCCACTAGTAATTCCACAGCAAGACACCAAAAAAAAAAAGCCATGTAAAAGCAGTCTCTCTTCTATCTGTGAAGGATATTATTCAACTGTTGAAACAATTAGATTGGCTTGGCAGAAGGCCGTAAAACTGAGCTATGATGACTGCAAATCGGTTGTGAAGTTATGCTGAAAATTTAGGAGAGACAAATAGCCTCAGTAAGGCAGTTCAGCCCAAACTAGCTCACAGCATATCCTGAAGGCCCCCAGCAAACAGCCTGAGCCTGGGACATGCAGACAATTTTAATTCACCCGCCTTGGTGTAAGGAGATACCACCTAACCTACCTTCTTTTCTTCTGTTCACAAAACTGGTGAACAGGAGAAGGTCTGTATCAACAGGTCTGCTGATCTGGAATAAATACTGGTGTCCCTTTCCAAGGAAAGTGGTGAATTAACTACACAAGTTTAAACCTGAGATTCAACTACCTACCATTGAGATCTCTCTACCTGCAGCATCACCCCCGACTCCAAGGGAAGAAAAGCTTCATGTGACTGAGGCTTGCACATTTGTGAGCCTGCTCATCATTTCTTGATGTAAGTACCTTGCAAAATTTAACATTAGACAGGGAAAAAAAAAACACACCATAAGCAACATTTAAGGAGGAAAAGTAGAGTCAGTGAGCTACTTTGAAAGCTTTATACAATATATGCTTTCCCATTTCATAACAGAAATTGGAGCTCACAGGAGTTTTAGTGGAACATTGCAGTAAGGTCCTGGCAAGTCTTTCCCTATTTCAGGGAAATATGGTAAACACAGATTCATGCTCTTACACTCAAATCTAGGCACACAAATATTCACCACAGGAAGCCTAAATGTCTAAGCATATGCAAGATCAGAGCTGCATTTCTGGAAATTCAGATAGCTTTCTATGTACCAATAGACAATGTCTTACAGTCCCAGGAACTATTCACCTGGCTGATATTCACTCATTACTTCCTACAAAATGGAGGTAATCTTTCTTTTTCATATCCAATAATGAATATTTATAAACAATTTAAGAAATGAAAACAAAACACTAAATCTTACAGACTCCAAGAGCGAGACAGAGACTAAGTGTGACATTTGCAGATTGGTGGCAAGCTCTGGTTTCCTGACAGCACTTGTGGCTCATAACTGCTTATCTCAAATGCAAACCACCTCCTCCCTGCGTGAAAGGAACACAGCTTCTAACGCTACTGCTTTACTGAGTCACCTTCTCTTGTCTTTTGGCCTTTATTACCAACTGAAAACAGGTAATTAACAACATGAACTAATGGATCCAATTTCCAGCAGAGAAACAAAAGTGGCAAAAAAATTAAGTGCCCCCAAGTTGGTTTGGGTTACTTTTCCACTTGGGAATCTGTTTCCTTTTCTGTCTAAACAAATTTTTGGATGGGCCCGTGTCCCAAGGTTCTGCCTTCAAAGCCCCTCGTGGGAAATAGAGGATGGCTTTGTTCTGGAGCCCACAGACCTCTCACCCCAGGTTTGCTACCTCAGGATTTGAGCCCTGCTGCAGAATAGAAACACCTCAGAGTGTGTTCAGTGTGCTAACCTTATTTCCAGAGCCCCTTTCAAGTTGTTACTTGCATGGAAATCACCATGCTCCCTTGTCATCAGTGCAACTCTTTGCTGTTCTGATGTTTTTCCCCCTTTGTTCTCTTTTTGTTTCAGTGAGTTAAGCTTATCTTTTGCTTTTGTTTCCCTACAGTAGTAAAACTCCATTATGATGCTTGGCAGACAATTTAAGCTACTGTGACAATCATCTTTGAAAAGGGAATCTGCCTTCACAAACCCTTTCTACATGACTAAGTATTCATTTCTGAGCTAGCGGCAGGCGAAGATTCCACCCTCCTTCCTATCTAGCTCATATTTTAAAGCTACTTAAAAATAAAAAGAAGCTGCAGCTGCTTGCAGGGGAACATGTTGTTGTTGTCCCCCCCCGCAATACGATGCACACAGTACCCCCTCAACAACACTTCACCTTGAAGGTCTCTGTTATCCTCCCTTCCTTTTTCTTTTTGGAGAAGGGATAAAGTGCTACAATAAAATACACACATCCGCAGCACTCATTCCCACTTACCTCCCAGTTTATAGGACAGCTCAGACCTTTCACAAACAGCACTGAATAGTCACAAGAGGATTTTTGTTGTTGTGTGTTTTTATATAGAAATAATACTCCATTTACAGTTTTTCCTATTCAGGTTTTGAACCTTTATCGGGTGACATTTTTTAAGCTTTTCTCCAAAGCTTGAAGGAGCAAGGGATTTATTTTACAAAACAAAGAAAACCAACTACAAAAGACCCAGACAATATTCTCACAATCCCATGTCTCCAGGAACCAAGGCCTTCAGAGAAATAACACTATAGGATTCTGATTAAATACCACAAGAAGAGCACAACTAACACAAAGTCGCACCACAGCAGGTCATCAAACCCCCGAGCAGCTTCCTGCACGTCCCTCTGCCCTGCTCACCCACAAGGACCCACAGGAAAAGTGACACCAGGGAGCTCCCAGGAGAGCATGCAACAGTTGTGACACCAACAACAGTGGCCCAAACTTGACTCCAGGACTGAGAACGAAGCAGCAGCAGCAAGATGTGGTAAATAAAACAACACAGAACCAGAAGAGACTTAGTTCGACATAAGGCGATGGTGCAGGGAAAACAGAAGCATGTTAAATCCCTACTGGTAGCTTATCCTAGAAAAGATGGAAAGCTTTGTTTACTGCTGCACACAGCTGGCTGCTTGCACACCAGGACTTTTCTCAAATTGACAGAGGGGCAGTTGTGGGAGTATTGATGGGATGGACAAAAGGAAAGAAACAAACATAATAGTAATGGCTTCTCCCAAGCTGAGACTGAAGGCAGCAGATAAGGATGTACCAGAGCCATGAACCAGGGAGGGAAGGGGTTTTGACATTTGAGTCTCATGCAGTCTAACTTAGGGGGCACACCACTCAGAAAATATATATATCTCTGGAAAAGTAATGAAACAAAGTTGACCATTACAAAATAATTCATTATACAACTACTAAGAATTCCCTACAGGGGAAATGAATTATATATTGAAATATTAGATTTGTACTGAAAAAACAGAGAAGGATCATCTGTTTTCTATCCTGGTGTTGCTATTTATTTATGTCCATGCCATTAATATTTGTTCAACCATTTTTCCACCAGTAGTTTTATTAGCAGATAAAACACACTCTTATAATCAAAGCTCACAAATGCTGCCCCAAACCAGAAATCCACCAGGCTCACTTCTGCACAGCCGGAGACAAGCAGGTGCCCTCCTAGGAGCTGTTAACCCACTTCAAAAGGAAAGGTAATAGGTGAGGATACCGGCAGGGAGCAGGAAGGAGGACCACATCATGCACTTGAATAAGTCCTCTGTGTAGGTCAAGGAAGGGAAGGAGATGCAAAGAGTTGCTGAAAAACTTTCAGCAGAGCTGGCTGGAGGTTAAGATTCAGCAGCTGACAAATTTGAAAGGGCAGAGTCATAGGTCACTGGAAGAAAAAACAGCTTCAGCTAACTTTGGTACAAATCTGTTTGAGGCTTCAGCAAAAACCCCATCTCCGTAATTACAGCGTATGATAAATTCCACTCTAAGCTTACAAAGCTGCTTCATAAAATTTCAGTAGACACCACTGGACACAGCTCACCAATTGCTCCAAAACCTCAGTACCTTTAAGTCTTTACATATTTATTCAGCCATTCTTTCTCCCTGGAGTGAATATTATCCTGTCTTAAAGGTTTGATGTGAAATCAAACAGCATGTTGTTGGGCTCTGCTTTGGTCTGCTTTAAAACTGCAATTTCTCAAAAAGCCATTTCAAAACACAAATATTCCAAGGCATCTAAATATAACTGACCCAACTTGGACATAAGTTCTCTTCACATCTGTCATCTCTCCCTCAGATCTTTTTAAATTGCACCTACTGGGTAATAAACTATGCTCTCCCGCCGCACAGAGGCACGTCTGCTTTCTTCCCCCGGTTTGGCAGGAGGATCAGCCATAAGCTGTACAAAGCCTAGCTGCTGAGAGGATGCTACATAACCACTCCAGCAAATGCTTGCATTAGTCAAACTCAAAATTATGCTTAAACTCCCTTCAGAAAGTCCCTTCAGCGTCATGGCTTTCCGGGCTCATTCTAAGCAGCAGCACCCAGTGCTGGCAGCCTGCGGCACGAAGCTGCCTACACTCCAGACTGGGTAAGCAGCCCCAGACTTGGGGCCGGCTGCATTGCAGAACCCACGCATTGTGCCCAATGCCCGCAGCAGGGAGAGCTGAACCCTCACCTTCTGGACAACCCGAGCTTCCCCACAGATGGCTTTCCCATTGTTTTGAGCACGCTAACTTCTAAAGCATCAGTACAATGCACAACAACACTTGCTTTCTACTGTCCACCAGAGACCTCTCAAAACAGTAAGGCCAAAGAACAGAAAAGCAACAAAGCAAACCTGAGAGCACGAGGACTCATTGCTGGCCCTAGAAAGCAGTTTCTGATGCATCGGGCTATCAAACCTTAATAAAAAGTGAGACAAAATGGAACTGCTGTCTGAAGTCCCCTCCTCGTTCTGTATCCCTAGAGGCTTCACAGCTCAGTTCCCACATGGGCACGGAGTTGAACCTGAATATTGATATAACACTTCAAAACTGTTTCTGTAATACTCCAATTTCTTGGATAAGCACGCTAAATCCATGGGAAAGAAACAGTTCAAGTATTCTTATTGTTTACTGGTACTCTACCAAACAAGATTTCCTGCATGCACTGACATAAGAACTCCTGCTTTTATTGAAGTAATCTGATAAAAAAAAATTATCAGTTTTTCATTATTTTTCATTCAAACAAGGAAGCCTTACCAATTCAATCAAAGTTGCTCAACACTTGCTGATTGCTAAACAATTCTTGATTAGGCTCACTTAAACTCCCCTTAAGGTCAAGCCATACTATCAGGGATCCAGAAAAAGAGCTGAAAAGAGAAATGCAGTGTTTTCTGCTTCTATTCTCTCAAAAAGAGGATAAAAAAAGGACAAAATTCCCACTCCTTTACTAAGGCATCTGCTTCAGCCCTGTACAAACACATTACCAGAATTCTGGTTTCAGCTCAAGACAAGGTTTAACTTAGGACTGGGAAATAGTTCACTTAGAAAGTAAACAATTAGTTTAAGTTCAGAAGACAACATTTCAAAGCTTGCCAGCTTTGACATCTCTCCCAGTTTTACCAAGTCCACTGAATTAGACATTTGTTCTGAGAAAGGTGTTTTTGTCCCTACCTATCACCCCCGACCCCTAAGTATTCCAGAGTTTGTATTAGTTTCAGCCAAGATAAATAGATGGTCTTCAGGAGAAGAAAAGTTTTTTTCAAGTCTTTTTGATCTTACAGAAGATATGTGTTGCATCAGCACCTTCTTGCAGTGATTGATGAGTCTGAGCCACTAATTTGAATTCAAGGGTATGCTGAATGAGTAATATGCTTACCGGTGTATTTTATTGTTTCCTGCAGCACTGCTACCGAGATGACTGCTGGACTTGTTCATAGAGGTACACGCTTATTTGCTGATCACTGACTATACCCACCACCATTAACAGGAATAATTAACAGGGGGTAAGACAACCTGTTTCAAACCTTGAAGCCCAAGAGTAGAGCAGACTTGGCAGGTGGGGAAATACACTTCACCCTTCAAAACAATGCCTAAGTATACTTTGCCATTCACTTGTTATTTCCATCTCTACTTGTGACACAGCTGCTCATTGCCCATTGAGCTCTACATGGCTTCTGCGCAAGGTGGGGCAGACAGTACCTGTGAGTACTGGGCACCAGTACAGACACTTCATTATTTTGTTATTATCCAGGCACTTTATTATTTATTACACCTTAATCCCAAGGTACATCCTCAGAGCCATGTTCAAAAGATGCTCCACACCCTCCCAGCACTCCAGATGCTGGAAAGCACATCTGCTGAACTCGCACCGCTGGGAGCAGCTGCACTCAGTGCTCTGTGCACAGTCACTCAGGCTTACACAGAAGACTCTTCTAAAGGAGGTCACTGCACTACAAATGAGGGGACCCACCCTTGCTATGAAACAGCAAGCCCTCAATCCAGGTACACAGAAAAACAAACGATGTGCACAATCAGGCAGGGGACAAGTTTAGGGTGTCTTTCTGTCTCCAAATTCTTGTTACTCTATCAGGAGAACGCATCCATTAATGTTGCATTGAACAGTCAGTGGTCCCCCAAGGAAGACTTTGAAAAAACATTCTATTTAAAGACAAGCCTGTTAATGTGTCATTCGTAATATGCCTCTGTTACTCCTGGGAAATTTGCATGAAGAACAGGACTGTTATTGCGCTGAAGTTCTGGTGTTCCTGATGTTTATTCTGCTCTGGAAGAGGCACACTACCCACCCTGTGGGACCAGCCACCTGCACACCCAGACATCCACCAAGAGAAATCAGGAGGGAGTTAAGTGCCATCCCATGGCAGCTTCAGCTCCCATTCCTGAAATCCCAGTTTTAGTAGCAGGGAAGCTCAAGTGCCAAAGGAAACAGATGCCATAAAAGCTAATAAAAACAAATAAACATAAATAAATAACATTTTGTCACCATTAGTGAAGCTTTGTGATTATGCAAGTAACTCAATAGGAACAGATACGTTTCTAACAAGAAAAAAAGCACCAACACAAATTAAATCCAATGGAATGAAATTGGAAAGGCAGATAAAATGCCAGCTCACGCAATGGGGTATCAGACTGCCACTTACAGCTAACAGTTCCTGTGCACGTGATTTCTTTACCACTGTGCTGTCACACCTGAAGTTCTAGCTTCGTGGGGAAACAGCACAAAAAATCACTAGGATTTAAGGGGAGTCACGAGGACAATGATAACTTACCTAAGCACTGTGGGTCAGTGCTAACAAGAAGGCTCTATCCATTGTCACTGCATTCCTATCTCATTTTCACTCACATTACACATTAATTTCCTCTGCGTTTTCAAAGACACATTTACAACAAAAAGAACTGCAGAAGGGTTTATTGTTTAAGGCTTCATTTGAAACAGACTGATCACAACGTCAGTGCAGCTGCCTCATATGCAGCATCGCATCCTAAAAATCCTTATGACATTTCTCTTTAGACATGAATCAGCAGACTAACAGATGTCTCATTCACACCATGTTTGAGTTTCAGTTTTACTAATGAAATTAATTTAGGGCCAAATTGCATCTTGAGTCGCAAGCAGAACTCTTGTTGACTTGCACGTCAGCCAAATACGTGCATGGGAGAATGGAAATCCATCCTTAATTTTAATTTGATCTTTTTAACAGATTGCTAATTTAAAGAGACAGATTGCGATGTCCCTCACTGGTGTTACATTGTACCTTACATCACAAATAATCCCATCACCGAACACAAGATTTCTGGAGTACAATATAAACCCAGGAGTGACGAGATGCCAGAAGCTGGCTGCTCCTAGTGCAGACTGCCTCTGAATCTTAAGAAATACCAAAACAGAGCTTCCCGAGCTCACCTGTGCAAAGATGCATGCAGCCCTGGGAAGACCTGCTGTGTGTTGCTGGGTTTCGACATGCAGCGGCAGAGGCATCAGTCCTTTGGAAGAGCAATGAAGCAGCAGTAGGGAAGTTTTCTCTTCCCCACCGATTGTTCACAGTCTTTTGCAGGTAGATACAAATGTGCCTGGACCAGAAGCTGTGAAGTCACATCAGCCAAACAGGGACTATTCATGTGTGCCAACAATCCACTGTGTTACCTATACACTCACAGCTACCTCTTAGAGCTCCTCATGTAGTTACAGATGTTTCAAGAAAAGCTTGAACTCACCCCTACCTGCAAACACACTCAGTCCCTGGCAGAAGTCACTTCTACCAACAGAGCTGCTTCACAAGAAGCAAGCCATTGTACTGAGGTGTTTGGGTTCTTCACCATTTGTTGGTTACAAATGTCCCAAATTTATCAACTGTGCCCTTACCAGGTCTGCTAGTAACATCCAATACAATATTCCCTTCGCCTTGATTATCTTCCCTAACTTGGTAGGCAACAAACTTCTCTGCAAGCAATACCAATGTGTTTTTCTGTTTTGTTTTTTTAAATAGCTAACAACCGCTGAAAGCATTGGGCAGTTCCCTCATGACCAACTTTAAAACACCAATCACATTTCTTTCCTAGTGCTTCCCAAGCCACACTTGGAAGTCCATACCATCTCCAGCAGCAACAGAATTGGATCACTTGGAAACAGAAGTGTTTTCACTTTAAAAAAAAAAAACACTTGACTTTTCAGTTAACTTTAAGGACCCAGTCATGGAAAAAGCTGCTCACATTCCAACAAAATACAAAACATTCCTGAACAGGCAGGATGCAACAAGAGCTGAGGACAACTTTTTACTTTTACTGAAAAATAAGCTCTTGGAGAGTAGAAGATTTTAACTATTGATATGACTGAAGTAGTAGTTAAAATACAAGGTCAGCGAACTCTGTACACTCAGCATCCTACACCTCCAACTTTCTCAGGAATAGCTGTGGTTCTCTTTCCCTTTCCCTAAGATGGCAACCCAATGTTATTTCTGTATTTCCATAGGAGGCCTACTGTTCCTGTGTAGCTTCCCATCTAGCTAATGACTAATATTTACTCAGAAATGAGTTTTCCAGAACAGGCAATGCTTATTTATCTGAAAATCTGTACCAAAAATTTGATACTGACATTAGCAACATTCAGAGTCATTCATGATTCATCTTCTCATCGACTTAGGCTGACTGACTGGCATTACTGCCATTCAGTTATTCGCTCCTCCTGAAGAGATCACTGAACCATACTTACTGCTCCTTTTCCATAATATTCTCAGGTTGAATTCAACTATGACATTATGATAGATAGCCAAAAGCCAATGGCACCTTGAATTTGTGGTTGGGTTATCCATTTTCTCCACCGGATTCATTTCTGCTATGATTACATAGTTTAAGATGCAGAACATATTGTATGGCACTTGCCTTCCAGTTACTTTGTCATAGGCTATTTCCCTAAGCATATGTTTTTTACCATTTTAGAAAATTGTTCTTTATGCTACTTCACAAGTTGGGAATCAATGCTTTTGTAGCGTACAGGCTGTATTGTTACACCATGCAGTTTAAGAAAACCAAGTCAGAAGAAGGAAAGCGTAACAAAAGATCCGAGGAACAACAGCAGCAACAAAAAAAAAAAATTAAAAGGTGGCATGAGATCTACTACAAATTCCCACAGACGCCCAGTTTGCCTCCTGGTTTTGTAGCACCCCTTCTTCCCTAGTCCGTATTTCCTTTACTATACTCTTCACTTTGGTTTCAGGTGCGTTTGGAATTGTTGCATTGGTATTTCAAAATCAGTCTTCAAATGCTTCCAATAGCTCTTAATGACCTCAAACAGAGCATAAAGGCACATCTCTCACAGAGGGTTTGAACTCTGACAGAGCTGATTAGGGTAGCAGGGCACTGGCATAGGCTGCTCAGAAAAGCTGTGGGTGTCCCATCCCCAGAGGCCTTCAAAGCCAGGTGCAGTGAGGCCCTGGGCAGCCTGAGCTGGTGGGTGTTACTGGATTATCTTTAAGTTCCCCTCCAACATAAGCCATTCTGTGATTTTATGAAGGTCAGGACTCTGGAGGGCCTGACCAGCTACTGTCTCAAAACTTTCTTTTCCTGGCTCTACAATAGTTGAGAAGTGGGGCAAGATCTGTCTTTTAAATAATATGAAATAGCTTTCATACAGTTGTCAGGAAAAGGAGTTGAGAATAGTGCTCTTTTCTCAGCTACACCTGGGCAGCTCAAAGACACAACATCCAGTTTTAAGACATCAGCTGATACTGCCTGTAACTTGCCCAAACTTTACACAATGCCTCAGACATAATGCACACCTCCCAGAAATGCAGAAGCACAAACAAATCCTGCTGGAAAAAATACATGGTTACACAGTTGTCTCTACTGACAGTATAAAGTCAAATCCTTGAAGTGTTTGCACTGAATCCTGCATACTGTCCAGATCTGAGTATTCCTCTTCAGAAACGCCAACGGAACAGAGAACAAACTTCAGAGAGTTTAGCCAGTCTTCGGGACACCAAGTGAAATAAATTAGGTGACACTCACAAGTGACATATCTGAAGCATAACTCCCTGAGCTGCACCAACATCTCAGCCAAGTGCATCCTGCCACGGACATGTAACATCCTGAGGACACTGACTGGGATGGAATTCACTTCAGACTCAAAGCTTTTTTAGCTGGGTGGAAGGAAGCCGTAATTATAGAGCAAATAGCTTCGAGTTCTAAGCAGAACCACCCTGTCTAAGGCATAAATAGATTACTACAGGGCAGCACAGATGCATGAGACCTGCAACATGAAACATTTTGCCACATTAAGTTACAGTCAACTAACTACTTCCCTCGCCTATTTCTGAATATGTGCCTCACATAACTACAACTGCCACACTCCAATAATTGCTATTCTTACTGCTGATTTCTAGCACTGAAGTCTGATCTTTATCACCAAGAAAAGAGCACCGTTTACTCAGGGACAGATTCCTCTCAAAATACACGTAAGTTGTGCTTCGGGGGTATTTGGGAGAGAAGTGGCTGTGGCAGCAGTAAGCTGCAAACTCTCCAGCGGAATGAGCCAGGTATCATGCTACAGCATCTACTTAGAAGCACAAGCACAGCTTCACAGCTATAGCAAGAGCTAACAGGTTGGCTTCTAACACATATATGAGATGAGGCTGCACCACTTTGGTTCTTTGCATTGTTTCACATGTATAAAAACATGAGTTTATGAACAGACATTGGGACTGGCTTCCTCAGGCCAGCAGCAGAACATGCCTCCATGTTAAACACCCGTACGGCGTGATCCGGCTATAAAAGCAGAATAGATGTTGCTGCATTACAAGTGCTAAGCTCTAACATATCAATTTGTCTGTGAAGTTCCATGCATATGCTGTAAACAGTTTCAAAATGTGCCCAATAAAAGTCAAATTTTCATTTACAGTTTAACACTGTTAACAAATCATGATTTACCATATCTGTTAAACACTATACTGCTCCCTTTCATATATTATAGGAGCTAAAAAAAAACCAAGCTTCTAATTAACTTTGTCATATGAATACGAGTTGTTCTAAAACTTCTCTCTTCAAAGTACTGAGATTTAAAGTAATAAATATTCCTTCAGAAGTAGGCCAGCTTGAATTTAATATGCACCAAATAAATATTCCCTCAATTAGATGTGTGTAAGTAAAAAGCTTTATGTTATGGCTTATAGCAATTTCAGATAAAGAGCTTGTGTGATGGAGTGAATCCAGCTAAGAAATGATTGCAGCAGTGCAACATAATTTTTAGCACAGGACAGCACTCATCTCAAAAATAATTCTGAGAAATTTTTGCAATTTTGAGATCACGCTAAGTTTTGAGCAAGACTACCACGCTTAATAGATTTCATAAATTACTCCTAAAAAATTAATAAGGCAAATTAAGGGTCCTTGTAATGAATCATGTAACTTCTCATTTGGCAGAATTATACCCTTTTTCTCTTTGTGCAGGAATTGTAATCTAAGTTGTACTATTAAACACAAAGCTGATGAAAGAAAGTCACCCATGGCAGTGATATAGTTTCTATATCATCACTGCTCTGATATTCCCAACAACATTTCCACCCATCAATTTGATTGAAGTCTAAGCTTGTCTTCGTGGCTATTGCAGAATCCCACTGCGGTTACAGAACAGCCTTACTAGAGACTTTGTTGATTTAAGCATGTAAGTTCAAAGAATACTTGGGTAGGAATCTTTAAATGAAATAAAAAAAAATCTGAGACTTTTCACATATCAATCCCCATTAAACTCCCTTACATCCTACAGCTAAAAGCTGACTACAGTACGTCAGGTAACATTTGCACTAAGTTTGCTTCCAGAAAAGACTGCAAGTTATTTTTTGTCTGGAGAGTTTTTGCTCTGTAAGAAAGCACTTGTTGGAAGGGTTACACAGTCCATGCAGTGCACATAGGGGTCAGCAAGACTGCAGTGACCTGGGGCAGGTGCGGGTCTGGGGACAGTGACAGCACAGCTAGCCTGGGCAGTCTGCACTACAAGCCACTGAATTCAGCAACAGCTCTGGTCTTGTCAGCAGTTCGATAGGCATTGCCAAAACTGAGATCCTTAATCAAAAAAAGGTTCTACATTAGGAGAAAGGCAATGGCAGAATCCCGCAAAGATCAGTAACGGCCTCTTCTAGAACAAGGAGTTACTCAAAAGGACAGTGACTGCTTCTTCAAGCCGTGAGTCAATATTTGGCTTGCTGATTTCAGCAAAGACATACTCATTTTCACAGAAGATGAGACCAGGCAGTCCCCAGCCCACACAGCATCCAACAGACACTTGCTGCAGGGAGCAACTGGGCAACTATCCTCAGCCAAGGCCTTAACTGCTGTGGGAGACTGAAGACATCTGGACAGACTTACTGACCAAAAAGGCGGGGGGGGAAAACAACATACTTTACCTCTTTGTTTCCCTTTATTTTTCTCCAAGATCTGTTACAGTGACTCAGATCATCTTCCCCCTGCAAGAGCTGATACCAATGCTGTATGGGGAAAAGACAGCACTGAGACAATGCAGCTTTCAACTGGTTATTTGCAAATGTGTGTTGCTGACTGTCAAAGCACCCCTTCATTTTTATCTTGGTTCTGGTTTCAAAGCTATCACCTGAAGCCCAAAAGATAATTAGCGCTCTACATACTGCAGTAGAGCATCAAATAATTGCTAATATTCTGCATTTCCCTTCAGACAGCTTGGAGAAAATCACAGTTCTGTAAACTAGCAACAGATAAAAATAAAACCAAATGTCAATAGGATAAGCTGCGTTTAGCTGAGGGAGTCATTTAGTACTGTCAGTCCAGTACCATTAGCAGGAGCAGGTCCACAGCCCACCCAGGGACTGCAGCCCCCTGCCTTTCTCACCGGAACGCCTGCAGATGCTGCCATCGTGGGCAGTGAGAGCTACTCTCAGAGTTGCTCCAATTTTATGGAAGTATCACTGGCAGTAAACATTCCTAAAGCACACAGCTACCAGAAGACTCTTCACTTCTAAAAGACCTTTCCCAATTCACAGTTAATGCTGTTTCTTCAAACATCAAGAAACTTTCTGACACAGTACCTAGTGCTAGGTTTGAGCACGTCAGTGGAATAGCTGAAGTGAAAATGACAAGGAGCTTGGGCATGACTTTGGACCAGGGCTCCTGGGTAAAGAAAGAAGATGAATTTCTGGGAATGATTTTCAGTCCTTTCAGAGCCCTCTGTTCTGGGAGATCATTGCCTGTTATTAGATTAATTCAAGAAATTCAGCTTTGTCTCATTTACTCTTAAATGATTTAAAATTCATCTTATAAATGGAGTATAGTCTGCTGCGATTCAGAGCTGCAAGCCTACTTCTATGACAGTAAGAAAGATATGACATCAAGTTCAATCTTAGGCCTGCTCATAGCTTCACTTTTTGTAAATTATTTACCATCTGTTCACAGCACTGTCTATTTAGATGATGATGATTCAGCCATCCATGCCAGGAGTTACAAGTGGAGAAGTCGTACCAAGTCAGACCGATTTCCACTTGAAGCATTACTGCTTCATGGGTGCTGCCAGCAAAATGCCAAAGCACTTTCCAAAAACTAATCCGAACCTTGATTTGGGGAATAGTCAAAAATTGGTACGCCTGTCAGCTTGGCTCCCTGAGCAGCACAGTACTCACAGGTCTTTAAGGAAGACTCACAAAGCAGACAGGATAGGGACCTGAGCAGAACAGCACATGGAGGTCACAAATTAACATATACGGAGCCACAGAGAATAAGTGCAAAGATGGATCACAAAACATCTGACAAGCAAGGAGGAGAGCAGAAGTGACAAGAGACCTTCTAAAGCCTGGAAGGAAAGCAAAATGGAGAGGGCCACAGTTATATACAGCTTTCAAGAGTGACAAAAAGTATCCATCAGATACAATTACCAGATGAGAAGTTTACAGAGGTTTCTAGGAAAAGAGTTTCATGGATGAGTAGGTTAGTGGAAGTGTTCCGAATGGGCCAACAGGAGTTCAACTGAGAAAACAGCTTTACTGGTATACATTAATCAGAGCAGGTTAGCTGAGAAAAGCCTGGATAAGGTAACACCCTGGAGGAGATTCAGAATAACCTGCCTGGTACAGTCCTGAGCCAAAGGAGGTAGTGAGACTCATAACACCAACGCTCCACTGTACAAGAAGAAGCCAATAGGCAAAACTGAAAAGCAAGTTAACAGAGGACAGAGAGGGGCTTTTGCTGGGTTTTTTGTGTTTTTTTTTTTTTTTTTTAAACAAGGCATTTGCACAAAGATAATAGCTTCAACTATCATCGATTTGGTAATGAAATAACAAAATCACCTGAAGATCAAGGTAAAGAGCAAAAGGGTTGAAGAACAAAGACTTAAGGAACAACCTCTTCCCTCTGAAAATCATTGGAGAAAGTACCAGTTGAAAACAGCAATGGCTCAGTTCACAAGAGGAAAAGTGACAAGGAGCAGACACTTGGCCACTCAAAAACAAGGCTATTATGACTTTTATTACAACACATTTAACTACCAAAATCAGACGCTCAGTCCTATCAAGCTCAACCTAACATATGACTACAGCTGTCCTTGCCTTCCAAAAAAAAAAATCCCCACACCAAACTGCATGAACAGCTGACCTCCAAACACTCAGAACATCCTTCCTCCTGGAGGCACTCTCCAGCTTTAGAATGTGATGTCTCCCTCCCCTTTGCCAAGTTAAGGTATGTTATTACTAATCCCACTATTACTAATCCCCTGTTGTTGTGCTCCCTACAACAGCTCAGAGCCTGATAAAAGGAGATAACACATATCCCCTGAAACACCACATAATTTTCTCAAGGATTTGAGCTTATTTATCAAGCGTCCTTATGCTACTTGGGACAAGGCTTCACCTGCTGTGTGTTCTCTAGATCTGACTTTTGTGCTGAAGCATATCTATCAATTCTTGCAGTTTTTAAAAGAAAACTCTTCTAGAGCTGTTTGTTCATGTCCTAATTACTGAGCAGACAACAGAAGACATTTCTAAGCAAAGGCAGATTATCCTGTCCATACATTATGGATGACAGTTGTCACCATCACCCCAGGTTTTCTGCAGACAAAGAATGATCCTTGTTCAAGGAACCATTTCCACTCCAGTATGAAAAGGAGACATACCAAACAACCTCTTACAGGCCTTGTAAACCCTTACTGCTGCATACAAATATACTGCTACCCATCCTGCCTCTCTACCAATACCAATACAAAGCATCAGGAGCCTACATGCTCAAAGGGACCGACAAGTTTCAAAGCTGCAGTTGGCCAGAAAAACAGGATATAATGAACCACTGCATATTCTAGGTCCTTGGGGACACTGAGCAAACAATGAGATGTGTGTAACAACAAGGAATTCTGCCTTGGTGGAGAGCAAGTCACCACCAGCAAGATATTAAGCTCACTGCTCCGCTTTAACAATCACTGCCTAAAATAAAGCACAACAAATTTTTCTGTTGTGGGGAAAAATATAAGGAAAAGACAGAAGGGACACTGAAAGTACAGATCACTTGAGAAAGAGCAGCTTGCCATGCACCCATGTAAACAAAACAGGCCAGTAACCACACGTATATTGACAGTAGTTCCTGAACAGAAGATAGCTGGAGTGGTAGCTAAAACTCAGCCTTGAGGTAGTGGCCTGCTGCCACCCAGAACCCATCAGCTGCAAATCAGAGAAGCAAGCTGGCTTGGTATGAGATGCTGTTCTCATTTATGAAATGCTGATATCAGTACCAAAGTTAATAAAAATGAGCTATGGATGATGATATCCAATTTTGCTTATGTAGTACCCAAGCTGTGCCAGGTTCATTCTAAAACGCAGATGAAGATATTTCCTGTCTCCATCAGCACATAATACAGACTCTGCATGTCTAATGTAGGCACGCACATGAAATCAAGCAATTCCTCACTCACAGGCCATCTGAAGTGCTCTGAGGCAATTGAGCAGGGCTCTAGAGGCTACCCCAGAAGAATCTAGGGGTCCCATGGGTTCCAGGTTGGAGCCACTGACCCCATGCTCTTGCTTCAAATACCCTATGCATACAGTACCTTCTGAAATGCTATGCTTATGCAGTAGAATCGTGCACAGAACACTGATTAAATAGTGAGCACACAGCTTAAGACTAGCTTTCCAGAGCAAGTTAAAAGAAAGCAGCGCCTCTTGTCTATTCTTCCAACCAAAAACTCTGTAAGAAGCCAGGAGCCAAGCCCAGGTGATGAGGAGGTTTCGGAGGCTATCACACAGACTCCCAGCTAAGGTTGCACCTTCCACATCTCCTGGCATGCTGAACAAGTTAACCACAGCATTGCTCCTTAGGAAGTTTCTCAAATGAACTGGTTCAGCGTTGAACTCAATCGGTGTTCAGCAAAGATGGGTGGGGAACATGTACAACTTTCAGCATATGGAGCTTCAGGGTAGGTGGTTTTGTGGGGTTTTTGTTTGGTTTTCTTTCTCTTAAGCTGGAATCATCTTCAGAAAATAGGAAATACGCTACAGGAGTAGGCAGGGCTATTGACGTCTGCGTTAGAGGATTGCCTTGGAGCACACTCGCTACCAGAGCCCTGCTGTTCCAGGTGCTGGAGCAGGGCGGAGCAGCAGCACTTCCCTCCCGGCCCAGGCAGGTCACAGCCCTCAGGGCAGACAGGACAAGCTGGAGACTAAGCATGCAGATGGGTTAAGAGGTATTGGGAGGAGGAGGAAGCAATAAGGTGAACAGCATCTAACAAAAGAAAAGAAGAAAAAAACTCATAGCAGCAAGCGTTCAAATCTATTTCTGATCTTATTCAAGGCATGACAAATATTCTCAAGGGAAATAACAGTTCCTGACACCACACCCACACATCATTATGTGAAAGCTTTAGCATTTTCTGGCTGCTCAAAGTCATTCCAGTTTTAAAGAAACACAACCTGGGAAATTCAAAACAAGTTGGAATATTCTTGCACCATTAGTGCTGGCCCCAGCCAGTTCTCACATGTTAGAGTTATGTGACCCTAACTTCAAATGTCTTTAGCCACAGCTGGACAAGCACAAATACGGCCCTAAGCGGACAGAGTGTAATGTTCTATGTTCTTACTAAGTGTAATGTTCTCTGAAGAACATTAAATAAAACACAGCACCTAGACTGTAAATTGCTATCAGACTCCTGAATCTTATAGTACTGTTTTAAACTATAGTAATGACGGTAACAAAACGTTTTGTGACTAAAGGAACAAGCTGATGGCAGGGGCACCCTGTGGTAGCAAGCCAGACGGGTTTCAAAAGCTGAGCCCATAATCCTTCGAGCTTTACTTTGCTGCAATAACCAGGCAGCAACCACTTGTTCTACAAATTGACCCATCAGCCCAGTCTATTTCACAGATCACAGGACAGCAGAACTTTTAAGCATCACATCTCACATCAGTCTCTGCCAAGGCACAGCATCTTCGTAGCAGCCAGTAACTAGAAACGGCAGGATCCGTATCTGCCCACAGCATCTAAACTTCCCATGCACCCGTCTCCTCTTTTCCACACAGCAGAGAGGAGTCCTACAACAGAGCAGGGCATCCTCAGTTCATCTCCACCAACCACCCCACTAAATGCAGCATTCTAGTCCACAGAACCAAGCAAACACACACTGCATTTTCACCTAGATGCACACCGTTCCATTAAGAAGCACATAAAAGAACAGCCTGGGGAGAACTCATACTTGATATGTTGGAAGCTACTGCTTATAGCAAAAAAAAAAAAAAAAAAAAGGAAGAAAAAACCTCAAAGTTGTTAACAATCAGAGAGGCGTTGTAATAACGGTGTCAGCACAGTTCCATGCGCAGACGATGCTTTTCTCCAGTTCCATCTACTCTCTTCCCCCTTAAAGGCAGAACTAAGTTCTCCAGCATGCTGAGCTTAGACTTGGAATCTACTCTAAGGGAACAAAAACACTCTTGCATCCTAAAAAAAAAAAAAATAAGCTAACTTCTAGCGTTTTGGTGCAATCCATTAGATTTTATACCCTATAACTTAGATGTAAATAAGGCTAACTTTATTATGGTTCTTGTGTTAGCATGAAAGTCTCTGAATAGCTCATCACAGATGAAAATGGAGATAGCTTAAAGATCCCATGCACGTGGCAACCAGTCTTAGGAACCTGTTCAGAACATATTGACACAGGTCGGAGCTCTTTGTTGAAAAAAAAGACGTCTATAAAGCTTGTCACAGTTCAGCCACAGTTCGACAAAGCTGGAGCTTAGATTTAAGCATCTAGTTTTAAGAAGGAAAGAAATTCACCATTCTTGTCAGAGTATTCTGTTTATTTGCTTGTGTTTTTTTTTTTGTTTTTGGTGGGTTTTTTTTTTTTTTTTTTTTTTTGCTTTAAAGGAAGCATTGATGTCTCAAATCAAAGGTTAAGTTCCAAGTGAAGAAAACAGTGTTGTTTTTTTTTTTTTTTTTAAGAGAGAAAACTGCACTAAACTGGAACTGTGTGTTAATACAGCTGTTTAGGAGTTTAAATTACTCAACCATCTCTTTATCCTCAAAATCAGGCTGAGGTACAATTATAGGCTGCTGAAGTACTGGCAAGGACAATCTCCTTGCTTTTCCTCTCTTGCTAGAGAGCGTCCCTTCTTAGAGGGGTCAGCTTTGCTCCACTGAGTCACAAAATAAAGCTTTCCATTTTATTTCTTACTACAGGTATATCCTGCAGACAAAAAAAATAATAATAATCCAGAACTACATTCTGGAGAGTTTCCCCACTCTTGCACAAGTCTTTCTACAGCAATTAACTTTACCTAAACAGCGTTCCTTAACTTAAAAAAAGATTTTTTTTTTGTAATTTTTAATGCATTTTTTTTCCATTCACATAAACAGAGTCCAAGATAAACATTTACTTACTCTAAAGGCAAGAATACTGCTTTGGGGAGGTGGAGGCATACAAGGGGAGGATTCCCACCCCTACTCTCCTATACACTTAGTCTCCATTGCAGCTCTTGTTATAACAACTTGAAATCTCACACATGTGCTATCAGTAATTTGGCAGGTCAGATTTTCCAGCACACTCCATCTCTCCTAAACATAATCATTTTTACCTGGGAAAGCTATCCCAAAGTTGTAATGGCACTTCCTGCTGGGCTAGTATATTCCACATGGAAGCACAAGCTACCGAAGTTCAGGCTTAGTGGCACATGTGATAGCTGCATCAGAGCTAGAATATAAAATACCTGTGCATACTGCAATCCAGTTCTTCAACTGCAACTAACACTGCTTTAGAACAGCGCTAGCTGATCCTCAACACATCTGAAGAGCAGTTCCAGATATTTCAGAAAGCTTCTGCACTTCTGGAACAAATGAAGTTTTTGATTCAGTCTTAACTTTTAAGTCAAGAACTGAAAGGACTTTTTAAATTTAAAGTGGGAAATGTGTAGCTGCTGGCACATATCTGGAATCTCTGCTCAGCGCTGTCTTCAGCCAACGCCAACCGAGATTCCAGATGGGCTGCTGAGTGTTTTTAGTTTTTAAAAAACATGGCAGCCAATGCACCCATCTGGCTGCACATAGAAGCGATGCAGGAAGAGAGATCAAATTCTACCCCTGTAATTGAGGTTGATAAATTGGGCGCTAAAATCGTGCACAGCAAGAAGAAATAAATGTATATACAGAGAGAAGAGCAAGTACAATTTATCTGCATCATTAGAGAAAGTATTACATTGAGTGATTGCCACCATGTTATAAACACTTAAGGTTGCTGAAGCACTGTTCTTACTTGAACAAGGTTTTTAAACACTTGTAGTGGTATTTTACTAGTTTACAACAAAAGATTATATGCTTAGACATGCAAAGTTCCTACAAAAAGTTCAAAGCAGCAGATAGCACAGGTTCCTGAACTTATGCTCCAAGAGAATTCAGGGATCAAATGATCTTTGCACCTCGCGTTATTTTCCAGTGGTGCTAAGCAAATATCAGATTTTTTAAAAATTAATTAATTTAAAAAATTAAAAATTCCATTTACTCTGTGCAGCTGTTCCACTCACAAAGAAGCAAGAGAGCATCTGACAGGATCTTGATGACAGCAGGCAAAGTATTTGCAGGTAGGCCAATAAGCATATACAGAAAGAAGAAATGAACTCACCCAGCTGGTGGAAGGGCTCTGTGGTTACACCACACTCCTTCTCAGAAAGCAGCCTAGCTCCAAGAGACACTCTCCCTTCAGCGGCTGACCCTTATCCGAGCCCAGGGGGCTTCACCCCTTCTGGTTAAGTGGGGAGCACAGGTGCACACAATTTGCCTGTGCCCCCTGGGCCAGCCACACCCCTTCACCTGGTGCTCAATCATCAGTTTAAGCTGTGACCTAACAGTTCCTCTACACAAGCTATAATCAATTCCAATGAGTATAACAATGGAAGACCCAGTGCACCTAGCCAAGGGTACATTAACCCACTGGCACAACAGATGAAACCAAAGACCTCAAACCATGTAGCTTGGTATTCACATTCTCAAGCACGGCCAGACATTTTGAACAGCCACCTTAAAAAAAGCACTGAACATCTACTGTAATTAATGTAGCCTCTATTTACCCCCTATTACAAGATATTGCAAAATTCTTTATCCAAAGTTCCTCAAAGGTAAGGAAGGTGAACTCTGTAAGCAGAGAGCAGGTCAACATCCACTTGCAATGTGTTTAACAAGGCCACCAGTGAAGTAAGGATGCTCACAGAGTTCCTTCAAAGGTCTTTTCCTCAAGTCCTTGTCCTGACTGAGCCCACAGATTTTTCCATCAGCAAGAAGACAAGATTAAAAAAAAGTTCAGATTCATTTATTTACTTAAATCAAATGGCACAAGCCTAATTTACAGTGACATAAGCAAAAGGCAAATGAGAATGTCAAAAGTCTCTGGAGGAGACCAATGAAGTGTATTCTTGGAAAGGTCTCTCAGGGTCCAAGTTCACCGTCAAGGCCCATGACTACCAGAATGTCACATTCCTTGCAGGACAATTACTGAGTGACAGTTTAAATTATGTGGAGTTTGCTCGCTCTTCTCCTTTCCTTGAACAGTTCCTTGCAACCGTGGTAAGGTGGTGGGGGGATGGGGGGGGGAAAGAAGAGGAATAGCTACCACAACACATAAAAGGAAAAAGCCAATCCATATTGAAATCTGTGGGAGTTCTGCCATCCAATCCAATGGAGCCAGAATTTCACGCATTGTCTCATTCTATTAATATTAAAGAAATAATGAGTACAGATTTACCCAGAAGGACATCTCTTTCGAACTCTCAGATAACTGGCATCTCCTGAACAGCCAGACAGATGTTCCCAGAAGCACATGTCCTTTGCAGCCCAAAGAAGGAGCCAAGCTACGCAGCATGCACTGAAGCATTAGGATAGAGAGGTTCTGGCCATACTTAAACCAAGAACCAAAAGGCTTTCTCGCTGAAATGGTAGCCTGGTTTGAGATTCGTGTCTATCCGTAAAGCACTATTCCTCTTCTTCTTTTATAGCTTTTTAACCAAGTAAGGTGCCAAGAAACAAATGAAATATTGGATTCACTGAAGGTAATAACAAAAAATCCTTTTTATATTACATTCTCCATCTAAGAAACATCTAACGACTAGAAGTAATATATAACTTACCTAGAACCATTAAAATCAGAAGCAAGACAAATATTTGGGTGACAAGTAAAAATAACAGTATGGTCAGCCATAGGTAGGAATTCTACTTTATATTTCAGAGTCTTTGGTTTGTTGTTTCATCTCAACTTTAAACACTACACTGATTAGCAGGTCTGTAACCTGCTCCATCTCTACCTGCCTTGATTTGGAGTTCCCTTAAGGGCTGGGAGGCTGCAGTCTGCCACTTGACTTGAACACAAAGGTTTTGTTTCTTCTTGTAAAGAGTACTGCTTGTTAACTGGAATTCAAGATTACTATATATAAACTGCTGCCGCATAAACAGAGCCAATGAAATGTTGAGTCTATCGCTGTTCTGACAACTGCAAACATCCTGCTTAGCTGAGACTGTCAGATCCAGAGCTGTACAGCAATACCCAGCTGAGGCTCAGCAGCAGTACTTAAGTCACATCAGCAGCCCTCTAGACAAAATGACAATGCAACCCACTGTACTCAGCCAGTTAATTTTCTTCTGTGTTAATAATACTTTAATATACTTTATCTTCAGCTGGGTCAGGGCACTAACAATCCCTTGTAGGTAGATATTATTTCCAGGAATTTCAGCAGATCTTGGTAAGGCACATTTCAGTATCAATATTTATCCAAGATGAAAATGGAATCCATCTGGCATTTCTGTGCCTCCTCCACTTTGAGGTCACAAATGGATATGCAGAGATGCAGATTTTTCTTTAATTGATTTTTAAGTTTCAAAAGCCTTAGCTGCTCCTTTGTAAAGCCACCAGACAATGAACAGCAGTTCAAAGGTGAGCTAGTAACTTTAAATGAAGCTGGTCCAGAAATAATGGACTTCTGCCCCAAATCATTCCTTTTACTGAGAGGGTACAGCACTATATATAGAGCATAACTAAAGGTTAGAGATCACCTGATTCACAAGGAATCTCTGCTGGCACTAGAACTCATTGCAGGTGCTACAAACAGTTTAGCTGGTTCTACATAAAAGAAGATGGGATAGAAAACTGTGATGAGGTACAATAATCACACCTGTCACTCTGCTCACCTCCCCAGTGTGTATGGCAGGGGGAGGTCAGCGACCTCATGAAGGACATGAGCTTTGCTTGCTCTCTTCTGTGACTGCTGTCTATCACTCAAACACCACACACACACACACACTGAAGATGCCAGGATGATCTCACAACACACAAGAAAAGAAATGCAATTATCACTGAAGTCTAACAAAAAGCAGCACAAAACAGTTGAGACAATTATCAGAGAAAAACATTTCCACAATATCCTGTAGAATTTAGACATGTCTAATCACATGGAAGATGACCAAACTCATCAGCAGTTGGTGGACCTCTCAGGCTTTTGTGTAGCACCTAGGAATTATGGTGCAAACAAAGTCAGCTCCTCAAATATACATTTCTTAACTGTTAATTGCCTAGCAGAAGCCTGAAACATTGCTGGGAGCAAGCTGAGGAACAGCTGGGCTCTTGTGCTGCTCAGTACCTCAATATATCCCCAGAATCCATATTTCCAGGAGCTAACTCCTGGTTTGATATTCAGAGG
Organism: Numida meleagris; assembly: GCF_002078875.1. Lineage (NCBI taxonomy): Eukaryota > Metazoa > Chordata > Aves > Galliformes > Numididae > Numida > Numida meleagris. Next base: position 12,725,050 of record NC_034419.1, on the reverse strand, counting down.
GCGTGAAAACAGACTCACCCATACCAGCACTATTATCACAATGATCTGCTTTCATTGCCTTCATCTCCACGTCATCATGATAGAGATTGCTTGAGGGGGGAAGCAGAAATTCAGGCAGGAGGGGATTCTGCCCAGTTACCAGTCTGTTCTCTCTGCGATGGAAATAATTCACTATAGTAGTGTTACTGCTCTGTGATAAAGATAAGTGATGTTAAGTAATTAGTAGCAAAAAGAAAGTGTTCTAAATCAAGCACGTAGCTTATTTTACTCCTCTCCTGCAGAAGGCTAACTCTGCTGAAGGAGCTTCTCGCTCAGCTCAGATGCTAAAGGCACATCCCTTGCTGCTGGCAGAGCTGCCACTCAGCTGCTGGATAACAAGGCTGAAAACCAAGGGCTTTGTACTCGGGGTGCTCCACACCACCACTCACTGCTGGTGCTCTGATTGAGAGAGACTCCTCTGTCCGGTCTTCCACTGCCAGACAATCCCAATACAATCCCCAAAAGCCATCTGTGGAAAACATACAGCCTCCCTTGGGGTGAGCGGAGAAAGGCTCCGGCACAAGAGCAGCAAGCACAGAACTGAAACTGTGCAGTGAGAGGAACCGACCGAGCAGCGGGAGCTCGGCTTAACAACGCTTTTACAAATCGAGGGATGAAGAGCTAGAGGCAGAAGAGGCACATATTACATGACTGGGTCAACACAATAGCCAGAGAGCGGGCAATTTCACTGTAAGAAAAAGAAATAAGGAGAACTGTTTAGGAAGTAAGATTTAGTAACATCCAGATCCTGCACTTAAAAAGAACAAAATCCATCTGAAAATTGCAAGCGCACAGAATTTGTCCATCAGTTGAATAGAAAGGAAAGGACTTAACACACATTAAGCCTTTTAAGTGCTTTAACTGAGGCTACCAAAGCCATGTATCAAGCCATTCACCGACAATTATCAGGAAGCTCCCATATGATGGGAACTTACTGACATATTAAAAATGGTTACCAAGCCAGCTAAGAAACATCAGTTCTGCTTTTGCTCACAGAAAAAGACTGATATATTCACAAACACATACACAAAAATCTGAACAATTACCGTCACTGACATCACTTATAAACTCTGCTATTCAACATCCCAAACATTACATTTGGGAGCTGGGGGAGGAAGAAGCCTACAAATAGCCAGATTTAATCATAACATCTGTTAACAACTCCCAACCTTCCATTTCATTCCAACAGGAAGTAACCTTTAAGATGAACACCAAAAAAAACTACACTGTTCAGAAAAAAACCCTTGAAATATTTAATGTCAAGACAAGGATAAATTTACTCAAAAAGGTTGGGATGTTTCAGTATCTGCGTAAAGCAATTGGAGCAAATTAGAGATTTACGGCATCTGGACAGAGCTGGAGGATGTAGCATTAAGAATAAATAGGATGAATCCAATGCGCTGCTTAAAATCGAGAAAGCTTTTGGTATTATTTATGCCTTTGTAAAGGTTCTGTGCCCAGCTAATGCCTGTCTGTATATTGTCTCACTCACCAGAGACACACTACACAATGGTCAGACGTCACAGTGAGGCCAGTTCCTCGCAACCTACATAGAGCTTGGGAATCATAGAATGGCTTGGGTTGGAAGCAACCCCAAGGACCATCAAGTGCCAACCCCTCTGCCACAGGCAGAGCCACCAACCTCCAGATCTGGTACTAGACCAGAAACCCATCAATAACCTCACCCAAATACAGGAGGGGCACTAGCAACTCAAGTAATTAAGGGGCAGAAAGAAATGAGGACAATTAAGGGCAAAACAGTGATTACCCAAGTGGTTTGGGGCCTGCCTGCACTAGTCTTATGCCAACCTTTATCGCATGCTTTTTTCCCTCCCCAAAACCAGAAAAAAATAGCTTCTCCACTTTGGATTGTCCTTGGAGAAAGGGGAGGAAATGGGCTTAAAATTACAGAGGAAGGAAAGGTCTGCAGACTGAGAACAGGTTTTTTTCCTCTTCTATAAAAAACACACAAAGAAGAAAGTATACAGTTCAAAAGTTTCATAACAGCTTGAACTCCACAAGCTTCCTTTCACCCCACTGGAAAGGGACATTCCTTTGACTGAAGCCTTAAGCAACAAAGCACCTCCACAATCTGGCCAAACTTCCACTAGAAATCTGGCAGGATACACTGAGTAGGAATTAATGGTTTAACATGAAAATCCAATGCAGTCATTTAGATGGCAACACTTACTATCTTATCTTCAGCTACTTCAGACAGGATGAGGTCTCCTGCACTCATCATTAGGTTCCAGGTCAAACACCTTCAACCCAGGCACAATGTAATGCCACTAGCACTTGGAAACCCACAGAGAACACCTAACACATGCAGTCCAGATTCCTCTCCAAAAGATGTCAGTTCCCACCCCCCTCCCCATCACCACATTAGAATTTCAGTTTAATTTTTGTTCAACAATCTGCTTTACAGACTAAAACATTACACTTAACATTTGACACTAATGTGTTCCAACAAAGTTGACGCATTAAAAGGATTACACATTTACAGATTACTGAGCAGGTTCCTCCTGGATGTCTGCCCAAAAATCCTGCAAATATTCTGGCTCTAGGCTCTCTCGGTTACACCCAGCATTCATCTTGATGGGTTAGTGTAATCGGTTTGCATGCCACAGGATGATCTAAAGCAAGCAATCCGGCTGCCTTTCCCAGAGCCAAGCAAAGTTAAAGAACCTGAATAAATTAAAAAAGAGCTAATTCTGCTCGGCTAATTCTACTCACAACACACTGCTGTTTATACTGGTGCTTTGTCAATTCAGTAATCCAGCAAAACCATATATGTGACTGTTATCTTGTATGTGCAAGCGAGAGATTACTAGGAGGAAAAGGAATTTAAATTGTCTGTAATAACAAACCTTGAACACTCGGAGAGGGAAGAAAAAGGAAAAAAAATTACCAGATAAATGCGGGTAGCAAAACTGAAATCAAGGTTTCATGTTTGCTTAGCTTATTTCTAAGCAATAGAAACTCACATGCTCCAAAGCCAATTTATTGCAGCAGATTTAAGTACTGAAAATGCAGTGTGAGAAGTCATGCAGTAGAAGGGCTGCACAGAAGCCTCACGAGCTGTTGATTGAAAACTCTCAAAGACAGTTCTGAACTACATCAATATATATATAACAAATCTCAGGAGGCCTTTCTGCATTTCTATACTTGCTATTTGAAACCTCCAGTATTAATTTGAACTTCTACTTGCTTCAGGGGAAAAACAAGAATTTTGAAATAAGTCTTTAATCACACCAGGATACCATCACATGTTCCACCAAAAATAAGTGTTTCTTTCAAACCTGGTTTTGGGGCGGTAGGAGGGAAAGCATTGTTCTGCGTTAGTAATGCATCTGAGAAAGATTGATGAAACAGTTAAACTCATACACACCCTTCCTGACTCTCTGGGAAAGGAAGAGTGCATTTATTTATACGTTCCATTCAGAAAGCTGCATTTGAAAGCTATTTTAGGGCTGGAGATTGAAATGTTCAAGTGGCAACACTGAAGAAATAAAGGGACTTCCCAGCCTGCCCTATCTGCGTGGCGCCGTGGCCTTTTAATGATCAAGTGATGTATTTTCAGAAGATTCATGCCACAACCAATGCAAAGAGGAATGGGAGCACTGAAGGACGTACCACCACACCTTACATCGCCTATGAGTTTTATACCCATAGAAGCAAATTTTCTAGTGGGGCACACCAACGCAGGTTCAAGTTCTGCTGCATTTTAGAAAGCTCGTCCTTGGCAGACCTCAGGTTTCTGCTTTTCAGTTACTTTTGTGGTCTTACTGGTTGACATACACGTTACTTGACAATACAAAATTTCTAAAGGACATATCAGGAAGAAGAAAGAATTTAAACCTCTGTGTTTGATGAAAATGCCCCTACTGTGAAAATGACTCCTTTGTACAATCAGATGCAGTGAACCACTCTCCTTAAATGCTGAATAAATATTTCCTTCAGTGACTGATTTAGTTATCTTGGAAGACCCAACCAAGTAACCAAGTGATTTTCTTTTGGATCTTAAACAGGTGACGAATTCCAATTTGACGATCTGTGAGCCCTGGGCGTTACCTTTGGTTCATAGAAACACCTCAAGTCCTGCTTTCTTTGCTCATTCCATCACCAGCTTTTCACCACATCCTTCAATTTTCAGCACTCTGTGTCAAGCAGATTAAAACAAGTCTTCTGAAACGCAAGTGCTAATCACCTGCTTGTACTATTGATCAGCGACTTTTATGACCAATTACAGCTGAATGAGAAAACCACAGAAATTTAACACCTACAAGCTACATTTAAACTTCTGCAAGCACACACCTACCCCCCGTTTCCGGCAGTTAATGTTCTCCCATTCTAGCCCAGCAGTTTGAATAGCTGTGCAATGCACCAGACAGAGCAGCAGATCCATCTGGGAAAAGGATGTGTTTCTAGAGATTCTGACGTTTCCTTCCAAAAGCTGATCAGTGCCCTGATATGAGACTGCCTGTGCCAATTCAGTACGGAATGCTCCCACAGAGCTAAGAGCAAACAGCCAGAACCAGCCAGGCATCATCCATCCAGCCACTTCTTTCCTTCCAAAGACAAAATCAATTTACTAACTACTGGAGCCTGTTGATTAGAGACTGGATACTCAACTTCAAGACTTAAAGGCATTCAACATCTATGGGGGATTTTTGTTTGGTTGGGTTTGTTATCTTGCTTCCTAGTAGAGTCCTAAGAAGTTAGAAGCAGAGACTTAAACGGCTGCATTACCCACCACTGCCCAAGGACAGAAAGCTTTTAAATGTGCAGTGTTCACCTGCTACCTTGAGACCAACAACAATTAAAACAGAAAACCCACAAGAACGGCAGGTAGGAAAAAGGAGGACAAACACTCATATACCTTCCATGAAGTATAAAAAAGAAAAAGGAAGGGTGTCATCAGTGCCTCCCTCCTCCAAAGAAGGTTTTTATGGATACCACAGTGAGAAACCTATATATTAAAAAAAAGCTGCAAAAATAAACAAAATAATCATCTGCATTTCCTAAAATGCACAATCCCTCTTCCTATAATCTCAAAAAACAGCCAACACACCTGTACTCCAGTACCCCACAATGTTAAAGTCTAAGCACAGATTTGTCAATTCAGTACCCAAAAGACATTAGGGCCGTAGGTGGGTCCGTTTAGAACAGCCCCCATTTACAGACCCTTGATGGCAGTAGTTGTCTTATACCTGGGCATCATGCATTTGAAATCAAGCAGTTTATCAACGAGGAATGAACTGCAAGCATTTGTTTTCCTGAATTAGCGAGCCTAACAAAACACGGAAAGGAATACTTCTCAGACACATGAAAATCACAACAGAATTCAACCAGCCATCTACTGACAGAAAAAAGTACCACTTCACATATCGCTCCTTCCTCCAATAACAACCAAACAAACGTTGTTTCACATATACATAGCAGGTAGGAAGCTACCATTTAATATTAACATATAACTACAGCAGTAACTGCAAACAGCAGGCTCTGATGATTTAACAAACCATTAAATAATTAAAGCTAAGTGTCCACAGGAGGAAACTGCATCGGAGTGCTCCACTAAAATATTTGCTTCTACAGGTTCTTGTAAGGATCGGGTTTGACAGGTTGCAGGAAGCAGAACCCAGCACCACACTGCATATTCAGGAAGGAATCCACGTACGCTTTGCAAAGTATCTGCGCTCCTATGAACCTTGTCCATTATAAACACAGGCTTTAGGTATATTCTCACTTCAAGATAACTTACACAGTTGACTATTTGCAGGGCAAACGAATGCAATCAAACACTAAAGCTTCAAGGAGATTAGAGAGCTGCCAAGGTCTGAACTATATCAACAGCTTGAAGTCAGCTCATTCAATAAAGCTTTGACAGCATTACACTGGCAAAACAAACGGATGGTACTCGCATCGGACACAGCTTCCCGTTGCACTGGCTCTTCCTGCTCATGTAAGGGGAAGAGCAGCATCTGTTCAACTGCCATTTCTAGAGACAGAATGGGATCTTAATGTCATAGGAACACTACAACAGTGCTGCTGGGCCAGCAACCCAACTCTGTTACAGCCCACTGGGGATACATGGGTTGAGCGTTTCTGCTCTACTTCAGGACTGAATTTGTCCAGCTGTAGCTGCTGCACCCCATCCCCTTCTTCAAGTTAAACTGTCATGCAGACCTAAATCAAATGTCTTACAGAAATGAAGTCCATCACATCACTGCTCCAATCAAACTTAAAGCCCCACTGCAGACAGTGTGACTACTTTGCACCGACCAGCAACAATCAGCATGAGTTGTGCTACTGTCTTTTACTCACACTATCATTCCCAAAGCTTAGTATTCGGTTTGCCCCACTTCATTTTAAATATTTCTTCTCAGCTGACCAATAATTCCTCATTGACATTTACCTTCCTTTATCAACTGCTTTTCCTGCTCTGCTTACAGATTTCACCATAAGATTTCCTTTCTTATTATTTGAACTTGCTAGCCCACTCAGTCAGGACTTTAAAAACACATCACTGCCTCTCTGAAAAGAACAGCCAGTTTTGGAGAGTGTATAACAAAGCATTCTAAATGTTTCCAACCATATTTGTTTATAATTATTTTCTTCCCAATCAGCCAGTTCCTCAAGGCTTTTTAGAAATAAATGACCCTTCTCAAGTCTGTGCCTATTATTATACATGAGTGTATGCATGCACTCATCATCTCTAACTTGGGTTAACATTTTGTTTGCGCATGAACTCACTAGCTTTGAGATTTGAAATTAATAGACAAGGCTGGAGATGCTCTCATCAAATTTCTCCTGCAATTTTTCAGATTGCTGGAAGTCCACATTCTATCTCCTTCTACCTGTTTCATAGATCCCATCTCCCTCACCTTCGTGCTCAGGCGCTAAAAAAAGAAACCAGACAGAGCACCTCAGCTGTTCTCAAACACCAGACAGCACGCAAGGATCAATACACAGCATTCAACATCCAGAAATAAAGTATTTCCACACAAACCCAAACTGTCTTTAAGCTCAGTTCTGATTCAATACTCCTCAGCTTATTAATTTTATATGCAAGGATCTGCTTAATGAAGTGTTGGAGATTTATGCATCGGTGTCAAACCTTTATTTTAAGAGCTACCAGAAGAAAACTGTAGGCATCAATACCAAACTTGGGAGCTGATGAAGCTCTGGCCCCACAGAAATAAGAGCAATCTGTTGAACAGCCATATTCTCCATACGCTATAAGAAGTTATTTTATTTCCTGTGTAGAGAACATTTCTGTACTTGGGAAAAGGCAGAATCTCCATTTCTATACCTCATTAGTAATCAATTTTCATAGTTCATTAGTAAGCAAAAGGAATGTAAACCGACACCTTGAAAAATTGTTCAGTGCTTAATAATAAACTTCTATTCCTTTCCAGAGTTAGGGCAAATATGCACAGTGCGTAGACTTCACATTTGCATTTCATGAATTTAACACTACTGTTGCAGAACAAAAATAGAATAGCTTTATTCTTCCATGGAAGAAAATATATTATGTCTTCACTACAAACTTATAACTTTCCGTAACTCATTTTGGACATTTTAAGCACTTGAGAACTAACACAACTGTGATTCTTTCCTCTATAAATACATAACCTATGTAATACATTATCCTTTTCACAAAAACTTCCATTCAGAGCTTTCTGAGCAATTGCTAGGACAACAGGATTCAACTTCTAGCATCCCCCCAAAGAATAAGAGATCCTGAGGTAATAACAGTGTCAGGCATTACTAGTAGGCCATCCCCTGTGGCCCACACACATCTATAAGGAATTAAGTAACAAACAACAACTACCAAAGAAAACTAACACAACACAGTTAGTCTGTGTCTTCTATGCCTATGTTGTAAAAACTTCACTTTTCTACGCAACTATAGTCTCATACTCTTTGTACAAAGCCAGACACTTGGCACTGTGGGCTCATACATCCATATGAGAAGAAAGCCATCCCCCACTTCCTTAAGTGGTGAAGGAAGGTACAGCTCTACCCACTTTATCAGATGCATACCTGCTTTGGCTGCACGTAAGCCCCATCAGTGCTCTGTATGCAGGCTCGGTATTTGAGCAGCTGCTCATTTTAGGCCTACCAATGTGTTCACCGAGCAGTTGTAAAGCCAGCTGCCCTTCAAAGTAGAAGAACGTATACAGACATTTCTCCCTTTCTTCCCCTTACTGCATCCAAGCCCACAGAATCACTGCTGCTAAGACACAGCACGCCCAGTGATCCTGTCACTTGGAGGAAGTGATTCATGGCACACCGTGACTCTAGAGCTGCTCATCTGTACCAGCTGAACCCGACCGTTTTTCTTCTACCATTTCCTAACAGTATTAATTACTATTTTAACATATTTCAATAATAAATTCTCATCTCCCCATCACTTAGAAATAATATTTCTACTTTTAATGTGCTTCTGAATCCTTAATCTCATCTTCAAGAACATTATCACTTCCATTAAAATGATGTGTGTGTATATACACACAAATAGTCGTGCAATCCTTCATTCTAATTTTAAGCTTATTATTCTACAGATGCTCCAGAAAGGCTCTTTCCATAGCCAAAATTTTCAGGTAAAGCAGTTTCTTGACAGCACAATACAACATGACCCCTTTGATGAAGCAGCCGAAGCGCCGAAGTCATTTACTTTCATAACACTGGTTAACATTGGAAGTCTCACTGAGATCAATTTTAATCTGCCATTTATTACTGCTTCAAGAACTCTACATGCCTTCAAGAGAATCTACAGTAAACCCTTGCCCTTTTTATCTCCTTCATACCTGAGATCACAGAACTAATATAAGTTACACGCTTTAAGAAGATATTGCTTTTCCTGTTGACTCAGATTGCTTGCAAGCAGCTTTGCACACAAAGGTATCTCTGCATTACATCACATGGACCTTTTAAACTTTCAGTAAGAGGCAGCAATAACGCATACAGAACAGCTGGAGAACAGGCTTCATTTCAGCAAGACATTTTGGCGATCCTCTTTAGAGGAAAACCTTTGTCTTCCTGTTAATGGATCGCTACCATAAATGTTTCATGAGCACAATGTTTTATGCAGATGCTAAGTAAGAAACAGACAAAAATGACTCGCTACTTCCAGTAAAATTACCAAACCCTGAGCCATTGAATAAAAGCGCTCCGAACAATGTCTGCACAGACACACTCAAAAAAAAAAAAAAAAGAGATTCATTGATCAACCAGAACATTGTGGTTAACTCGAGAGCTTCGTCTCACTAATACACCTTGATCGAAACCCCTTCCAGTTGAGCTGTAGCAGCACGGATCTCCACTGCATTGCAGGATGCTGAAGACAGAAGAAATACCATACCAAAATGAGAAGGGAACTTCAGTAAGTCCTGCTCAAACAAATGTGAAATTAATGGCAGAGAGGGGAATCATCGTGTCTTCTGCAGTGATGTGTGATGTGTAAGCACAGAATTGTCAGAGAAAAATGTGTATTTTGCCAAAACAGAATAGAAACACCAAGTAGTATGATCAACTAGAGGGCTTCAGAAAGATTTTGCTAGCATTTAGGTAAAGAACAACAATTCACTTGCTTAGTGAGAAAAAATTCACTTTCACTATTTTGGCTCCAATTTAGAAACATACTTGAAGAGATGCAAGAATTAACCTCATGTTTAAGCATAGTCCTGAGTGAGAACGTGCTGCTGAGCCAATGCACAAGGCCAGAGCATGGCATTAAAACCAAGGGTCCTTTTGGCTGCAGCTTAGCACACACAGCAGGACAATCCAAGTATGAGTGTGAGACCAGAAGCCATGAAGGATGAGCCTTGACTACATGAGCGGAGAGCTCCAGCTCTGCCAGCCAACAACATCATGATTCCATCCATCTTTATTTGGTTGTGCCTTGAGTACAAACTCAAAATGTCACATAGTCTACCTGTAGGTTTGTGCTATCTGACAGCTCTTATGGTTTCCATCAATGCCTGCAACTGCTCTACTCCTGACAGACACCCATGAACCGTGTGTCAGATAGGTCAGGTGCCAGCAGCTGGAAAGCCTTTTACAATGCTCACTGCACTGCAGTAAGATTTAAGTAACTTCAGTCCAGCATTTCCCGAGAGTATGTTCATTTGAAGTGCAAATTGCACAACAGCTCAGATAATTCTAGACCACTGCCTCACAAACACAAATTATTCTATCACGAGGAACAGGCTTGTTTAGCAGTTAGTCCTAGAGAGCTCTGAAACATTTAGTCCCACTCAAGTTGACTCAGAATGAAGTCCTTGCTTTAGGACACTTGCGGTTGTTCTGTACAAGGGGAAGAGAAACTAAGGCAGCCCTACATCACAAATACAGGGCATCTGATACAGCAGACAGCCCTGCATGGAGGAAGGCTGAACTTCAATCAAGCTACATCTTATGTAGCTTATCCATTTTGATACCGGTCCTTAAGCAAGATGAATGATCTCCAGGCTCCATAGTGCACAGAACTGAAATAAACATTATACACAGAACAGTTTGGATTAGGCTTAATCTGTTGTGTTTTGCCTGAATGATTCCAGGAATGGAAACCACTGCCATATCTAGGCTAAGGAAGTCAACATTCTGATCTTACACCTTCCAAAAATATCCACAAATTCCTGAAACTACTATACAAGTTCATGAAATAAATCCTAAAATAAATGACTAAAAAAATAATCTCCAAAGAGAATGCTTAAAGTATCGGTAAGTTTTATAGAGGAACAAAAAATAAGATTAAATCTCATAGAAAATGTACTCCATTCAAACTGACGTAGAAGATAAATATGATGCAATAATATTTTCTACAGACATCAGAGGCAAATCAAGCTTTACTCTAACATGCGAGAACTGAGGTTCAATGCTTAGCTATTCATATCCAAAACAAAGTTGGCTGATTCTTTCAGCACTTATCCTTTAAGTGCTCTTAGAAAGCAAAGACCCATCACAGGTTTCCTTGAATCAAAAGCGACCATGAAAAAGCAAGCAGCATGCACTGGCATTTGCAACTTCATCATCGTGCAAAACAGACCAGGAAAATGGAACAGGAGAGAAAGCTGCCATCTGTGACAAAGGAAGGGGACAAGAGAACCGTCCCTTCATGCCGTTTACACGGATGCAGCACTGGGAAGCTCCGCAGAGGTCTGCAAGCGTGCTGACAGGGAAACAGCCTGTGCCCCAAGCAGTGCCCCCTGATGGGGTATGTCAGAACTCAGACAACGTCAGCCTCGCTGTGCTCTCCACCAAGCCTGCCGTTTTCAGATGTCAGTAACTAAACAAACAGAACCCCTACCCACAGCCCCCCGAGCTGCCCGCCTTTCTGCCTTTAGCTTATCAGGATAGCAAAGCCAATTAAAATAAACAGACTCATGATGCTCACAGCCTTCATGCATCAAGACCATTCATGGAATGCTTAACAAAAAAAAAAAAACCCACAACCCTGCGAAAGCAGCCAGGCCTGCAGCCAAAATAGCTGAAGTTCCATTGCAGGAAATACTTCAGCCATCCTGCTCACAGCGGGCAGCTTCCTGCCCAGCATCAGCGAGGCTCTGGGTGCCCGAGCTCCCCAGGGAGCCCCACGAGGCCTGCAGCACAACCTTGGAGCACTAAGCCAAGCTCTGTTTTGGGAGAGCTTGGTGCTCTATCAGCGGCGAGAGGAAATAAGTGCAATGTTAACTACAGGTAAACTGGTGCTGGCTCTCCCCACGCGTTCCCTTTTTCACTTCTGCAGTTTGAGATCAGATTGCTTCACATTTACAGGGGCACATGTGCAGCTTTTGCACCTGCGCTGCTGGCTGTATTGATTTTAAATAGAAAAATTTATACTGTGGAATATATTTATAAAGCCAGAATCTTTTTTTCCCCCCCCATACTCCATAATTACTTCTATTCATACTTTTAAATTACACAGTGTTTAACGAGGATTATACGCCAGTTAAAACAGAAGGCAGTTTGAGCATGCCATTGCCTGGTGCCTCCCCAAAAAGCAGAACACCCAGCCACCCAATCAAAACATCATTTTGCTGTCACCAGTTTGTTCTGCCTATACGAACACTGCCACATCCTTTTCCCCTCACTTTCACAGGACGGAACAAAGAGCTCCACTGGAACCTGACCAGGACAGAAGTTACCGTAAGGCACATAAAACTGCACTGAGGATATACAGCGGGCTCTGCAGCCCCTTGGCAGCCAGATGTAAATTCAGCCTATAGTTTTGGGAAGCGCAGGGAGGAGAAGAGGTACACCTACAGCTAACAGGAACGCAAGTACAGAACAAAGCGCTGCACAGCAGTTTGATCACAGACCGCAAACTCTTTGGGGCAAGGTCTGCCTTTACCTCGGCGTTATGCTAAGCGTGGTAGGTTGTTGCACTGCATAAAGTATTCTCAAGATTGGTACAACAAATCCATGCATTTTTAAGAGTACCTGCCAAGGTATATTTTCTTTTTGATTTTTCCCTAAACCTCACAAAGAAGCACTACCCTGATCATTTCCTCCCCTTTTAGGGAAATAAATCACACCAACCCTTCCTTCACCTAACAAAGTCTTTGGGAACAGGCTCAAGCTCAGACTTCGCATACTTATTATTTGCCATTAGCGATTAACTCATACTCAGAGTGAACCTGCACTACTTTCAGTCACCTGCATAAACATGTTTTGTTAAGCCACAAATTTGCAGGAAAAAAAAAAAAGAATGAATGACCATTACAGATCCATTTGGGCGACATCATTATCATTTCAGACTACAACCAAATCCCATTTTCCCTTTGCAAATTCAATTCCCATCAATAGCCCCATACATCAATGGCTGCTGATGTTTGTGGCCTTATTTTTTGCATTAAAAAAAACTGAAAGATTACTGCCAGTGTATAATAGGCAAACTGCATTTCCAATTCCCAACACATGCGCTTCAGGGAAAAAAAAGAAACACAAGGTAAAGGGAAGAAATGCAAATGAACGCACTGCTATCAGTCGTGTATTACCCTAGAGACACTGCCATCCTTCATATCTCTAGTTGGGTACTTCAGAGGAAAAAAATGTTTCGATGTCATTCAAGTAAATTATGTTATCATTTTCCTGAATATTAGTTTACTTCTTAGGTTCCTGCTTTCTATTTCTATTTTATTTACCCAGGGGGCAACAAAACTAAGCAGAAATGTTTATTTCCACGTATATAGTTTTTAGCTACTTTGGTGAAATTTTTCACAAGACCAAAATGGGTGACAGAAGCCAGGTTTCAGTTAAAGTGCTTTTTCCCAAATGATGAGGAAAAGAAAAAAAGAAAACCCCTACACACGCCGAAAAGGTTAAACAACTCTTTGGTATGCCAGACCTTGTTTTGTGCCCGCTCCGCAGAGCATCACAGAGCAACGAAATTTGCAGCAATCAAAACTCTCAAGTTTACAGGAGAAAATTCTAGTATGTCTTTATTACAGGCTGTGCTAGCCAGCAGACTGCGTAACTCACATGAAATCTCAGCATCAGCGCGGCATGGATCACTGGGGCACGATAGCTGGTCTCCTCTGCTAAACACTCATTGCGCTGGTGATATGCTGCAGTGCAACAGAGCAGCTCTGCAGGGAATTAGAGCAGACAGGTAATTCCTGCCAATCACTTCGAGGGTCCATTCTCACACCAACAGACAGCTGATTCAGATGCAACTCCAATTAGTGCTAATTGTACTTCTCTCCAAGTCCCTCTGCAGCCAGAGATGACAGACTTCATACATGGCTCTTAATATAAATGGCAATGCTAATTTTGTTCACGTCAAAATCCTTTCTGGATGCAAACCTCTAAGCCTGGTAAATAAGTTTACCAAGCTTTCAAGTGGCAGAAGGATCCTCCATTGCTAAGAATTCTCTGGAAATATTTTTCTTTACCGCAGAACAGGAAAGGTTTGCTTTATAAGTTTTATAACCTTGTATTTAGGGAAATGCAGCAAGAAATCTTAAAAGAGCGTGGCAAAGACTTAACAAGAAAAAGGAACCAAGTATGGAGAAGTTCAGAGGTGCCCACTCCCACAACTCGCAATGGCAGCATCTAATGCTGCTCAGAACAGGCTGTGCCCCAAACACCCTTAGTGCACAGCAAACAGCACGGCTCCTGCCCAGGCCGGGTGTTCCTTCCCCCCCAGCAGGACGTGCTGGATGGGCTGCCCATGGATCTGGAGGAACGCCTACCTAAGGTGCTCTTAAGTCCATCCGTGTAAACAGTGCCTCAAGCACTGACACAACTCAGACTCCGACTCCTTGCTCCCAATTTTTCACACCTTAATCACTGTATGCAAAACAGCTGTCAGTGTCCTCAGACAATGAGTTTATAAACAAGAAATAAAAGAAAAACTTGAAGTTTTAACAATTAATTAAGACAGTTCTCATTACCTCAATTTCCATCTGCAATTATAATCATTTCCCATTTAAAATATCTACCACATTTTATTCTTAATTAAAAATTACATCCCTGCAATGAAGTGCAACATGAATTAACAATTCAAATGTTATCTATGCAAATTTGCTAGTTCTTTGATTCCCCCCCCCCCTTATGCAAAGTCATGAGTAGGTCTATTTTTATTAAGCTTAACTTCACTCAGTGCCTTCTGCTCTGAACTATATATGCAGTATTTCAATCCAAGGACAGAAGTAAGTTGTAAACAGTGCCATTTCTTTTCAAGCCTCATACCATTCATTTAATAATCAATACATATGTGAAGAGATACCTTTTCAACAAGATTTGTAAAAAAAAAGTAAGTTTTAAAATTGCACAGAAAAGGTCATTGGAAGCGTAGTACGTCTTAAGTCATTTCTTCAGGCCCTGGCAACGGAAAAATTAATAGAGTCCAGTAAAAACCTGACTTTAAATCTGCTTTGTCTATACCTAGATTTATTGTGACTTGACTTTGCAGCATGACTCTGCACCCTCAACCCTCCCACGGACGTCTCTTATCCAATTTATTTTTACTTCTCTCTGCAGTGTTTTGAGCTTTCATCCCAAATTTAAAATTTCTCCTTGCTTCATCAGCCAAGAGCAGTCTTGTCTCAGATTCTCTGGGCCAACAAGCACAACACAAAGTATTAATTCCTTCAAAGTATGCATCATCACTTGCCCAGCATTTCCTGCTGATTTCAAAGCAGTTTACCAAAAACGCAGCGCTGCGCTGGTAGCTCTCTCCTTCTTCTGTCTACGTGTTTCAGCTCCCGTCTTGTACTAAGTTTAAAATCTATCTAATAAGCAAGTGTCACTAGAACAGAATACTCATGATTACATACATGTCGTGCTGACGGGTACGATCGCTGCCTTGATCAAAGCTGCTCTGCTCCCGCAGCCCAGCAGGAAGCACACCTGCAGCAGGAGCAGCTGCACACCTGCACACTGGGCTACTCCCGGCCAGCCCCCAACACGAGGGTGCTGTGCCCATCGCGTGCTGCACCCTGACACTGGGAAAAATTAAGGCATCATACAGCAAGTGATCTTCTGCTGTACGACAGCAGGATGAAGTTATTCAGAATAGCAATTAGCTGTGTACGCTTCCAAGGAAGCAAGCAAAGATGGCCAGCTGCTGCACAGATAAGATCCACGCAGAGATCATCATCACAGACCAGAAAGTGAATTTCTCAGGGTCCAGAGGGTGGTGCAGTGACTTCAAACTGACTACAGATTCATAAGGCAATTAGATGTGTCAATATGAGGCACAAGAAAAATACACTGTATCAGAACATGATCTACAGTTTACCAAATTACAAGGACATATCTTGAAGTCAAATTACACAAACACAATTACATAAATTACTCTCTAACCTTCAAAGGAAGAGTTCTTCCTCGTATTCTATTAATAAATCCTGTCAAGACAAAGTTTGAATTTGTGCATTTATTTCACTGGCTAGTTTAAAAGCCTCTTTATTCAATGATCTTTTTCTGTCATAATCTCCGTATCTAATTTAAACCGAGCGCATGCTCTTGCTGGAAGTCTAATTTTCATTTAAGTTACTATATCTTGTGCACAAAGAAATACGTCAGTTCAGAGCAACAGATAATACACACTTCAGTGCTGTAAAAGAGCAAAAAGTAGGCTGCTTATATACACTAATATGAGGGCTGCTTTTTTTTTTTTAACCTTTTCTTACAAAAAAAAAAAAAGACTGGGTGGCAGCAAGCACCAGAGAGCATGCCTGTGTAATGTGAAAGCTACCTGTGACTTTGCTCAAATATGGACTCCTCCTTGCTTTACTGACCTGCAAAGACTGAGATTAAGGCAACTAAAAAGGATTAGGATGTCTGAAGGCTGCTCCCTGGCATCATCTCCTCCTTATCCTTCTCATTCTGTTAGAAGTAAGCACATATAAAGTCTCCCTCTCTCACCCCCTCCCATTATGTCATTTGTCTTCTGCTAACTCTTCTATACACGGAAAAAAAAAAAAAAAGCAACGAAAAAATCCTTCTATCCAGTACTGTAATTGGAGGAGTTTTAAATAGCTAATTTAACCTTGGGAGGATGTTCATTTTCACTGAGCGTCTCTCTCCAGTCTCCAAAACTGACAAACCCTTTCACCTGAGCGTGCTGTTCTCTAATTGTGACAGCACTGTGAGATAATTCATTTCAGTTGATCAACCCAGGGGGAGTATGAATGCCCAAATATTTAACAGGGATGCCTTTTAAAATGAGAACTCAAACTTGCTAATTCGGTTGTTGCATGATCAATTGCATATCAATGCTATCAACCAGAAAAATTTTGTTTTGGTCACCAAAAAGAACTGCTTTCTCAGAAACTATTTGATGATTAGTGGATTTATTTTTTTTTTTAAATCTCTTTGCCACTGCACATTAGTTTACCAGATCCTGGCCTCTCTTAGAGGAGAGCTATCTGATGAAAGGTGAACGGAGACACTACTTCTATTTGTCCTCTTTGAAGGCTACAAACATTCCTCCAGCTCAGTACCAATACCTGCTTCATGATTATGAAGTTCAAGAGTCAGATTTATCCTAGAGAGAACATGATGGAAGCTTGATGGGTACAGGGATAGCTACGAAAGGCTTCTATTTTTGGAAGTGCACAGTTGGCTTGTAAACAGGCACATCCAAAAGGTATTCAAGCCATTAAAGGAAAAAACAAGGCAGACTTCACTGATGGTGTAGCATCCATTGTTACTTCACACCCACGTGCAGCTGAGCCCAGCTAAATGCAGCACAGGAGATGCTGCTGTGAAAAAGGAGGTCATCAAGTCATCCTTGATCACCTCTGCTGGTGATCAGCACCCCACCCCTGTGCAGCAGCTCTTCACAGCCCCATCAGTAAGTCCGCAAGCACCCTGCTGAGTCAGTCTGGAAGGGATGAAGCACAGCCACACCTCAGAGCTGCTAACCTGAGCGTGTACCAAAGCTCCCACACAGCTCTCACAATACACTTCTGATCAAAACAACAGCTCTGAACTCAAGAGAACAACGGGATGCCTTCCTTCGAGTCTCCTTTCCCTGAAGTCTTTTAAGCACCACACGTAACACAGAAATACACAGAGCCAGGAAAGGCTATGTACATGAGTACACTGTAAGGAATGTGGCCCAAACCATTCATGTCTAATTAGCTTTAACTGCATCTTCATCAGGAATGACTTGGGTCTAAGGAAAACAAAGGAGTTCAGTTTGCCAGTCACAGGTGCAATGTGTTTGCCCGGGCCTTCATCATGAGGAAAACAGGGTACTGGGTTCAGCCTTTCTGTAGCTGTCGGCTCCAACTCCAGTAACAAAAGCGAGAGCAGCTCAACCTGGCGCAACATCCTGGAAGTGATGAAAATGCAGACTGTCATCTGGAGAAGTGCTGGTTACACACAAGCCAACTTCAGAGGGTATTTTTAGTGTGTATGTCCAGCTTCGTCATTTCAAAAACAGCTACGGCCTTGTCCATTGGTGACCTTTGCAGGGATACTGGAACACCAGGAGACATCGGGATCTGCAGGGCCAATGCAGCCCACAGCTCTTAAATTCCTACATTTCTTCAGAATCAAGTTCAAACCAGGACATAAGAAAGCCCTAGGTCTGAAATCCTACAACACATCACCCCCCCCAAGTCAACTGTTTTCTTGGGTTGCTTTTTTATTTATTTGTTTTGTTGTTGCCGTTCAATCCTTCTTCAAAATTATCATCGGACTCCCTCAATTGTTTTTTATGTTATGCCTTTGGTAAATCACTTGTGATCTGTTATATCATACCATGCAATTACCTTCTAACTGTCACTTGCAGAATTCTCACATGTTGCACGGTGGAAATTCAGGGCTTCACAAATACTTCTGGCACAGAACTGAAAACAGCTGAAATGAGGAAGGAGTGGCGAAGAAAAATACAGCTGAAGTTTGTATTAAAATACATTCTAAAATTAAATTGGTTTTTAGAACACCAATATGTATGTAGGTCGCTCTGAAAGTAACACTTCCTATTTGTTTTCCTGGAAACTACAACAGATACAAAAAGCACAATAACACTACTTCATAAAGTAAATTCTCAGCTATAAAATGCTCTTTTTCAACATAGCCACCACCATTAGCTATGCATTTCTGCCAGTGATGAACAGGAGCCTGTGTGCCGCCCTCGCAAAAATCTGAATGGCCATCTGGAACGTGGTTTGTCTTCCACTCTCTTCCACTGCCACTGTAACCAGTGCTGAAAGGCACCACCCACCGCCTCACCACGCTCAAATCCTCTGCTTGGTCTCTGCAGACATTCAGCAGCCATTGATGATATCAGTGGATGCCATCTTCTCCGCTTGAACGAATTCAGCGACACCCCTGCGCTCCACACACACATCCACGTCAGACGCCATTTTGTCAGACTGCCCCTCTGCTGCCACCTGTCCCACAGCAACAACATGCAATGGAATATTGTTGGGAAGGTTCAGCCTCTGCTGCCATACCACCAACATCCACCTCTGATGTTGTGGGCCAACAGAATAAAATAGGAGGCATTACTATCGAAGCAGTCCTTATATTGTACAAATCCTTTTCCCTTTTGCTTCTTCAGTCTTTTTCTGAAAACACTAAAGAAAATATAGTTGGTAAAATGAAGCACAGCCAGGAAGAGGGAGCAATCTGACTGCAAAAACGATTGCACAAATAGCTTGCTTCTTCACTGGTTTTAGTCATTGGAAAAAAAAACGTCTATAGGTATTAGTGTTTGAAAGCAAGCAATCTCCAGACATTTCCCCTCAGTGACACAAACTCCCCAAAATGATGAAACAACATGTAAACAATAAAACATGAGCGCCACTGGAAGAAACTGCAATGAAATACCATTGTCCTTTATCAACATACTCTGTAGCCGATAGCTTTTTCTTCTCAACATTCCAATAAATCACTCACTAATCAGACTTCAGTCGACGTTGCACCATCACATTCAAGGTGGGAGTCCTCATTGAAGAGAAGGCTCTCCAGACCAAAACCAACAGTCCTGTGTAAGTAATTACATGCAACTGTACAACCTAGCCTTTCACCATACTGGTTAAACTCTTGTGAAATCTCAAGAGATGCTGGCCACCTTATGTCAGTACAACTATCAGCTTCCTACTCTGCAAAGTAGCTTCATGTGCTCTTGGAAGACTGTTCTTCCAAAAAAAAAAAAACCAACCCATAAAAAACCACCTCATTTTGCAGTTTCATCTATAAGCATGATTCAGACACATATTATGAGTTCTACTCTATTACAATATCTGCAGAATACTCCCTCTAATACACCCACTAACTACTTTGCAAATGGAAGAAACCTATTCAAGTATACAAATCCTGAGCCTAATTATTATTATGTCAAGTTTTAAAAGCAGTAGTATTCATACATAAATATATTAGGAAGAAATTCTTCACTCTGAGGATGATGAGGCACTGGCACAGGCTGCCCAGAGAGCTGCAGAGGCATTCAAGGCCAGGCTGGGTGGAGCTTTACTCAAGTTAACATGGTGGGAGGCAACCCTGCTCAGGACAGGGGGTTGGAACTGGGTCCCTTCCAGCCATCCAACCTTCCATGGTTCTCCAAAGCAATACATAGCAACTTGAATGCAAAACAGGTACCTAAGACCTGGACAGCAAACGCTGCATAAGCATAAGGGCCCAGCTACTCCAGAGAGGGATGGGAGAAAGAAAGGAGCCCCCAGTCCCAATGGGAGCGTTTGTGTAGATCAAAGGTAAATACCTACAGCAAGGATAACACAGTTATCAGGAGAGCAGCACTTCAGTTCTTGCTGCATCTTGCTTTGGCAGTAAGGGATATGGCTCAGGAACTCCCAATGCAAAGACAACAAGAATAACCACAAAGACTCATGACCATCAGAACTATCAGTAGAAGACAGTCGAGACGAATGAGTAAAGGAACAGCAAAGCAGTGTTCTAAAGGTATTGACATGTTCTAAATAACAGCCACTTCTTCAGCCTAAGCTCTTTCTGAGGAGAAACTGCAAGTATTACAGACACTCAGTATACTATCCTTACAGTCCAGGTGAAAGACTTCTAAAGCTTTCTTCTGACATGCACAGAACCAGAACATTAACCCCTTCATAACCAGCATGGCAGCGCTGAAGCATCCTCCTGGAAAGTAGGACAACAGAGTTAGGTAATTACATCAGGTAAGTAGGCCTCTCACACAGTACAGGTGAAATGACAGCAAGGGCTTAAGCAGCAAAACAAATTGGGCTTTCTCCACTTTACTTGCAAGCACAAAAACTAGCAGAAGGGTCCAATTTTTGTTGATGCTGCTTGTATCGATCGCAACAGAAGTCACTGAAAGGAACCAAGGGATTCAGTGAACAACTCATCACCTTCCTCCAGTAGACAGGACAGTTCTATCGTCTTGGATCTTTTATTTTGCTCAGTATCGTATGGCCCGGGTGGTCAATGAGAACAGAAATAGTGTTCTCAAAAACAGTGCATTTTATTTCCAGCTCATCAAGACCACTCAGTCACATCCAGGAGCTTAAGAATTACTTCCAAGTAACATAACCAAATGTAGCAGATTCCAGGACAGCCACTGTTTCAAGAATAAAAGCAAAAAGGCAAATCAAAACACAGTTCTTGTCACTCACGCTCAGTGTACGTAGATTAAAAACATCCAGCTTCTAAAAGGAAGCGAGCACTGCCTTATTACAGTGGGTACTCATAATCTCTTCAGCAGAAAGCACAACTGTCAGGAAAATTAAAAACCAGAGATCAGAACAGAATTATTTAGCAAGTGAACTTGTTACCAACAGAGTGCAAATGAGACAAGCCAGAGCTGTTACCCACTGACAGCACGCATCCTGCAAGCCTCACCTGTGCCTGGCACTGCACACAGCCTACGCCCAAAGAGTCTGGTGATGGCTCTCAAGTACAGAAGCAAATAAGGGAATGCAATCTCAGACCACAGAAATAAAGAGTCAATGATCAAGATAGCAGTCTAAATGGTAAAGCGTGAAGGTAAAATCAGAACTACTGTGAAACTACAAGGCTGCTCAGGCCCAGCACAAAAAAAAAAAAAGCTTTCTTCCTAACATTTTATCTTGAACGTTAACTGTCAAAAGAGAAAAGATCACACTGCTTAATGACACAAAATGCTTGACGTGAGGTATTAATCACCTTTTGACAGAGATCTGTTTGTGCTGTTATACGTTATCCGAGTGACAAACTCCACCTTGGGATTCACTTCCGACAGGCGTCAGTAGTGTGTGGACAACTCACTTCTACCTTGCATTCCTGGACCACTGTGTACCAGGTCTGCTCCCGTTCTTAAACGCAGCTGGCTTCTTGGCACATAATCGTAAATTCCTGTGTGGTTTTAAGTGATTAGTTAAATTAAAAAGAAATCACTTGCTGCTTTCAAATCATACTCAAACAGTTCATGCACATATCTCAAGTTGCTTTCAAGGATGAGGGAAACATGCTCTTCATCAGTGTCATCTAGTTATTAATTACGTTTTGTTCCTATAAAACATTGCTTCAGCGGCAACTTAAAGGAATAGACTCTTGCTTTGATTGCCAGGGTAACCAGATCTGCCTCTTCATGCCTTTTGTTTGCCCTCTCATTGATTCATTAACATGTCTCAATCAACGGAAGTAGAAGCAAAGGAAAATGTGAAAGAAAACTGAACATGAGATTAAAGTAACAGGTAGACTTGTAATACTCAGGAGCTTCAAAGAAGGAAGGTTAAATGAGACTAAGGCTCTCTGAAAGGTTCTGGGATTCAGAATTAAGAATTTTAAGAATGCTTTAACTGTAAGTGCTCTATACACACTGGCCCAACAACGCTACATACCCATCCTCACTTCACATTGAGCGGCTGAGCAAACACCTTACCAAAACCTTCCACAAAATCAGCTTCTTCTCCATAGCAGCTGGTCTGCCCTTTTTGGGAATGCTTTTTCTTAAGACAAACTAATTCTTCTGACCAGATAGCAACATCAGTGTCAGTAAGCCTTGCCAGTGAAAGCTGAGCCTTCATCAGCTGACACCAAGGACAGCCATTATACAGCAACGTGCTCATCTCCGTCCATTTGGGCACCCCATGCTGCAGGCTGAAGAGGATGGTTTTGTGCAGCCTGTGATCAACCTACCAGCACAGCAACACATCCTGTTTTGGGCACCTCATCACAGCATTACCTTCAGACATTTACTCTAATTTTATGCTCTGGTTTACCATTGCTTTATCTGGGAAGTACCAACAGTGCTTCAGTCTCAATTCCATGCTGAATTTGACCCAGGTTAATTGTTATTGCTGGCAATCTGCAAGCTGTGTGGTAAAAGAGCCAGCTGACAACATGACAACAGCTTCTTACATGAATTAGTGAGATGCAGACACAACCAAGCCAAGGATTGAAGGCACAAAGATCCAGACTCCAGTTTTTCCACTGGAAGCCATCCCTGCAGAGTGCTGCCCAAGCACGCCAGGGGAAGCCTGTGCTGCCCTGCCAGTGCTGCTCTCCTGGGTCATAGCTACCCATTCAGCATAGCTTCCCAAGCATATGCTTCCTCTCCAGCTGGTTTTAAATTACTTCTAACTGCCAAATATTCTTTACTGCATTTACTTCCCAGTGATGATTTAAAATAAATGTTTATTTTTAAATCATATTTGACATTTTATTAGGTACACTGGAAAATAAACCCATTCCTACATATGCAAAAATTAGGAATTAATGAGGTCTGGCAATTATCTTGATGGAATGAACCAAGTGACTTAGTTGCATATACAGAGTTTTACTAGAAAAAAAGCCTGCTCCAGTAGTTTAAAAACAAATGAAATTGCTTCTTATTGATTTTAATTTAGGTTGAAACACTAGCTGTCTCTCCAACAAAGCCAGAAATGGGAACAACTATAAATGAGTACAAAATGCGATAAGATCGACAGATTCTCAGGCAATCTAGTATAGAGATGACCTCCAGCTTAGATGGTAGTTAAAATATGACAGCATATGTATGGATCAATAAATAAGTTTGCATTTGTCTCAGCACCAAATGCTGCGGAGATGCATGTCTTTTTTCCTTTGTTACTCTAAAACGTTGTCCAATTAAGCTCTACTGGTTTTTCTTACAGATCGTCTAGATTCTAATTTACAAATAAAATCAAGAGAAGCAATTAAATGTTAAGTACTATCAGCATGTTTCCCCAAGTGATGCACATGTGCAACAGAATAGAAGTAGTCCAATCTTGATACAGAAGGGCAGGTTACAAATTGAAATACATTTGTATTATCATTACTTGCAGGCTTCACGCTCTAGCAAGTAGGAACGCTGGGCACCACACTCCCCTTTCGTGCACAGCAGAGGCTGACCAGGAGCTCCCACAGCCTGCAGCAGATGCACTTAAATGTTATTTCTGCAAGCATGGATGCAGAGCAGGAGCAAGCCAGAGCTCATGGTGAAGGAGCAACCAGGTGCTCAGGCTGCACGGAAAGAACACATACACCACTGACTGATGTGGGAACGGGCTTCTGATGATGGCCATCTAGTCCATCACTTCTAATGTCAGTGAAAGCCTTGCTGGCACGCTGCCTGGCAGCTCCTCCCAGCTCTACAGCTTCACCCATGGTGAGGGCCTGGCCCACGCTGCGCTCCGTCCTCCTGAAGCAGACAGGACATATTGGTTACAATCAACAGCAATCAAGTTTATGAACCTTTCATCATTCCAGAACTTGATCCAACATTAGCTGATAGCAATGGATCAGATCTTATCGGTGGGTTTTGCTGAAGGCCTGCACGTTTGGAACACTGGACTCCCTCACTTAGTTCAGTCATAAGGATCTCTCCCTCCACAGGATCATATTAACAGGAGGAAAAGTGATCCACCCTCCCCACCTGGTGCATGGTACAACTTGCCCAAGACAACCATGGGGAAAAGCTGAAAGAATCAAAATGAGGACAGCTTAATGGAAAGATGGTCAAAGCAACAGGGCACATCTCCTAAACTCTCACAATTAGCTCAATACTGGCTTCCCCCTACCTACATCCACCAGAAGAAAATGAGGATATTACAAGAAATGCTATTTCTACCAAAAACACCAGGATGATTAACAATAAGGGGGCAAGGGAATGAATGGGGAAAAGCACATTCCTAAACAATCCATTGCCTCCTTGGGGTTCCACCCAAACGGCCATCCACTCCTTGAATTCCAGTGAGGCTCAGAGGGCATCTGCACTGTTGCAAGATTTACCAACTGCTCCTCCCTTACGAACTGCATAGAGGGGAAAAAAAAAAAAAAAGCAGAGCAAAAGACAAGTGTAAGACATTAAGATCACAGAGGACTACTGTTCAAGAGACCTGCCTTTATAACAGTAAAGTTGCCTTCCTAGCTTTTGTGTAGCCACTTAAAAAAAAATGGAGTAAGAATTAGTGATCCAGGCCACATCCAGTGAACTGCAGACTATTTTGTTCAGCACTGGCTCTGATAACCATCTAGAAGTCATGCTAGGCAAACAATCAACGTGAGCCTTCTTGCTGTGGCAGAAAAATAGGCCACTGAAAATCCTTGGACAAACAGAAAGGGCAGCAGCATTGTGCATATAAGATATGAGTAAGACCCATGCTTAGCTCTGGTGTGCACCTTTCTAAAAATAAGTTGTATAAAGACCTGGAGAGAAGTAAAAAAAAAAAAGAAATGGCTGTAAAAATTATTCAAAGACTGGATAAAATCTGATAGCAAGAGGCTTGTGCAGCTCAGGTCACTGAGTTAATCAGAAGGACACTGTGATATGGATTGATTGCAGGGTCTAAGTACTTTCATGGGAAGAAAATACCAGAGGGCTCTTTAAACTGGTAGAGAAAAGTGGAACAGATACAGGACAGTTGTTAATACAGCTCTGTGCTTGCAGGCTGAGCTCTGTGCCTAACGTCTGAGTTATTGCAGAATGAGAATCTCAAAGTATTTGCAATAACCACTTGTTTGGTTTCTTCATTTTTGGTGGCTGCTTTATTCAATGGAAAGAAGTTGGGTCTGGCTTCAAAATAGGCATAAAGCAAATAATCCCTTTTTAAAAAAAGGAACCTGTTGACAGCAAGTCTCACACCTTCCTTCGCAACAGCCACAGCTTTGGTCAAAGAACAGAGCGCAGCCCACCAGAACGACTCCAAGGGCTGCTGTGCATGATGAGCATCCCTCCAGAAAGGTAGAATTTAGCAGAAGGACTACACATCCCTGCCTCTCACCCCAAAAATCACAGACGTGGTTTCACACTTCATCACACGGCAAAAGAAAGACTCCCAATGAAGTACAGAGACTGTATCAAAACCACGAACCTTTGACAAAGGCAGCTGGTGGAAACATCGTAAAGAACAGGCACAGCCATTTTTCAGAACAATCACATGAGGGCTATGGCACAAATCCTCACCTGACAAAAGCTGCCAAAGAAACAGCAGCATCAACGGTGCTACGACAATTTGCAAAAGCTGAAGACCTGCCATTAAGTTAAGATAAAACACTGTAAGCCTGCAACATTTTGCGCCCCAGGTTTACAAAGATAACAATGAATTAATTCGCAGTAAACAAAAGAGAAGCATTTTACAGTGCATAAACAAATTTGTAAGAAACGATTTAAAAAGTCACAGCTTCCAAAAATGCTGTCACCAAGCCTGTGTTTTTAACACTTACTTAAATAGCTAAAACTGCACAAAGGTGTTGCGATGGAACACAAACAGATCTACATAAGCCATATAGTCTGATGCAAAACCCTTGGGCAAAAGAAGAAAAATAAACAACTAATTTTAGAACCTGAATACTCTATTAGCAATTCTCGCCAATTAAAAGATGATGCAACTGCTGTCAACAGGCAAATTTTAGTTGTATGTTGTATTTTAAACATGGATTTAAATACAAAATACACAAGCTCCGGCGCTGTGAGAACAAGAAGTGAGCTGGTTACTTGTAGCACCGAGGCCAACAAGAAGAGAAGTTCCACCCTACCTCTCATTCCATCTCCAAATGGATGCAACGTTTCAGAGACAGTTATGCCACACAGACTTAATTTCCACTTTGACTGGAGCACACCCTTACAACAGTCTCCAGGAGGCTGCAAGAACTGCAGGAACCTAAATACCGATGGAAGTCAATAGAAAAAATAATCCTTAAGCTCACTTGTGATAGCAGTGTAGATCTGTACTTAATTATTTGAAAGCTACCGCCCAACTTCGTTGTCTGGATTTTAACTTCCCCACAGGAGTGAGAGTGATAGAAAAGATATACAACCACAGAGAATGAAGATGCAAGAGGTTGGGGGGAGAGAGCACTCATATGCTGAGGTCCACAAAGCTGAGGCTGATATAGATCACCATCCACTGAAAACAAAGGAACACACAAAACTTGCTCTTAAATGATGTGTAAATTAGTTACTTTAAAACAGATTTAATAGGAGAGCATCTCTAAGTATACCAAACCATAACTGAAAGAGCAGTGGTCCTTGGTGCTGCAGGAGGTTCTGCATGGACATCTTTCTTTTTAAGAAATCAAATACGGTCCGAAGAAAGCAAGCATCAGGACAAAAGAGTTTCTATTTACTTCTTCAGTAGAAAAATGGCTTCTTGAGTGTGCAGGGCACAATTGGTTTTGCCTTCCTGTCTTGCTTGCTTACCCACCACTGCTTGCAGTGAAGGCCTCTTCCACTCTGGGACAGCCAACCCTGCTTTTCTACCAGCCTGACAGAAACCAGCCACTGAACTGCAGGTCTAAGACAGCAGGCTGCTAACAAACAATCCAAACGGTAGATGCTTTTGTAGGAGCAAACAGCCAAGGCAGTGCTGTGACTAAAGCAGGTATTAGGTTATTTTCAGTGTTGCTCCCAAGCCTCCTGCAAGGACAAAGAATGGAAGAAGTGAAGGAGGGAAAACTGAACAACCGCCTGCTTTGCTTGCGAGGAGTTATCAGATAGCTGCCCCTTAGCATCAGCAGAATAAACCAGCTCCAACAGAAGAACTGTAACAGACACGTTTTATTTCCAAAAAGAGAACAAAACAGCTGCCACAAGACCAAATAACATCCCATGTTCCGCTTCAAAATACCAATGCAGCTCTTCAGAGCTCAAGGTCTCATTCATTACCTATCTGCAAGCAGAGAAAAGGATTTTTCAAAGCAGCTTTCCTCAGCTAAGCATCCAAGTCTCAAAACACCTCGATTTTCTTTAGAAAGGCCTCCATGCTATGAATGCAAAGTCCCTCGAAGCAGACACTGGCACAGGATAAACACATTCAGGCATCACTGCAGCATTTATGCATAGAAAAACTGCAACACCCACGTCAATTGAGATTTTGTGTGTCAGTTCTGCTGGCAGGTGCACGGTGCGGTCAAGTTTTAGGTTCTAGTAAATGGTTCATCATTATTCAAATGACTTGATAATTAAGAACACCAGTACTTCAACTCCCAAGCAAGCTTAGAGACGCATAATAAAACCACATTAAAAACAACAAGGCCACGTACCAGCTGATTTTACTTCAACCATAGTTCTCTCAAAGACTAGTTCAAATTGCCCAAAGGTGAGCCCATTCACCGGAATAAAGACATATCTTACAGTGATTGCATGAATGTCTTTTTTTTTTTTTTACTGCCTTGCTCTCCCTCCTCCCTCAATCAGATGTGGAGATGATTCTCCACCACTGCTTCCCAAGAGTACTGCAAAGAACCAGAGAAAAGGAAAAACAAAAACAGCAATACCCACGGAGTATCTCAGCTGTTCTGCTCGCATTCTGTGCCCCCATTCATCTGTTCATTTTCTGGGTGGGAAGCCTCTCTGCTTAGGCTACAAACACATTATAGCTCAAGGCAAAAAAACAGGAATCCACTGCACCTCGGCAGCTGTGCATAAACAGGAGGAGTGTACACAGAAAGGCCAGCACCTTGAGGCACAGTTAGTGCAGCCCTCATTATCCAAGGATACAACTGTCCTCACTGCAGTGGTGTTAGGCTGCTCTGCAGAGCCACACTGTGAGTTAGCAGTGCTGGAAGGAAGGAGCGAGCCATACTGACTTAGGTCAGGTACAGCAGGAGTCTAGTCAGCTACACAGGTAACAAGCACCAGCATTACCACAAGCTGCCAAGTAATGGGAAAGGTAAATGATGGGACAAGGGGGAATGGCTTTAAGCTAAAAGAAGGGAGATTTAGGTGTGACATTAGGGAGAAATTCTGTACACAGAGGGCGGTGAGGCAGTGGCACAGCTGCCCAGAGCTGTGGGTGCCCCATCCCTGGAGGTGCTGAAGGCCAGGCTGGATGGAGCCCTGGGCAGCCTGAGCTGGGGGGAGGGGGCAGCCAGCCCATGACACAGAGTTGGAACTGGGTGGTCTCCAAGGTCCCCTCCAACCAAAGCCAATCTATGGTGATTCTGTGAAAGCTAGCTATATCCAAGGATGGCTTCTCTCGCTGTTTCCAGCTGTTTATTGACACAGGGTAAAAACGAGCCTCTTTCATACAAGCTACCCTCTAGCTGGATATCTCCATGTGGTCACAGCCCAGGTTTCTCATCTCACTGTGAAAGCACGCACTAATTACCATCCTCCTTCTCTCCTCTACCAAGCCGACACAGGTCAATTCCTCCTGGCAATCCATGGAGTCACACTCCTGCCAGCCCAGTGCAATACTACATGGGCCTACAGGTCTCACTTGGAAGAAACATCAGCAGGAGGTTATCTGGTGAAGAAGGGAAACGTCTGTAAAAGTGCACATGTACCTAAAGCAGTCCTCAGAAAAGATCTGTAAAAGCACAAATTAACCCATGTGGGGCACACCTGCATCCTCAAATGCCTGAACACCTTCCAAGGATTTGTTTTCAGGTAAGTCTCCACTTCCTAAAATACTTAAAGTTCAATTCTAGCCAACAGTTTAAGTACCACAGCACATAAATGTAAATAATTACAGTTTGGTCAACACACAGCAGCAACTCTGATCTTAAAAAATGGAAGGACAGCAACTTGGGCAAACAGAAGTAAGTATCATTTTTTCCATAATTTCACAGATTAAAGTGATATATTAGCTAAAGAACAGTGCTATTACTGTACCCTTAGGCTTTGGATCACATCATGCCACATGTTCATTTGGCTCCTAAAGAGCAGCAACCAAATGATTAGCATTTTTTCCAAGAGTAGTTGAGATTAATAGTCTGAAGTCATTTCTTTAGCTTAACCATGAAACTCAAACACTGAATCTAGAGCCAACTTTAATAACACTATTTCAGAAAACCCCAAGTTAGTCCTTGAGCACCGATCAAGAGGTGAACAGGGTCCTCACCGTTATCTGGATTGGCTGTAATTGGATACAAACCCCAACCAAACTCGAGCATCTTGATAACAGCACAGCTTTAACTAAGGGCGCACATATAACTAAAGACACCACTTCCCTCACTAAAGAAACAGAAGCTGTGAGCAAAGCCACCACCCTACTGAAATCAGTATAGGTGTTTTTCAGTGATTTCTATGGTCTCCAAATCTTCCAGTTCTAGGTTTAGAGGGCGAGCAAAGAGCTTAGCACTGGTTTCTTTTTTGAGCTGCACTAAAGCATTTTATTTCCCAATGCTCAGCTGTTCCTGCTCTCAGGCGGAGGAGCAGAGGTGACAGGGTAACCCTTAACAGAGCTCAGCAGGCCCCGTCTGCTCAGCAGAGGCTCCCAACACGATACAGGAGGAACGACAAGCAACAAGATAGCATCTCTGCACCAGACCCACAGAATGTGCCTCACTGCTCTGACCAGAACATACTCTTTTTTTTTTTTTGAGCTTCAAAATCCCTCCATCCCCATTTCCTAGTGAAAAAGGAGAGGAATTAGGGCATGAGAGAACAGCCAGAGATGCCATAGCTCCTACACAAGCTTCCCTCGCTCTCCCAAGCAGAGCAGCATCCCGAACCTGAACACACACAAACCTGAATCTCTTCAACGCCCCATTGTGACTGAACTCCAGTCACCCCTAACTTGCATTCGTTTACTTTTTGGAAGTGCCTCCCCTCCATGAGGCCTCCTGCTCCCTCCCTAACTTCAGGGTGCTCTCACTCTCTGGCTGCCGGTGCAAGCGGCTCCTCTGACAGCCTGAGGACTCCAGAAAGCCACATGCTGGCTCTGTTAACCACAGCTCAGCTCCTGCAAACCTGCTCCCACACGGATAGCAAAGCTCTCCCTGAGCTGCCCCCAGAAGCGTGCCAGCCGGCTCGCATAGCCTGGGAAGGCTCATTCAACATTCTTTATCTGCAAGGACTCCATTAGCGGCTTCCCGGAATGCAAAGTGTATTTTAAGAAGGCACTGAAAATAAGGGATAATTAAAATGTAAGAAGTGTCATCTTCATAAAAGCCACAGGACTAAATAAAGTCTTGGAGGGCCCTCTCCTGTACATTCCGTATTTCTCTACGTGCACAACACACCTTCCTCTGCAAAACCTTGAACAAACAAAGGCAGTCTTCCCAGCACCTTGGCAAAACAGCCAAAGCAGCATTTGATTCGTTCCTAAGAAAAGCTCTGAGGCTATTTTTCCCCCCAGGCAGAAGATAGTTGTAGCAGAATTACCTCTCGACTCGGAAGGATGAAGACTCAAAAAAAAAAATCCAAAACCCATTTACAAACACCAGGACGGCGACAATTTCATTCACAAAGGCAGAGCTAATCTAGATTTATGCATCTTGTCAAAGGAAACACCAACAATTATCACCCAGAGATGACAGGATTGTCACAGCAACAGCCACAAACGCACAAAGGTGCACTTCTTCCTTTACAAGAAAGTATTCATCTCTCAGCAGAGCACTGAGCAACTACATAGAAGGGTATCACAGCAAGATTACTATTTACGTCTTACTGATTTTTGGTACTGTGAATTTAGATTAATGAGCAAACAGACCCCATGGAAACAACCTCTTTTACCTTGTCTTGGTTTGATTTATTAAGCAATGCAATTACCAGTGACAAGCCCACAGAGAAATGCACTGAGCTTAACACTTCAGAAACAGCAAAACCTTACCGCGGATTTGTGCGTGCAAGGATGACTCCCTCCTCTGAGTGCAACCACAGGGACAGCAACACATGCACCCACCTACACAGCGAGCATCGACTGCAATCCTAATAAAAGAATACTGCCAAGATTTGTTTGGAGCATGGTTCATTTATTTTTTTGAAGAAAAATTAGCCTTTGTGCTTCTTCACGGAGTGAATTAGAAGGGAGAAAACAAGTCGTGACCTCTTATATTTAAAGAGAGCTGGATATGAAGCAGAGGGGGGAAAAGATGCTTGTTACTTAGCACATAAAATAACACACACCTGAGATCCTCAGGAAACACAGTGAAAGGAGCTGAAACGCTCGCAGTAGACATGAAATGGTTAATAACGGCTGGGATTCCCCGCCAACACAAATTCCAATGATTTGCCATTGGATGTTGTCAGCACCAATGTCCTGTTCTAGTCCACTGAGATCCTCCCTGCAGCTTCCCTGCCTCGGGCATCTCCCATGCATGATCAGAGTCCGGAGCGCTGCCTGCCCCTCACGCACACTCACACCCCAGGAATTGCTGCTTTTCAGGAGAAGGCAAGGAAAGAGCAGCGAAGTCACTGCGGTCTGACATGGCTTTCTCTGGACAAAGAATAAATGCAGCCTGGACAACGGTCTGCTTCCCAAGCAAACCCTTAGCGACGGACGGCCCTGAGACACCCCCAAGTATTACACAGCTGTTTTACAGCTTCGGGCATGGAAGAGTTCACCTACACACAGCCAACAGCCACAGACCTGCTACTCCCTGATATTCAAACCACAATGCAAATATTAGCAGGTTCAAACACCACTGATCTAAATCTGCACGTCTCGCAGTATTGTTATATTAAGCCTACATCGCAGCTTGTTTTCCTCAAGCGTGCCTAGAGCCTGCCTTCTAGATGTAATTACTGTGCAATATATATCAGAACCAGAGAGAAAGGCTTCACTCTGAGGGCTGGAATTGAGAAGAAATCAATACAAAGGAGATAAATGTTTCTTCAAGAGCTGCAGAGGTATTAACCCTCTCTGCAGCTTATTTTCTTTTCACTTCCAATCATTTTACCACCCGAGAAGCTGCTGGAAAGACCGGGATACAGCAGCTCTACCTGCTCAGCTCCGCGCTTGAGGTTCGAAAAAGAAATAAAATAAAAACGAAGTGCTTTTTTAAAAAAAAAAAAAAGTGTAAGTTGCTGCAACGCTTCGAGAACTGCAGCCGTGCTCCCGCCTGCACACGCGGAGCAGCCACAGCCGGGCAGCGCCAGCAGCACGCGGCACCACGAGCCACGCGTGGCCCCGCACCGAACGCACAGCACAGAACGCACCTCACCGCGACCCCCGCGGGAGGGTGGCAAAGCCCCGAAGCGAATAA
Source organism: Numida meleagris (assembly GCF_002078875.1). NCBI lineage: Eukaryota > Metazoa > Chordata > Aves > Galliformes > Numididae > Numida > Numida meleagris. Next base: position 12,692,197 of record NC_034419.1, on the reverse strand, counting down.
AGAAAGAGAAAACGTGGGGGAGGGGGGGAAGCGAGGCTCGGGGTGGGGTTAAGGCATTTTCAGGACGGTCCTGAGGAGCAGGGGCAGCCCGCCGCTCGGGTTCGGGCTCAGCAGCCTGCGAGCGGGCGGCGCGGAGCCGAGGGGGCCCGGCGGCTCAGCCCGAGGCAGCGCGGCCCCGCAGGCGCAGCGGCGGCGACAGAGCGCCCCTGGCGGGGGCCGGCGGCACCACGGCCCGAGACCGAGCTCCCCCGGGCCGGGGGCGCTGCCGGGGCCGCGGGTCCCGGAGCGGGGCGCGGAGCGGGAGCAGCGCTCGGGCGTCGCGCGGCCGCCGCGTTTCGGCGGAAGGTGCGGGGAACAGCCACGCGCCGCCGAGAGCGCGGGGTGGGAAAGGGCGGGAAGGCGCGGGGCTCCTCACCCTGCGGCCCGCATCGCCGCCACCCGCGGGGCGCGCGGAGTCAGCCCCGGCGCGGAGCGGACGCGCAGCTCCGCGAACCCCCGCCCCGCCAAGGTCAGCGCGCGGTACGGCGGGGCAGCTCCGCGGACGCGAGCGGGGCGGGGAGGGCTGAGCGCCGCGCGCAGAGAAGTTTGTAGCGGGGGAAGGAGACCGAGAGCAGGAATCGGGGCGCCGCTCCCGCGGCTCGACGGGAGCCCTCGGGCGGCCCTTCGAGAGCGGGGAATCGCCCGGGGACCCCCCTCGGGCCGCCCCACGCCGCGGCGACTGCGCCGCACCGGAGAGGGGGGAACGCGGCAGCGCGGAGCTCGGCGCCGGCACTCGCGGGAGCGCCGCCCGCAGCACGGGGAACGCGGCCTCGGGGTTCCCGCCGGCACCCGCGGGGTCACGGACACCGGGATTCCCCCGCACCGCCGCGCGCACTCACTCACCGGGGAAGCACACCACATCATGGAGCACGGAGCTGGTGATTTTCAAGAAAAAGATCCACCAACACGGTTGCAGTAGCCTCCGCATGTCCAAAGCCGCACATCGAAAGAGGGGAGAGGGGCTAAAACAATTAACGCACAGGGAAATTAAAAAAAAAAAAAAATTTAGGGAAAAAAAAAAACCACCGGAAAAAGGGGGGGGGGGGGAAAACCCAAAAAAAAAAAAAAAAACTTGTTGAAAATAAGTTTCAACCCGCGCCCCGCGATCCTGCGGGAGAAAGCGGGGGGCTGCTGCTCGCCTCCTCGGCGCGGAGAGAAGCCCACAGCCGCGGGGCAGGCGGGCGGCTGCGCGCCGGAGGGCGCGGGGACCCCGCGCGGCGCAGCGCGGGGCGGGCGGCTCGGGGCGCTCAGGCGGGCGGCATGCCGCGGAGCGGGAGCTCACAGCCGCCTCCGCGCACGAGCGGGCGGGCGGCGGTCAGCCGGGGCCCCGGCGCGCTCCATCCTGCCGTACAGGAAGTGGCGGGCGAGCCCGGATCCTGGCGGAGACTTTAAAGCGGGGCGAGCGAAAAGGGAGAGGGAGCGCGGCGCGGCGCGGCGGCGAGGAGACGAGAGGAGAGGCGAGAAGAGGAGAGGAGAGGCGGCGGCGCGCCGGGCGCCCCGGAGGCGCGCCCCCGCCGCCCTTAAAGCGGCCGCGGTGGTGGGGCGGGGACGCGCTTGGCCGCGGGGCCCCGCTCGTGTGCGCGCCCCGCGGAGTGCGAGTGCCGCGAGGAGCGCGGAAGGGAGCGGAGGCGGTTTGCCGTTTGCACTCTTACCCAGCGGTGTCTGTTTGGAGTTACTCGTGCCATTACGCCGCTCTCCGTGCTCGCGGCAGGAGGCGGGGGTTCGGGTTGGGTGTCCCCCCGGCACCCCTTGCCCCCTCCCCCCCAGTACCGTGTGTCATTGTGGGTATCGCCAAGGGTGTCTGTCTCCCCGAAATCGCACAGCTCCCCTCCGTCCCCCTCGGTGCTGTGCACCGTACTGGGTATTGTCAAAGCCCCCCCCCCCAAAATCTTACAGCATTTTTTTTTCCATCTAACGCTGTGCTGTGTGTTGCTACCAATCCTCATCAAAATCACACGGCTTTTTTTTTTTTTTTTTTTTTTTTTTCTTCCCTCCCCTGCACTCTGCATCATTCTGGGCATTGCCAGAGGTCAGCCACAAAACCAGACAACTTTTTGTCCTCCAGTTCTGTACTGGGCATTTCCAGAGAGCCCCCATCTCAAACTCTCATGCCTCCCCCCTCGCCCCCCCCCCAAAAAAAAAAAAAATCCCACATTTTTATTCTCTCAGTAATATGCATCGCTCTGGGAACAGACAGAGGTCACCCACAAAATCATTCTTTTTCCCCCAGTACCCTATACATGAGGTATTTCTAAACCCCCCCACCTCCCAAATGAAGCAGTGTTCTTGCAGCCAGGTGAAGCCTGTCCCCAGGTGCTCCATATCCAAGTCCCGACCCACAGCCCACCCCCAGCAGCAGATGCTGAGCGAGTGATAACTTTGTGCAGGAAACAGGAACAGAAAATGGTGTGAATTCAGGATGAAGGGATGGTTACTTGCGCTTGGCGTTTCCTGCCACTGCCGTGGTCTGCTGGAGCTTAAATTTCATTCAGAAGTAGTTTTGCCTGTTTCTTTGGTAATTATTTCCATTACAGAGATCGTGTTTCAGAAGGGAAAGGGTTTGGCAGGGGTTTATCAGTGCGTGCTGTGCTCAGCTCTGGCGCTGTCATTTGCTGTGACCATCTCCTCCTTGCTTACCTGAGCGCCTTCCGCATGTGTGGTGTTCCAGAGGAGAAGAGATGGGGGCAGGAGGAGCAGCAGAGTAAGGAAATTCAGGAGTCGTGTTCATTCAGTGCAGTGGCAGTGATTTTCCCTCCCCCAGCCTCAACCACAGCACAGTTACCCAAGGCCCGAGTGTTTACCAGGGCTTCGCCCTGAGTTTTCTGAAGGAGGCGGTGGCCTCGTGTCCATCCAGGTGTGCCCCACGCCAAACAGGTGCCAAATCAGCAGCTTACTGCAGCCCAAGGGCCCCTAACTAGGAAGCATTGTGTTTTTGTAGGCTTTCTTTTGCCTTTCTCTCCACAGCCCAGGTTGCGCCTGCCAAAAATCACAGTTGGAAGTTAAGAATGCAGTCCTTGCTAAAGAGAACAGTGTTTATCCCAACAGGGATTTTAACAGAGCAAAGATTTAAGGACGTGATTAGATGCTTTCTGCCCTTCAGGGCAGCGCCCTTTGGGGTGTGCAAGGAGTGGAGAAGGCGCTTGCGTAAGGGTTTATCTGAAACACAGCAAAGGCTTTATAGGCCCTGAAGAAAGTTCTTATCCAAGTTATTGTTCACTAAATCACTTCTCAAAACAGGTGGAGTTTAAAGGTTGGTTTCAATTCTCATAAAGGCAAAGATAAAATTTAAGGAGCTAAATTTCTCTGCGTTGTTGTTCCTATGCAAAACAAACAAACGAAGGAACAAAAACACACACAAAACCACAGATCCTCACCAGTGACGTTGATTTGCTCATTGGGCTGCAAATTATTCCCTTTTCCCCAGCCTGTTCCTGAGTTTACTGACTTAAGGCAAGAGCGAAGCAGGCAGGCTGCCCTCCAGGGCCGAGACTCACCTGGCACATTAGAGGCACTCTTTCAACAGGTGTCATTAAATGTGAAAAGTTATTAAACACTATTGCAATCTCGCTAAAGAAGAACAGAAGCAATGGATTTTTTTCAAGGAGCTATTTGCGTCAGTATTTTTCTCCCCGCTTCAAGATCCTTTGTGAAAGCTATTAATTATACCATTTTATATTTCAAATATATTTTGTACATTACTTTACAGTTTTCTATTCTGGAAAATTACCAATCTGAAGCTGCCTCCATATCGTAGAATTGGAGGAATTATGTTTCCCATCCTCAGAGCAAACATGCAAGTAAGATGGAGAATGCATAAGCAGGAGAGTGTCTCCTGAGGAGCACGGATGACTTCAGTCCCCTATAAGCTGCTAAGAAAGGTTTTAAAATAGCAGTGTTCCCATATAAAAATCTAATAAAGTAAAATAAAAGAGAAGTGTTCAGGATGGATATTCACAGTAGACCCTTCAGGTCCAAACTTTTAAAGGCAAATCTGTAAGACCCAGCTGTCGGCACGGCCAGCTTGGCGCAGCACGCTGTGGTACAACATGTACAACGACCCACTTTTCCTGGAGTGACAAATCAATCACTGCATCATCACACATCGGTTTAGGGGCTGTGGTGACGGAAGTAGCTTTGTTTCACATTAGAGATTTGGGTGGGCAGGGAGACGGAAAGATGTATGCTGGAGATCCAGGGAACAAAATTAAACACGGTCAAATGAGAATCCATTTCCTGCGGTATCTCTTCGCCTGTGGCACACTGTCTATCAACAATACACAGGTACAAATTGGCCTGGAGATGTAGCTTTAACTATCCAACTGAGAAAACTGCATTAGCAGCGTGCTGCTCTGCTGGACGGGCGCCGCGTGCCTGGGAGCGTGTACCTTACACAGGGCAGCTGGGTCCCTCACGGTGACTAAAGTACTCCGATGCGATTAAAATAACTGCTCCTGCACAAAGAGATTGGAAAGGGACATTACAATACAGTGCAGTTAAACCAGATTGATGGTGTTCTGCAAATCTTGCAATATTTACCGTTAAACATGGTGGGTGCTGGCAAGGTGAAAGGAATAGGATCAGCACTCTGTCTGGTTTGCATGGAACAGTGAATAACGTGAGATAACTTTTATCTTTTTTCTCCCTCCTGTTTGAACAGGTAATATTTTTATACTGCCTTCATCAACATATGGGTATCACTCCTGGGAAAGGAATGAAAGTCTGTTAATTTATTTGATCAGACAAGAGAAATAATAGAAAACTGAAGCGAAGGCTCACATTTGTCATGTGTTTGAATTAGTGGAAAGCTGGAGAAAGCAGAAAAATGTTGCGAGGAGTTCAAAGATGAGAGGGTTTATTGAATTAGAAAAATATTAATAGCATTAATCATCCCCAAAACAGGCTTCTTAACATGTATAATGATTATATAAAGGATTGAGGAAATAAAAATGAAAGAAAAAAAAGTCAGATATGGAAAGTTACATTTTTCTGTGTTAAGAAAAAAAAAGGGATAAATTTCTGCTGATTTACATCCATCCAATCTGACTGGAATGGGTAACCCATGCGGAAAATACCAGGTAAGGATCTGGCCCCAGAAGGATATATCAACATGAAGGATCTGAAGATGCAGCTACACTTCAGGTTACGAGTCACATGAGGCACAAACTTCCAGGTTAATTCGGCAGATAGTTCCTATCTAGCTTTGTATAGGAAGGAAGAAAAGGACGCTGAGCTTGTAGTTTCATAAAGTATATTACTGCAGAGCTACTTGCTCATAGCCTCAGGACAGATACATTCTTCTTAGAGTGTGCTGTGAGGCTTTGAAAGCCTTGCATGGTGTCTGAGAAGCTGCTGAGAAAGAGGTGGAGGGCAAGCAAAATATCTGTGAGGGAAAAGGAGGCTTTGTTTTGATATAATCACAACAACAACTGTGTTGTTTGATTTATAAAGACACAAAAATAGGCTAACCCAGAAAGGTAAGGAAAGCAAAATCTTTGGAAAATGTTGATGGGTGATGCAAACTCTAGGTAAAGGTGTAGGACACTTGCAGAGATTACTGCAAGAGTCATCAGGCTGCACATCTGTCGCACTGCCAGCATTATCTCAATGAGGGTATCTGGGCACTGACTTGAGTCATGCTCCTGGATGTCCTGGCGGAGCAGTGTGCCGCAGGGTTTGCAATAGCTTCTTTGGAAGACCGATACATGTATTTCCTCATAATCTATGAAAGGAACCCCCACCTTAGGGGGCACTCAGGCTAAATCATTCAGAACAGGCCCTCGGTCACATGCTGAAATACCCACTTGAAAGCTTCATCCCAGTCTTTAAATCATACATCTCTTTTGTCTCCTGAAATGGCCTCAGAATGACTGCATTCTGCAGAAGCCTGTGCTAGCAACTGGTGCAGTGGAGGGTCAGGCTGATCAGCAATGAGTTTCTTTCTTTCAAAAGCAAATGTAGTTCAAAGTCCTGTGGTATGACCTTGCTAGGGCTGTAAGTGTGTTTAATTCACAAATCCTCTCTTTTTAAAAGAGAAGAAAAAAATTGACTACCAGTGTAGCAGTGAGCAGAGCCAAGCATGTTAATGAGTGGAACTGAGGGATGAGCATGGCAGACCCAGCCTCCTGTCCTGCCTGTCAGTTCCTTGTCAGTTACCTTGTCAGCAGCACACCAGGAACACACCAGCTCCCTAGAACGTAAGGTGGAAATTAACCAGACAACAGACTTGTTAACCCTTTGTATAAATAATGGTTTATAAGTGTTTGTAGCTTTCAATAATATTTGAGTTCAGTGTAAGTGTCGTGAACATTGGTTGTAGGGAAGCAAAAATCCTTGAACCAGCCTGGGTGTTCTTAACACTGTTGTGCAGCTTGCCACTGAGATAACTGCAACTGTCAGGTTTTTTTTTTTTTTCCCCGCACAGCAGCTTTGACATGGGCTCTGTCAAAACTCTGCCAGGGCAATAGGCAGCTGAGTTTGGAGTGTGGGGGTACTGGGATGCGGCCTTGTCTTGTGTCCTGTGCAGAACCATCCACACACAAAACGCACTGTTACAAATGACTTGAGGACATTGCTTACTTCCAGTCTGGAAGACTTTTTCACCTCCCACAATCAAACCATTCTTTAAGAAGGGTTTAGTTGGGTCTGTATTTCCTATAAAGGCCTGAATATATTTATGCAGTAAATATAAAGTTATCTTTCTGAACATAATGGATGGATGAGCCTCTGTGAGGCCTCTGGTTTTCTGCACTTGGCATTGCCGTCATTTAAATTTGCTGAGGTCCCAAGGAAATTTCTTGAAAGCATCTTGAGAACCTTCATAAGAAAGTTGACTCAAGGACAGGCATGGTTTGCAGGCAGCAGGAACTCAGGCTGAAGAGAAGTTCCTATAAGGAATACAGCATGGCTGCAGGGTGCTGTGTATAGACATATTGTAGACACAGTGAATAGCAGTCTTGCCTCTAATAATCTCAGCCTCCAGATCCCTTGTGTTCCTGAGGGCTCCAGAAAGCTAGTAGCACAACAGAGTATTACTCTTTCAAAGGTCTCTTGCATTGCAACCAAAACATCAGACTTCAACTTTTCCCCTGTAGCTAAATCAGTGAGAACACATAAATCAGTCGAAGGTGGAATTTCTGCTGTTCCTTTCCCCCCTTCCATTTCAGTTCTGTTTTCTATCAAAGGAGTTAGTGCAACATGCTCCTGCCTTCCTGCATGGATGTCAAAAAGATGTGTCAGAATCTACTTGTGAAGGGTAAAGTCATAGGCCTGCCACAGTCCCAAGAGGGTGAGGCAATAATGGCTCTGTAACAAGACATGACCTTCTAACATAAACACATCACAAATGGTGTCCAAAGCCAGGCTTCTGAAATTGCTCTACAATGAAGACCAATCAAGCAAAAATGCTTTCCAAGGCAATCCCAGGAGAGCACTTTAAGGTAAAAAAAATCTGTTCTAAAAATGGGAGAACCAGTCTCCAAATCTGTTTAAGAGAAGAAGAGAAAGTTAAAGAGGAACATTTGCCAATGTGTCTTAGAGATACACTCTTCTGAGTGCAGATATAAGAAAATGTACAAGCTTGTGTGTCCTGGCTACCTTTATTTAGCTGGTTAATAACTTAAAACAGCGTTTAGACATCTGAATAATTACATTTTAGACATGAATGCGGCCCCTGGTGAGTGTAGGAGAGGAAGGTCTTGATAGAATAAGGAAAGACATAACATTTATGCGCTATGGGTACAAGTAACTTACTTTATTTTAGGCCCTGGGTGTTGCAGTGGGGAAATTCACGTTGCAGACTGCAGCTTAGTTCTGTCTTAGCCATTCCTCTCTGGCTTCACATGTATATGTTGTAGTTTTTGTCTTACAACATTATCAGCTACTCGAGTATGGTCTTGTGGGAAGCACTCTGGATTTGAATGTGGACAGGCAGTACATTAGCTAATATGATTCCATTAAAAAGGGATTCCATAGCTACTGCCCCAATTAAATGCAGAAGAGTCAATATTAATAAACCTTCCAAAGAAAGGGATAAAATCAAATACCCACAGTGACCCTATAGACAGCAGTGCTAGTCAGATCAATACATACCCATAAGCACTGATGGAAATAGCTAAATAACAAAAACATATCTGGGCCACTGAGATTTGGCAGTACAGCACACCCATAAAGTATCCTTTGTTTTCTCGACATGGCTTTCCATTCCCTTACTCTGCTGCCAAAGATCAGTGTCGTGAGCATGAACTGCCTGTCTGCAAAAAGCCTTTTGCTGGAGTTCATCCTGTCTTCTCTTGATGCCTTGTCTAAAACAGGCTTCTTGGAAGTGAAAAGACGCTGTTTGAAAAGTTGAATAACCAATAATCCATACCCTTGACAGCTTACACCCCCCAAATGCAACTGAAATTATTTTCATGCATCTTTACAATTGTCATCAAATATATCCATTGTAGCTGAGCACAACTCCGCTGATGTAAATAACTGGGCATTCACTTTGTTGGAACTACACTTGGATCTGAGTCAAAGTTTTGCCAGTGCAAGGAGGGATGTGACCAAAAGCCCCAGAAATGCATTGTCTATGTTACTTTCTAGAGTGTTTTGCTACTCTGGAAGTGTTGTAAGACTGTACGCTTATCTTTTCTACCCAGATATCATGTTCATGACGCATATCTTTGTGCCATCAAGGTCTGGTGGTTACAATGCACTGTGCTCTCAGCTACTGCATAGGAGGGTTTAAAACACTTCAGAATTTCAGCATCTGTTTCATGCTGATTTCAAGAGGAGAATGGGAGAAGAACGTGCCAAGTTAAAGAGAACAACAAACACTTCGGGCCAAATTCTTCTCTCATCTATGCTGGTGTAAATCTAATGTCTCTTCATCCAGCTGGCTAGTAGATTTAAGCCAGTATGATATAGGGCAGAGTCAAGCCCTTTAATTTGGAAGAACACAATTACTTCCTCTGGCTCGAGACCAAGAAAATATATTTAAAATATACAATGGATAGTAGAAGAAATTTTGGTTAACAGTTATTTTTATGTGGATATTGCATAAAAGCGCTCCATTCAGGTCTGAAAGCTAGGCTCCGAGATCTCATCCAAAAAGAGGAATGGTTATCGTGAATGCCTGAAAGAGATGTACAACTAAAACTTGCTTAGAACCTTAAACTGTTCTATGAATCAAAATGAACTTATAATTCCAGATTTTAAAATAGCTAGGGATGCACAAATAGATTTTAGCATATATTAAAGGTATCATCTTAAGAAATGTTGTTGGGGAAAAAAAAAAACGCTGTAAGATTAATTATGGTAAAAAAATATGAGACTTCAATTCTTTCCAAGCCATCATAGTTAGTAAAATATTACACCTTTTTTTTTTTTCTATAGCAGAAACACAACAGAACAACATTTTTCTTGAGCGGTCAACGTTAATTGCAAACGGATGGCCACTTCAGAACGTGGGAGTCTTTGCTGGGCCACATTTAATTATATTAATGGCCGACATGTCAGCGTGCCCCGTCCAGCAGCACGGCTGGTGCAGCCGCTGCAGTGGCATTGGCCGAAGCAGTCGTGCCACACGGGGGAGTCTCTCTGCATGCACAGGAAAGTTCCTCAGCTTCATAAATCACTCGCTTTGAAACCTGATTTCTCTGTACCGCAGCGTTGTCAGTTTGTCTGAGAGATAACACAAGAGCTGCAACACTTGGCAGGGTAAAACAAAGCCTAAACTGTGATGTTTCTATAAATGAATTCCTTATAAGTAATGAGAATAGGATTTTGTTGATGGGGAAATGTGTGTCAAGCACGATTCTTGCCAACGTGCTGTTATTTCTGTATGGAATGGTAAGAAAAGATTGAGCTATTTGAGCCATCAGCTAACAAAACACTTCAGATTTTATTTGATCTTTTAGAAAAACAGAGGATGTGGCACGTTCACTGCATGGCATGGCATGGCAACACCTTATCTCAGCACAGTGAAAATAGAACAACAGTGCTGGGGCAGGATTAGGCTGTTTCCACATTCCATTTTTCACTGCAAGGTGGCTTTCAACTGCATCAGATCATCTTAATGAGCTTTCTCCTGGATTTTCATACATCATTCCTACGTCCTTACAATGCCACAGAGAAGACTTCCTTTGCCAGCTCATTGTTACCTGCTACAGATATAGACTGCAGCTAGCACAATGCACTATTATCCAGCAGAACAACATGTACTGACAAACACTGTTTAGTGTATTGGTTACCACTTTGAGAAAGCCAGGGTCACTGCAGAACAATACCGAAAGAGGTCTCACTAGCTTCTTCTCCCTCCTCCATTGAATGAGCTGTTAATAGACAAGCTGTTATAGAGAAAAAGAACTAAATACTTTACTAACTTACATTTGAAGGCTTCTGAATTGCATTAGCTGAGCCAGCTGAGTGAGAGCCAAGGCAATCTCCCCATGATTGTAGAAATTGTGGCATTGAGGCATGTGGAGGCAAAGAAAGAATGACAGTGACCAGGTTTACAATATGCAAAGCTGGAATAATTATTGCTTTCTGTGGCACAGAGTTTATAGCCAAACTAAAATACGGAATGAGCATTTCCTTTAAATGCACAAGCGTGTGTGTTTGTCTCTGCTCATATTGTAAAACTTCCTCTCCTTTATGCAAACATTAATTTTTGGCCCTAATGTAAACTCTTTGAAGTTGACTGTTAATGCTCCCCTTTTGGACATTTTCCCCTTCCAACCCCTCTTTCTCCACTGTACAGGCCATTCTCAGTATGAGCCGTGTCTGCAGTTCTTTTCTATTACTCGCTGTTTTCTTTGAGTACATTTGTTACTAAAAGGAACATGAGACATTTCTAATTCAGTTATCTGGATGGCAATTTGGGATCAGTGGAACTGGGATGTGCAGCTGAAAGGTTTTTGGGACCCTTCAGTTACCAGCCAAGGGACTGATACTGCTCTTTTCTAGTTTCAGTAACTGTTCCAAAGACGTTGGTTTTCAAAAGCTAAAGAACAACAAAAAATAACAATACAGAAAGAGCAAAATTGAAAAGAAAAAATGGAACCCTCAGATCATTCATTTGAAGACATTAAGTGGCAGAGCAGAATGAAGATGAAAAAAAAAAGACAGCTAAAAGTCAGCCACCACTGAACAGTGATCATTCAAAACCTCTTGCTTTGAGCAAAGCTCAGAAATATTTAAAGGGTCAGATTTTCACACACATCCACAAAAATTGTTTTGGATCATATATCATTTTTTAAAGTTCGAGGTTAAAGATTTCAACCTGCTTACAAGTTTCTGTATTTATATTATCCTTCTGATTTTGTAGAGTCTTTGGTTAGAAATAAGCCAAGTGATGCCTCCGACCTGTCGTTGCAATGATAACTGAAATACTGCTCTAAGGGCCAAGAATAGCTGGTCTGATGCAGCCCTGGCAAACAATCTGAGTGAGTATTCATTGAAGCATAGCTTTTGCTATAACCCTCACTAATGGGTAGCTATCTTCGATAGCTCATTTGCTGTCCACTTAAACTAGTCAGAAATCAGCCCCAAAGGAAACAGTTTACTCTTTTTAAAAACAGATTTCTTGGTACATTATCATGTAATTCATTCACAAAGTGGACTAACGTGGGCCAGAGACTCCGATAACTGCTTATCTAGTCAACTTGATCTTTGCTTGCTGAACTTTGTCTCAGAATCTGATTACTGCAGAGAAAACTTCCAGTCACATTGACATAGAGTACCAGCCATCCATTGCTTCCATCTGAAAGGAAAACATTGTTCTGTACTCAGAAATCCAACGTCCCTGTACAGAGGGGAATGATTTCTGCTGTTATTTTCAAGACAATGGCAAAACTCACATTGACTTCAGAGGAGACAGAATGTCTTGCTGACTTATTAGACGCTTTCTTCAGCTTCCAGTCCTGCAGTGACAACGTAGGTGAATCGGCTCCTGGAACGATATTCACCTGAGATCAGACCTGGTGGAGATTATGTATTTTCAGGTCCTTGATTATGAAACTTCTGCAAATGCAAGGTCCACTTTTCTAGGACATGGCTTGTAGTCAATTAATTTCACAAGAATTTATCTTCATCACAGTTATGCTTCAGCGTGCTTCAGTATATCCTTCCTCCTTTTCTGTTTTTGGGAGCTAAATCCTGAAGTCCTATCTCAGTACTAGCTGAGCACAGTTGTCTTTAAAGACTTCAGTGAAACCATTACGTCAAGGGCAGTTTGCTTCAGTGAAAGGCTCAGGATTTATGTCGTCAAACCTTGGAATTATCCTCTCTTGTTTTGGTGGGTTGGTTTTCCTGAGTTGTTTAGTTTGCTCTCCTGTTAGATCCTTTCATTCACGTTAGTAGTTTCCTCAGGTTGGCTGATCTTTATTTCTGCTTTTAATATTCTGTATTGATTTTAGTGTAGTGTGCTTACACGCTGTTCAACAGTCTCCTATTATTGAAGTAAAATGAAATAAATAACTTGGCTTTCTTTCTGCATTTAAAATCTTTGGCAGGAACCATCTCCACCCCTAACTGAGCACACGACAGTGGTACTGCCATGTCTGTGAGGGCAGCTCAGGAGACATGATGTCCCTCACATCTCACTAGTATCCATGCTAGTTAGATAAAATAGCTTGGGGGTTGCTGATATTACTGGGTCAGTTTATCTAGCAAACATAGGTACCAGTAGCATCTGTGGGATGTACAGCTGGGTGCCGCTGCCCTCTTAGGCACAGGCAGTAATAGCAGTGTTAATACATGCATCTGTGACCAAACAAGACGTTGCTTATCTGCAGCACATGTAAAAGTCACTGTTTTCAGATCTGGTAGGTGTTATTCCTATCTATCACTCACAGACTTCGGCTTAACTGATCACTTAAATAATGTTTCAACATTCTTCCCACTTGTGACTGCTCTTTGTAGGTGTTCCTCTGCCCTGGACTTCAGTCTCCTTGGTGTTGGTGCCATTATCAGTGCAACCAGAGCTTGAAACAACTTCTGGGGGGCTGGGGCAGCTTCTCAGGCAGATGCAGTTTGCTGTCAGTGCTTGTGGCTGTGTGTCTGCAGCACAGAGCAGCCCCCGAACTTCCCATCTTGAATGGGGCCAGCCTCACAAGCAGACATTTACCATAGCCAAATCTAGCTAGTTTGAGTACTGATAGCAGAGCAGCTGACTTGAACTGCTTCAGTGAATGTCAGGTCTGTTGGAGGCTCCACAGTCCCAGCAAGGGGCCATCTTCATTGTTATTTTGCTTTGACCAAGACAGATTGTTCTGAGTGTTGCTTCTGTGAGTTCCTGAGGCTGATGGCACCAGGTCTGAGTGGCTCGGTGTTGATGCCCTCTACCCCTGCAAAAGTTTGAGATTTCAGCCCTGCTGCAGATGGTGCTTCCTCATCTTAAAACCCTGTATTTCACAGGTGCATTTTTTCCTGTTTTATCTGTATATTAGTACTGAAGTTCAAAACTGACCAATTGTTCAGATCAACGGTGCCAGTGAACAGCTTTATTTGATCTCCCTAAGTATCCGCTCTCTTGCAGGTATGCCTTCCTGCTGTGATTTGCATGGCTGCAGCCAAACTAGCCTTAAATCAGACCTTTACATGGGGGCATGTTCACATCCAGATATGCTGAAACAGTGCCACATTTTCCACAGTGTCTCAAATTTTAAAGAGTTCATTATGAAGGTACTAGTTTTGACTTATTTTTAGTTAAATATACACCTGAGATATAAAAAGATTTTTTTTCTTTCAAAACTGTATTTCTGTTAGGTAATACAAACTGCTGTGAAAAGAGCTGCAGAGTATCCTTGCAAATATATTGTGAAAACAAGTATTTAAAATCATCAAAATAATGAATAAAAATTGCATGACTTCAAGAAAGCACATAAGGAGTAATCAAGCAGAGTTAAACCAAATAAGGTTAATTTAAGTGAGAGACTCACATATACGGTGTATTGTATTCTTTGGACTGAACAGAATTGCACGCTGTGAAAGGGTGTTCTGAACTCCATTAGCAAGTAATCTTTGTACACAACTGTAGTGCTGTGCAAATAAATGTTGTGAGGCAAAATAAATAAGTTTTGAGAAATGAATGACTTTAGCAGTGGTTTGCCAATTAATTAGAACAAAGACAGGAGTCTAGCAGACAACATGAAGAGATAACTAAGGAAGTGTTCGAGTTGCCATAAGAGCTTTTGCAATTCTATTACTCTACCTTTTGTTCATTCTTCTCACAAGTTTGTGGGATTTTCTGCAGAGAGGTAAAGGTAGCCAAAAGGTTGTAGTAGCAATTTCACTCTTGAAATGCTGTCTCAGGGTCTTACCTCAAAAAAGGCTAATTGTGTGAACTAGAACAGAGAGTTAGAGCAGAGTTAGCTAAGTTGCCTATGTTCTGCACAGCAAGACCTACCACTACAGCAGTTAAGGATTTAACCATGGGAAGGGACTGGAAACAATATAGGAATGTGGTAAAACAGGCAAACGGTCCCAATTCAACAAGGTCATGTTCACTTAAGTGAAATGAAAAGAACTACACATAGGCAAGAGAAGCTAAATCTCCATAGATCAAAAAGGCAGCAGACACCTGGGAGATCTGAAGATGATAGCATCTGCAGCAAATGAGAAGTGAGCTGTTCATGTATGAAAGCAAATCTTATAAAATGTACTACCAGTAGCACTGCTTGTAACATGATAAATATTGTTACTTTGCTGTGCTCAGAACTATTAAAAGTCTATTGGTTCACAATCTGGTCAAAGTATTATATTTTTAAATAAAAAGTTCAGGCCTACTGGTTGCAGAATACAGGAGTAGGAATAAATAGAAACCTATAAAGGCATAAGCTATGAGAAAAGTTTGGAGAAACCGAGTTTGTTTCATTTACACGACTGAGGAGAGCATGATAACAGACTTTCAGTGTGTAAGAAGCTATTAAAAGAAGATAGTAATCCATTACCCATTGAGGACAGGGCAGGAAAAATCGCTTTAATTTCCAACAAAGGAGATTTAGGTTATCTTCCTAACTATAAACCTAGGTAAGCACTGGAACTGGCTGCAAAAGCAGCTGTAGAATCTACATTACTTGGGGTTTTAAAGAAGAGATTAGATAAAACAGCTGTCAAGCTTGTTGGGTACACTTGATCAGCAAACCTCAGCAGAGGTAGACTTAGGCCGAACTTCTTTGTAGCTCCCTGCCAGCCCTATGTTCTGCAGTTCCTGAAATGCTGCAGTTGTGGTTTTGTAGCATTAGATACACCCTAATTTTCATTAAAAACAAACACACAATCCAAAAGGAAAAGAAAAAGGAAATCTGGAAGAGTGGATCCTATTATTTCAAAGGTTAGAGGTAAATGAAACAAGTCAGGATACTTTTTTTTGACAGATGATTCCAGGGTGTACTGTGTCTCAACAGAGGCATAGGATATACACAAAGAATGACTGGAGATGCTGAAGGTGGGGAAGGCAGGGAATAAGCAGTAACTATTTTGCTAAGAACATGCCCTGCATCTTTGTCTCTGGGAAAAGCTAAGAAACTCTCAGTTCTGATTTTTCTTGTCTCTGTTTGTGTTTCAGTATAGCTGGGGATCAGGGAGAGTCAAGGAAGGGAGCAGGCACCATGAGATGTATGATGAAGAACTTTGTTGGAGCTGGAAGGAGCACAGAAAGGGTCTTTCTGAACACTGTGGCCAGCATGCCCATGTTCTTTCCCAGCACTGCAGCCTATGGTTTGAGACACAGGATCCCCAGAAAGGGGCTCACATAAGAGTCTGTAGAGTAGCGATGGAGGAAAGCACGAGGGTGGTCTTACTGATTTCTCCCCAGCACTGAAGACCCATTCCCCATGCAGTGGTGTACTAACAGGGAAATTTGCAGGGACAAAAGGGGCAGATTCAGCAAACATTGGGAGGTAGTTCAATATTGCTTCAGGTATCTTCAGGCACTATTTTTTTCTGTATGTTCAATTATGCTGCGGATTTGTTTATCAATAAATCAAGCCTCTACTTTCCATTTGCACACACAGTTGAGTTGCAGAATTTTAGAAATACATTCATCCAAGCATGTGAAATTCTCTTTGGTCTTTGAATCCTCTTGCAGGTAAATTACTTTTACTGTATTTATGGGGTACCAGCTTTTCAACACTTAGTTTATAATCCATAGCCCTCTGCCCTTTCGCAAATAACTTCTGTTTTGCCCTGAAAGGCAGTCTGTCTCAGCTCACAGAGCCTATGTGTTTGTGCCTGTCTGCATTATTTATATCTCCACTAAAGACATTCCTCTTTTCCACATTCTTATATGGTGCCCAACATGTAATCTTTGGATGGCTGCTGGTTGCTGACAATGAAAATTTGTCCACCATTCCCACCTTCATGGTACAAGCTTTCAGCATGTAGTTTTGAATTGTTCAGAGTCCCAGTTGCGTTATCTTAGCTCCATGCAAAAGCAGATATCCATTCTCAGTGGTATCTGGCGATATTTGGAGTTTGATCCCAGTTTTTCTGAATGATGCATTTTCATTTTACAAACTCGTAGTGCTGGTGTTTACTTTTAGGCCGTTTTAGCTTTGTGGGTCCCATCCAGAGAAACATCAAAGACAAAGCCTACACTGTATTTTTCCTGCTTGTCTATATGAGAGGGTTGTAGATGCTCTTTAGACAAACTGTAAGCAGTGATTCCTACATGTTAACTCTCTGATTACAAAATTACATATTCCTTAACTAAGGGATGAAGAGAAAGACATTGCTCTCCTTTTTCTTCCTCTTTCTCTCCTCTTCCTTTTCTTCCTTCGCTGTATCTTGACCGTAAGCAAATATGTTCCTTCCCAGTCCTCTCCATGCTGAGGCTCAGAGCAGCGCCCCATGACATCAGGCCAGCCTTTACTCCCCATTTCCTCTCTGCTGTCAGCCCTAGGACAACAGCTTAATGCTGATGGCTAAGTGTACACATGAGAAAAACACAAGCTTTTTACTGATTAGACTGGCAGGAGGTGATGGCTCCAAGACCTTCTGGAACCTTTTATTTTGTCATGCCCTGCAGAGAGATCATATCGTATTTCTATTTCTAGCAGAGCACCTTCCCGTGACATACATATGCATTAAAGTATTGCCTGATCCCTATAGTAGGATACACCTGGGAAAAACCCTAGGACTTACAAAGGAAGGCTCCTGGGTTTTCAATATCAATATTTTAGCAAGCTATACAACCCCAGAGGAGGTGTTTGCTCCCCAGTTCGGTCTGTTGATACCTTTGTCTGAACTAGCCAACTGCTTTTCACTGTCATTTGTAATTACAGTCTATAAATATTTTATATTACATTAAAATCAAGTTTTAAAATATTTAAATTAATTGGGACTGGTGAATCAGATAACCTGGAATTTGAAACTGAGCCTTGTCTAATCTTCCTTTCAGCTGCTTTTGAGCTGTAGCCCAGACTCTTCCATTTTCTGTAGAATAATCCAATGGGAGATAATTTTACTTGTAACATAGGAATGTTTTGATTTTTTTCAGGTTATTCAGCAATGTTTTTGTGTTTTCTTACAATTATTTCAGCTAACTGAAACTGTGCTGAGTTCCCTTGAGGACTGAGGCTGCTAAGCACAATGTGAATTTGGATAGGTGGACACCACAGGGGATCTTCCCGAGCTTCATTATAGTTACAGTTGGGATTGTCCTGTAGTCCTGTTCGGTGCTGTGCCCCATACAGTTCTTCCTGTATTCCCTAAACTTTGCTTCAGGAACAAAGGGATCCAGTGAATTCTCAGGAGATATCCCCTGCCATAGAGTGACCACATCAGGGCCTACAAAAGATGTTTCCAAAATGTTAAATATTATCGATGCTGCAATGGCCAGTATGCCTTGAAAATGTGTCAAGTTTTATAGCAACTATTTGTAGGAATGATCCCACAGACTGCATGCTCAAACTTAAGTTTTTATTTAGCACCAGATAAAGGGAACTGTAAGAACTGAATTTTATTATTTATTAGGGTGATATTTCATTTTACTACACGCTTGAGTAACCTCATGGAAGATTTGGGGTAGATTGAAATGATTTTGCAGGCTATTCATCAGCGAACAACCAAGGCAAGAGTTGAAATCTCTGAGAATTTTAGAAAAAGTAAAGAAACCTGTTTAAAGTGTAATTTTTACAGAGGACATCTCAGAGGCTCTGGATGTAGAAGGTGGGGGAAACTATTATGCTTATCAGCTGTTTTTAGGAAGTTTTTCTCTTTGCAAAAGGCAGAAATGATCTATTGTATTTAATAACTAGGTCCTAGTCTGAATGTCAAACTGCCATACACTTTGGTCTTTTCAATGAAGCTGTCCTTTTGCCTTCCAACTTGTAGAGTGAGAGGATCTTTCAGGAGGAGAAGCGGAGAAGAAAACAGTAATGGAGAAAGGTACATTCCGGGAAGCCCCATTACAATTTGGAGAGTTATTCATCTCTTATTCTTTTTAATCATGTAGCGCAGGACAGTCTTTTAACAGCAACCGATACCTCTCATGTCTTAGTAGAGCTCAAGCAGGTGTAAGGCCAGTGCCTTGTCTCACACACTTGGGACTCCTTGAAAAAAAGTGGAAGCTTTGGGCAAACACATATTTGGGATCCAGATCTCACACTAGATTATTTCCTTGTGTATTTTTATCCATAGGCTGGAGAGAACTACATTTTTCCTCGTCATCCCACTTAAACCCTAGAAATAGAGTTTATTTCACACGCAGTGACTAGATGGGAGCAGGGAACAGTATGATTGATTTTTGCTGTGACAAAAGCCACCTGGTTCTGCAGGAGAGAAGACAGGGAGGAGGAATCAGACTTCCTTTGAGCCGAGCAAAGACCTGAGCTCTTCATCTGTTTCTGCTCTACTAAAGATTATCTAAGGTCATTCTTTCCCCATTTTGACTCTGTGCAAGTCATACTTCATGTTCAAAGAAAACTTGTCCCAGGACTGTAATCAGAGCATAAAAAGACCTATGTAGGGCTTCCCAGAATCTGCATTCACTGAGAAATCCCATACCCAGCACCTCCACAAGGAACCATTCAACCAGCTGACTAAGTGCATAAAGCATTTGAAAACACTAGCCTTATCTCCTCACAAGTCGACAGCAAAATGTATGGCCACGCTGAAGCTTCTGGCAGTTCTAGAAA
Organism: Numida meleagris; assembly: GCF_002078875.1. Lineage (NCBI taxonomy): Eukaryota > Metazoa > Chordata > Aves > Galliformes > Numididae > Numida > Numida meleagris. Next base: position 12,673,034 of record NC_034419.1, on the reverse strand, counting down.
TAGTGCCTGCTGAGCAAATAAGGTCAGAGTGGGTGGGTGAAAATAGATTGTTCTCAAAATTTGGCACATAAAACTTTAAAAGTGCTTTATGAACAGAAATCATTCTCTCAGGTCTCAATCCTGCAAAAGCTCATGTGGGTAGACTTCTCAAGTTCATAAATTGTACGATCTGCTTATACTTCTGAAGGGTGGGGTTCTAGGCTGAATAAAAGAAAGTGGAACATTAGCCACGGGAAGTTTCACCTCCAAACAGACGTAGATATCTGTGCCTTTCTGTTTGTTGGTTTTCCTTGAGAGTAAAATGCTTGACTAACTCATTTTTTTCACTTGCCCACCCTTTCAAAACTTAAGAAGCAGTTCCTCTAAGGCCCTTGTTTTGATTTTTTCCACTTATGTATTCTAGGAACTTGCTTAAATCAGTTGACATTTGTGTTAATAATATAAAATCTTAGTGATCTGAAACCTTTATATAATTAAGCAAAATAATACAGCTCCCTACATGGAACTAAAGTAGTTGGGAGAAATTCTCAGTGGAAATAAGGATGACTCATTCCTCAAGCAGCACCAACAATTAAGTATTCATAAGCTATTCATTCCCAATTGGAAAAAAATGGGGACATTTATGTAAAAAAGGGCTTTCTTAGTCTGCATAGAAGGATGATAAGGTATTAGTATCAGGTGAGATTGTATTCAAGGATATGTTTACCAGTGCTCAAATTTATTTTCAAGAGCAATATCCAGTGAACAAGACCATACTGGTGTTAATTTTAAGCCTCACGTATCTGTAAAATCAGTATGCTGATGGCAAAGTCTGTGTGTAATTTTTTATGTTGATTTTGGGATGAACAAAGGAAGAAAGATTCTACATTTAGGTAAGAAATAACTACCAAACAAGAGTTGTGATTTGGGCAAAATCCAAAGAAAGACAGTCTAAAGAAACAAGCAGCCTCAGGTGCTGTAAAATCATTATCTTCCAGGTGGAGATGTCATGGCTTCAACCTGAGGTCTAATCACAACTATGTCATTGCATGCCTGTGCTGGGTGAGGAACATTGCAAGTGGAGATTCAACCTTTGGAATATGTCAAGATTATCTCTGTCATTAGTTGGTGTTTGTTTGTTTGTTTATTTGTTTGTTTGTTTGCCCTTCCAGCTGATACAGAGATCTTTATATGGAGGAATGGAACGATTCCAAACTTGAAATGCCATGAGGGCTCTATCCTAGACTAATCATCCATTGGCACCTCCTTTGGCTCCTGCCTAGGTGTGATGGAACATTCTGCAATGTGAGACTGTGAGATGCTACAGGGAAGAGACTGCACGATGACCAGGGACCGGCACAATTTTGTAACTTCCCCATCGCAAGCACTTACATTCAAGAACTGCTCAGCTGGTAACAGCTTCACTGAACCTATGCTTTTGTGAACACTGGCACTTCATCTGCTCTTTCATCCTTTGGCTTTCCAGAGACAACTTGTCAGGAAGTACAGTGTCTATAAACGTGCAGCTCTACGGATATGGCTATCTTCATTACACATGTGTCTCTGCTTACACAATACACGCAGTTACACTGCTTCTTTCCTGAGGAGTGAGATGCTTCTTAAACCGATCCAAAATTTGATCCAGTGTGTTTATAGCACATATTGGACGAACCTTAATTTGCAGGAAGTCTTTACAAGTGGAAAACCTTGCTAAAACACATATTATTGAATGGATACCTTGCTGCGCTTGGATCAATGAAGCTTACACTGTGGCTTAAGCCTAATCTTAGGACAATTCAGCAATTGAATCCCCTTATGTTAGGCTACTGGCAACATTGCAGGACTCCTCCTGTATCTGCTCATTAACTGTGTTCAGTTCGAGCATAAAATGAAAAAGAAATCAATGAAGACATTTAGGGAAATAAAACAGAAAAAGACGGACATATAAAAAAAAGCTAAAAAGAAGGCCCTGAAGACTTTGTATCAAGATGGCAGATCTCTCTGAAGTGGTATCCTTTTCTTGGTATCCTGGAATGATTCTTAGGTCATCACACCGAAAACTTAGTTTTTAAACATTTAGTGCTTTAACTTTTAAAATGACAGCAGCTGTGAACATGTGGGGACTCCACACAGAATCACTGCAAAAAGTCCACCGGAAAGCCATTGCTCAGCAGGCAGTGCTATGATGCTTGGTAATATGGCGAAGCAATGTTTTAGACTGCTTTCCTGGGACCATGCAATTGTGGGGATAGGAACAAGGATGAAGAGTTCTGCCTCCTATGACTTTTATACACAGAAGTGTGTTGTGAGAGCAAAGAGATAATCCTAATGCTTTTGCTAAGGGGAAAATTTGTACCACATCTCAGTCATATATTAGATATTGGGAACTGCACAGAGACAGTCAGAGTGTAATCCACAGAAAACCAAGAGATGTTAGCCATGGCTGCTCAGGGAACCACTTATTATGAATATAGAACTGAGAATTGAAGTCTCACTAGTTAAGCATTTTGGAAGTGATTTTCACTGTTGGATTCATCTACAAATGGGAAAAAAATGTACACCTAGTAGCCTAGATTTTGATTTTGCAAAGCATTCCCAAGGTATGTGGCTTGGTTCTTGCTAAGTGGTTTCGTGCAGTGAGGGATAAATCTTAGCGTATGTATTTAAAGATCTTGAAAGGTGCTTAGCTGAGAGCCTCAGAGGATGTTTCTCGGACATACTCTGCCTTCCAGTATGTGCAAACCACTCCTTTGATGTCTGAGGATAGCCTTTGCTTATGAGAAATGCAGGCATCTTTCTCACATTTTATTCCTGTTTCTACCCTGCTACTTTGACATACTGGCAGCCCATAACTATCCCCATTTTAACAGTCACTTCTAATTCCTACATGATTCTTACATGATTGATCAAAAAAGCACCTACTGAAAGTCAGCGCTGGAACTGCAGCTATATGAACGTAGCTTGCTACATCATTTTACTACTTTTCTTTAGACTAACCTCAGCATTCCTTGATGATTTCTAGCATTCTCTTTCAAATGCTGAGTACATTACTCTGTATTTGTACGTTCTTACATTTTGATCTAGTAAAGAACCATCTCTGTTGTGTGTTCTGGTGTTTGTATTTGTACTTGCATATCTTCCACTCCTTTCCAAATGCTTCTGATCTACTACGTTCCTGTCTTCAGAATATTGCTTCATCTCTCGGGGATTTGAATTTGCTTTAGTTTAATTGATTTTTGGCCATCTATTTTTGTCAACACCTCTAGATTTGCAGCTCCAGTGGCTCCCACAGTGCCACCCTGGGTGAGCTTGAGGGAAAAATCAGCAGACATCTAGAGCTGCAGAGTATCATTTGGTGTCATGTTTTGGCATCACTCTTGCTTACTGACCCCAGTCACATGCTGATAGCTCATTTTGGGGCCACAGGAGAGGATGGGGCAGGCAGAAGTCATGTGAGTGAGACTGGGAAGCAGCACCAGGCTCCCTGCTTCTCCAACAAGAGCAGAAGGCACAGCTTTACTTTCCACAGATTCCTCCCTGCTCCTCAGTCCCAGTTTTTTTTTTCCACAGAAGAGCAAAAATCAGTTTTGCCCACACTTCTGAGAAACCAGAGCTTTCTTCCTAATGCCATCAGATTGAAGTATTGTCTGTTCTACACTTTTCTTAACACCCGCCTATCCCCTTTCATTCCGATTGCTCGGGCTTTGTCATGATTTGAATCATCTGCTCACTGACAATAATCAGATTAAAATATTAGGATTCTACTTTTGAGATTTCCTTTCCTGACACTCAAAGAAAAGAAATGCAAGATAAGGTAGTTCCTCAAAAATTGCTATTCTGAAAGTTCTATATTTACCCAAACTAAGCTGAAGTTCATATTCTCTGTACTTAAAGCATCACTTCCGTAGATTATTTTACAATTACTCTTAAAAGACAATGCCGACAAGCTCTTCTTATGCTGTACTGATTTTCTATTTTCTTTTCTATTTTAATTTAAGCTAAAAGTGAACCGCTGATTTCCCACTGTTCAATCTATTACTTCTCTGTCAGGGAATCACCTTCTGCAAGTGTTGCATTTGCAGTTTAAGAACACACAAATCAGAACTGAACGTTTGGTTTTCAGAGTTAAGCCCAATGGTCAGTAACTGCAGGTCTGCAGTGCCAGGTTCTTTCCTCTGTGTTGTCACCGTTAGCATTCCAGCAAATCCTGCTTTGGAATCGCTGATGGAAAAAAAATTAGCTAACTCCAAGTGAAATTCATACTAAATCAGTAGAAGTGCTAATGTGCTGAGAAACTCATCGAGTCTTAGAGGAGATGAAAAACAGCCCCTATTTCTTAAGAAATACAGATGAAGGCGAAGAAGATGAATAGAATCCTCTGGATAAAATGGAAAATAAAGATATTTCACTTGTTTCCAATAATGTGCCACTAGAGGGTTTCCCAAGGGATTCCTGTTAGTCCTTACATTTTAGATTCTTGAAGTTTAGCTGTTTCTCCACAAAAATAATGAAATAATATAAGCTGATGCCCCATCATATCCTTTCCTGATGTATCAGATAGTTGACTGAAGTCTTTTGTTCTGACCAAGGTTCTACATCTCATTATTTGTGGTTTAGTTTAGGTTCACTGCTCATCACAGAACTAATGGATTCGTTCAGGCTTGCAGGCCGGAGTGAGCTGGGCAGGTGAGGGCTGGCAGCCACCCCTGGCAGATACCCGTGACACGGGTGCAGCGCAGCAGCTTTCTTCTGGTTTAATTCTGAGCCTGTAAAAGCTCATTCTTCAATAACGGATCAGTGCATTATATACTTAGTGTAATACTGTACAAACTCTGATTAATAATTACTTCTCTATCAGTAAATGTAGCTGCATATACACAAAGCTGTTTATACATTAAGCAGTGCTGACACGGACTTGATTATATAAGTGTATGTGTCTTTCCTTTAGTGCATAAAGAGTAATTTTTATTGTGGTTAACTGCAACAGCCAATTTTTTATTAATTGGTTATAAATTCCCTTAATACAAGACTACTCAATTATTATTAATTGTTCTTCTCCTGGAAGAAATAAGCCCATTAGGTTCCAGAGTGCTGTCTCGTTACCACTGTACATCTGTGCATAGATGGAAGCTGGGGAATGACTCAGCAGCACTCAGATGACAGCTGCAGTCAGCCGGGCTGCTCCTCTCTGGTGATATTTCTAACCCAAAAAGCCAACAATCAAAAAGTAAAAGGGTAACAGAAGCTTTCCTCTGGGGCGGCATCCAAACCCTAACCAAGTAAATGGTGGGGTGTCCCTCCCCAGTTTAGCAGGCAGCTGCTCTACAGATCTTGATTCACGCGTGACCATTTTACATCAATGAGCTGTGCTAAGTGGTAGCTGGGCTGCAGCCATACTGCCCGCACTGCCGAGGAACGCTCCTGTGCAGTAGGGTGAGGGTGTCTGACCCCTCCTCGTGTGCCACGGATACCGGTGATGTTGAATGCAGACTGGGAAATGCTGTTGCTCAGGCACCCTAATGCTTGTGAAGCCTACAGGTTTCTGGCTGCCCTGCAGTGTGTTAACCAGCACGCGTGTGTACAAAATACCTTTACCCATGTCATGCTGTGGTTCTTTCCATCATGGAGATGCAGCAAATATGGCTCAGATTCCCTGTGCAATGGGTAGCAAGTACTGAACAGACGTAAAGCTATTAATCCCAGAGATCATTTTGGGAAGTAGCTGCTTCACAAGCAAGAAACACTCCTGAAATTTTGGAATTAAGTTTAAATGATTTCATGTAATTCGCACCTTTCAGCTATTGCTTTCAACTTTGCCCTTTATTCTTCTTAGTTGCTCTTTCTCATGTAGGAATTCAGAAAACATTAAAAGTAACCTTTTCCTAATGTTACGAGATATCAGGAGGGTTGTCTGCCCGAGTAATAGAAGCTTTTAATTTGAAGGCGGGGAAGTTATCAGCTGACTAATACAAAGGAAAAGAATTATGTCTAGAGGCAAGGTCCCTGGACTGGGACTCAGGGATTGTCTTCCTGTCTCCACTGTGTGAATTTCTTTCTGCTCTGTTTTCTCTTTTAAGCTTTCTCTATCTCATCTACTTAAGCTTTAAGTTCTATAGGATAGGGGCTTTAGCATGCACCAGTGCAGTAACTGAAACTACAGGCCCCTGAATTTTAATTGGAATGTCTGTAATGTTATAAATGAGGAAAAGAAATAGTAACAATGGCTGGTAAAAACTAGTTCTCCTCAAGCACTATGCTTTTCGATATAGTCAGCAGCCAGGTGTGTGATACAGGCAAGCAGTGTATGCCTTGATGAAGGTAGGTATAGTGTAGGTATAGCAACACTTTGCATCAATGGAAATGCTTAACATTCATGAAGCACTATGGAGAGGGTATGAGGGCTTACATAGAAGATACAGTCTCTCTGGTGCAGCGTGAGCCAAAGAGGAGTCCCAGCCCAGCAGACCCTATCTGGGCAGGGCACACATTCCTGGGGCTGAGTGGGACAGAATATGCTGGTGAGCGAGGTTGACCATACATAACTATACAAAAATAACGCATGTAATTGCCCTTCCAAACTGCAGAACTGCTGTCAGACAGCTACCATGCTTCCACAGCAACAAGTCTGAAGAGATTTAATTGCTTCAGTTTTAGAATTGAGTAATTATAGCTGGTCAAAGTGTTTCAGCTCTGAAGTAATAATTAACCATGTAGTGCATTGGTTCTCCTGACAGCCCTGCAGTCAGTCTTTGCAAAGCTGATTTCCTCCTTCTCTACAAATACACATTCAAAACAACATCTGTATCACCAACCTTAAGTCCTAATGACCATTTGAGTATAGGGAAAGATGCAAGTCAGAAACACCAGGGGTTAAATGTATTTAGCTGCATAGCAAAAGAACCCAAGCCAAACTAAACCAAACCAAACCAAACCAAACCAGAAACCCACAAAACCAAACAAGAAAACCCAAAGATTTGAGCTGGAAACTAATTTCAGTTTACTTTGAAAAAGAAAAATCTTCATTACATGAGATAATTTTTAAATGCCAGGATCATTTATTAAAAAAAAAATCTCAATAAAAAGACTTTGCATTTCTGATTTCCTATTCTGTTTCCTTAATAAAAACTTCATGTGAAAACCCTTCATTTCAATTTCAGATTTCCAAAATTCTCCTCCAGAGCAGTATGTAACAACAGATCCCTGTAAAGAAATTCATAGTGTAAACCAAGACATTTGTCATTTCTTCCAAGGACAGTACACTACCTAACTTTTTCTTTTTTTCTTATTAGGTGATAGTTTTCATAGACTCAATCCCCCGAGTCTTGAAAGATGCAGTAATAACACTGGGTAGATGCAGAGTGATGGTGATGTTGAGTAGCATTCACTTTGAGCGAACAAAAAGAAAGAGAGAAACAGAAGTAAAGGCAGAGTCAGTGAAACTGCCCAGTTATTTCAGGGAAATCCTTCAGACACAAGATATCTATGAGATGCTTTATGGTTACACTGTGGCAGACCCATAGTTCAGTTCAATTAAATCAAATACCCAGGATCTGCATCACTTAGAATACCTTCAACAACAGAACTGAGCCAGTCCCAACATATTTGTTGTATTTTTGTGTCTCTAGAAACCTGAAATAGGGCAATTTTTCCTATTTCAGCAAGTAAAACACCACTGAAACCTTACGCCAGGGAAGGACTAAGCAGTGCAGCCAGAAACTTTTTTTGCAAGGTGACTTGTGGTTGCTCATAACACTATGAGTTTGCCCTCTTTTAGCAGTTCTACCTCTTCAAGGTGGTGGTCATAACGTTATTGTCATTGACAGAGATTAACTATTAAAATTTGTTTTATACATGTAGTTGCATTGAGTGCACTGTTCTTTTGAGAAAAAAAACACAATTAAAGTGAATTGAATGATTTGAAGACTTCTAGAAGCTCTTTCTGGAAAATACGATGTGAAGGACAGAACGTGTAGCTTATAGGAAACATGACGAGTGATACCTTCTCTGATAATTGACTTGAATATTTGATACAAAATATCTATCTCTTAATGAAATTGTTCCCCAAAATGATGATTACATGATGCTTCAGGAAATATTTAAATCTAATTTAGCTTTGTTAGTAGTGTTGTAGGTTAATGCAGAGCATTCCCTATGCAGCTGCATATTGCCTGCTCTGTTCTTTTTCTTACTGCACTTCTCATGGCACGAGCCATAAGAATATTAAAAAATACATGCTACGGGGTCACAGTGCACTTCCAAGCTGGTGGAACACTGCTAGCACAGCACAGTCGTGCTGCCTGCTCCAGCACACCTCTCTGATATCTGTGTCATTAGCAGTGGAAAAAAAGTACAGTTATTTGTGAAACATTATCTGTATTCCTCATTTAAGAAAGGAAAAGAAAAATAGTGAAGCAACCCAACTAAAGTGCTAAAGTACTGGAGAGCCATTTACCACCAGCACTCCTTCCTAATGGAGATTTTTTTTTGCTTGAAATACTGCATAGTGCATTATATCTCTGCACTTTTTAAAGAACACCAGCAAAGGTATCTGTAATGCAAAGGAATAGCCATTGATATGGTAATCAAACGTAAATGTCATAGTAGGTTACCCGAGATTATGTATTTTACAACACAATTACATTTCCATTAAATTAATGTAGGAATCTTGCATTAGCAAGTCACACTCAGTAGCAAATACCTACTAAGTGGCTGTCTGTAACAGTGCAGAAAAATGCAAATCTTGACTAGTGTTGAAATTCATTACTATATTTGAACAGACAAACAATACAACTCTAGCTGATCTAATTCTCAATGTTTTGTGGGTTCGTTTTTTCCATATCTAATTTCTGATTTTACAGCCTCCGTACCTAATACACTGACTGCATTTCAATATGTGGTTCTGCATTGTATTTTTAGTTGGAATTCCTACTACTAAAAAAATAAAAAAATAAAAAAAATAAAAAGAAAAAAAATAACTAATCACTGGGAGAATGTATAAATTTTCTTGTAGCAATTTCATGTCCAAAGCAGAAATGTTCAAATGACTTATGTTTCTAATAATATGCCCTCTTTATCTTCAAGCACACACCTCCAAGTGCCAAACTTAAGTGGTTTCCTGAGTTAGCATCTTTGTGCTGAAAATTTAAAAGTAGAACAACCTCTTGTCCTGTTTACTGTCTTTGACTCTACCACTTGACATACTACAAGGTTCCCTATATTAATGCTTCAGTGTTTCTAGCTGGTAGTACAGACCTGTGGGCACTTGACAGTGAATACACCGCCTACACTGGGCATCTTGATATAAAGGCCTGGAATCTCTTTGCACTTTTTTCTTGGGGCAGCCATCAAGATCCCTACTTTCAACTTCCTGACTTGAGAAGGAAGACGGGAAAAATCCTGTTTCCTGAGAAGAAGCCTAAGAGGAATTAGAACCCTAAGGCATTTCTGGGACACTCCAGGACAAATCAGTTGTTTCTTTACACTCATTACGTCCGTCTGGGCTCTTTGATCCTCTGGGAGCCATTCTCACTGTCTAACCTTAAGGGTTTTCAGAAGACATGCAGCATACTTTTACCTCTTGCTAATGACTGTGGAGAGACTGCTGAAAGTCATGGAGGCCACTGCAAAATGTGATGGAAAGCTGGGGACATTTCTGTCTGCGGTAGCTCAGAGCAACTTTCCTAATACTGTTGCATTTAATTACTCTGAGGAGAAAATCTTGGTCGATACCTTCATCAGCCTTCCCAAGGAATAAAATCTTCATTGCCTATAGCATAGCCTTCATGGTGGCATACTGCAGAATTAACTCTGGCCATGAAAACAGCACCGATCAATCACTGAAGTAAAAAGCCTTCTTACTTACAAAGAAAGACTTGCAGAGCACACGCACAAATCATAGACTGAGTCAGGAGAGCATTTCCTGTTGCTATTGTCAAAGACAATGAAATAAAGTATTTGTATAGATTTCGTTCTCATTGTAGATAGGATAGCATCAAAGTTCTTTCTGGATTCCTTTCACAACAACAAACATTAGCTCAGTCCTTAATCTGATGATTTCATCTCACGCTTGGAAAAAAGTTGGTCATGTAGCATTTGCAGTTGGCTGCAGAGGAATTTGCAGTAGAACATTCATTTCTGCTGGACTTATTGGTGGTGCCCACTCAAACCTTCTGTACCAAACTGACTGCATCTCAGAAAAAAGAGCCTAACCTAAATGGTATTTGGACAGAGTATAAAGCCTCCTACCCTGACCTGAGCACGTTCCTAAGACACTATGTCTTCATCAACCAACCGTCTATTAATTAAAGATGAAGACCTTGGAAGCTATGCACAGCAAATGCAGATGTGTTTTATATATATATACGCTAACTCTGACTGTTTTTTGTATTGTTTGCACACACAAGGCAGGTAAGATGAATTTATACCAATTCTCTGTGGGCGCAGGAATTGCACACTTATCTAATGAAGGAAACTATACACTTTCAAATTCAGTTTGCTTGGAATTTAACCAAATGCATTTCTGAGAAATAGAAAGTATTTTCATATATATATATTTATGAATTTTCGTTCAAAAAAATAAGCAAGCCTTGTCACAAGCCCAACTTAGGAGCTCCGTTATATGAGTTAAATAACAGCAAAAAGAACAAATTTAATGAAAAACTGAGTGGTGATGTCCTTGTATGACAAAGACCAAATGCATGTAAAGCCAAAGCTGAATAAGGGTATAAAAAAGAGAAAAGTTTTAAGGTCTCCTCTGGAGATGAACTGAGAATTGGAAAATATCTCCTGTATGCTGAGAAAGATGTGAAACAAGGAAAATGTGAAAGCTGCCTCATACAGTAAGTAACACTAGCTGTGATCTACATTCTAAGAGCAGCTTCAGAAAGAACCGAGTCAAAACAAGGATTATCAGTACAAAAGAATCATCAGTGAGGACAGAATTTTATGGGCCTCCTTTCATGCTGAGACAAAGAGAAATAAACTTCTAAGTAGGAGGCTAAGAGAAGATTATGACACTAAATGGAATAATTATGCTTTTATTTCCACACGTAATCAAATGGAGAAAGAGAATCAAGTCAAATTCAAAAATTCTTCCTTCTTTTCTCCTTCATCTGTTGCTCTGAGGAGGAAATTACAAATTTACAAGTGATTAATATAATAATTCACGTTATTTCCGTCAGAGCTGCTATACAGAACTGCTATATGGTTTGCGCAGGTTTTGTGAACATCTGGAGCAAGGCTCCTGAGTGGCCTGGATTTATGAACAAACATAAAGAACCTCCACTTAAAGAAATGAGAATTTATAAAGAATGACTGCAAAAAGGATAAAATACATGAACCAATGATCATTCATGAAAAGCAGTACTCAGTGATGAAAGTGGAACTGTAGTTACTGTGACAGTGAACGCTGCAGCTCTCATCTTTCCCCAAATACTGCTTTTAACCTGATCTTTGTTTCAAATGCCATTGCCCATAAAGCCCCGACCAAATACTTGAAGGTGATGTTGGAATATTTTGGCTCTTTTATCCTCCTTCTTTTGATATGTGTGTGTGAAATCATTCTTAACTATTGCTAAGAAAGAACTTGTATTTTTATATTCTTTTTTTTTTTTTTGAAGCCACCTATACTTTTACTCATAGTATTTGACCAAAATCTTTCTATTTTAATTAAATGCTTTATTTAAATGGCTGTTTAGTGTATCAAGTTATTGTAAGTTAATAGAAGAAGCATTTACATTATAATGAGGATGCAGCTATTTCAACCTGAGTGACCTTGTTGCAGCTTGTCTTTTAATTTCTCAATTAAAAAGATGCAATATTGTTTCTATAAAGCACCGATGGAAGATGAAATTCTGAGCCAAAATTAAACTAAACATCTCCTGGATTTCATTTTAAAACAAATCTCTTACCATATTCCTATGTGAAAGGGCATTGATTCACTGCCTCTGATTAATTATATTTAATTTGGAAAACAGAATGTCTCTTAGCCTCATCAGTATTATCTGTTAGTATAGGGATAGAAGTCTGCCAACTGGACAAAACCAGAAAGGTCATAAATGCAGAGGATCATTTCTTTTCTCTTTTGAAAATCTACTTAAGTCCTCGGGGAGGCAAGGTACTTGAGAACATGCTTAGATGTCTCCCTGTCAGTGAAGCAACTCAGCACATTCTCTCTGCTTGGATATTCATGTATCTTTTTACTGTGCCTGGTTGAGCCGAGGAGTCTTTCTAAACTCAGAGATAGAGCACAATTTGTACTCTAAGAAAACAGAATGTAAACACAAATTCTAGCTTCCTCATAAAAGGGAATCTTTTTAGTTATTTGTTGTCTCCATTTAGCAGGGATGAAAATAAAACCATTTATACGTATTTGCACATGGCAAATGTGGTAAGGATTGCTTGAAAAGTCCACCTTTGCCTGATGTGTCCTTCAGACACTTGAGTTATATGAGGAGCTCAATTTATAAAGAAGGCAGTAAGTGTTGGAAAGAAGCTGCCAGGTTTCTTATCAAACACTAATGCTTTCAACATTTCCAAGAGCAAAGAATATGCTACAAATGGCTTATCTAATCCAGCCAAGCCCAGCACTGTTAAGTAGCTGTAGCCAAAAAGATGTTATAGATCTTGTGACCAGCTTAATTGTAAAGGTTCTATTACATTCTACATCGTTTTATAGACAGTTTACAAAAAATAGCACAAGACTAATTCAAGCACTGCCTTTGCGGTTTGAACATAGACTAAGGACTGTAAATGTATGTATCTACTAATAATACAATCACCACTGTAAACCAAGGACAAGCAAGTGTAATGTTACCTGCATATGACATTACAGATCTGAATCAAAGCTCTTCCAAATCAACAGCAGTAAGTCTGTTCACAGACATCAACTTGCTGCACATTGAAGAAATGCATTTATTCTGGAAATTATTTTTGCATGTTTTCTACTGGAAAGTGTTGTGGCACTTCTATTTTTTTTCCCCAGGAGCCAAATAAAAATGAATGCAAGAGGAAGGACTTTTTGATCAATTAAATGGAGAGAAAAGTATCTTCTTGATCAAAGATGAGTATAGATTTCACTAGCTGATGCTGCTCTGAATGACAGTAGTTAAAAGAATACCAATCACCGTTTAAAATTCAGTTTTGAGCATTATTCTGTGAACAGTTAACAGACAAGATGGATGACAGAAGATGAAGACCATGAGGCAGGAAGCGCCATGGTCCTGTGGAACTTGTTTGCATGGAAAATTTCTGTTGCACAGCCCATTGCATGGGCCATGAACAAGAGTGATTTTCTGCAGAGGACAAACCTGGGGAGTGACTGTGTGGTGGTGCTGCACAGAGCAAAGATGAG